>NC_140173.1:97478039-97601258 GCF_963971535.1 Notolepis coatsorum | reverse complement strand
TGCAATTATTGTGAAATTATTGAAAATAATAATGATTTAATGCCTTCTGTGGAATTTGTATTTCTTATTTGTTACATATCTGTTTTATTGATTAATTATACATTTGAAAGAATGCAGGTTATAGCCAACATGATTGGTACAATGGGACAGACATTTGTTTGATATAGCTATAACTTGCATTCCTTCAAATGTATCATTAATCAATAAAACAGATATTGAAATACACTATGTAGCCATACACCAACACTGCAAATGACAGTGGATAAATAAATAAATAAGAACTAAAGCTAATCGCGTGGAAATCATTAAGCATTAATATTCCATAACAAGTCTTGTGTGCGCCAGTATGGCCTACGTGTCTAATGAATGAACAGTAGGCTTATATTATTCTAGTTACTTGTTTCATTAGGATTTAATAGATACTATATATATGCTCTGCCCTATGTACAGTATAGGTACAGACTGTACTTGGGGGCGGCTAGGTGGTGCAGTGGGTAAGGCGCTCACCACCAATGCAGGAGACGCTGGGTTCGAGCCCAGCTCTCCGCATTGCTATCAGCTTGGCTGGTCGTTCATACTAATACAATTGGCAGTATTAGGGGGTGGGAAGCTGATGGGTGGGGATCGGACGTTGTGGACAGCGACTCCTACAGGTCGGTTGGTGCGCCTGCGCAGCAGAATCAGGAAGCGACGGGGGCGGCGTTCCCTCCAAACCCAGACCCCTGACGCTGAGAGATCGTGCTGTGCAGGTGAAAAGATGCGACTGCTGCTTCCTCGAGTACCGGAGGGGACACGTGATGTAAGGCTTAGTCCACATTGCAGCCGGCTTGTGGGAGGCATGGCCTAACAACGTTCGAGACAGGGGAGGGTAGAATTGGACAATACGAAATTGGGATGGGAGAAAAATAGAAAATGGGAGAAAAAAGTAGATAAAAAAAAAAAGTACAGACTGTACTTATACTGTACGTAGGGCAGAGCATATATATAGCTGGTACTGATTTGGTACGATCATGCATGGGCAGCTTTCAAGAGCCACATGGTGGCCCTGGAAGATCAGAGAATGTGAGACAGAATCAACTGTCGGATCGATTATGCAGCTGATCAACCCTACGCACTTCAAATCAGATATCACCTCGGATGCGAGAAGATGAGCAGCGCGCACAGGACCTGGTCGCATGCATGCATGAGCTGCTGAGATGGAACTCAAGACAAGAGCTGCTGAGATGGAACTCAAGGCAAGAGCTGCTGAGATGGAGGAACTCAAGGAAAGAGCTGCTGAGATGGAACTCAAGACAAGAGCTGCTGAGATGGAGGAACTCATGGCAAGAGCTGCTGAGATGGAACTCAAGACAAGAGCTGCTGAGATGGAACTCAAGACAAGAGCTGCTGAGATGGAACTCAAGACAAGAGCTGCTGAGATGGAGGAACTCATGGCAAGAGCTGCTGAGATGGAACTCAAGACAAGAGCTGCTGAGATGGAACTCAAGACAAGAGCTGCTGAGATGGAACTCAAGACAAGAGCTGCTGAGATGGAGGAACTCAAGGCAAGAGCTGCTGAGATGGAACTCAAGACAAGAGCTGCTGAGATGGAGGAACTCATGGCAAGAGCTGCTGAGATGGAACTCAAGACAAGAGCTGCTGAGATGGAGGAACTCATGGCAAGAGCTGCTGAGATGGAACTCAAGACAAGAGCTGCTGAGATGGAGCGGAGTGCTCTCAAGGCAGTGATCGACCTGGTTGAGGTCAGTCAACATGTAAATCTCTCTGAGTGGCTGGACATTGTGTTGTCAAGGAGTGTGTGGCCATATTCAACTCCAACAACACATATAGGAACAACACAGAAGAGCATTGTACATTGTTATATTGGGGCGACAGTGGCTCGGGAGGTAGAGCAGTCGTCTGGCAATCCGGAAGTTCCCGGTTCGATTCCCACTCCTCCCGGGCAGCGTGTCGATGTGTCCTTGAGCAAGACACTTAAGTTAACCCCTAATTGCTCCCAATGAGCACGTTGGCACCTTGCATGGTTGCCTCCGCCGTCGGTGTGTGGATGTGTGAGTGAATGGGTAAAATGTGAGTAACAAATTGTAAAGCGCTTTGGATAAAAGCGCTACAGTATATAAAAAAAAGCAGCCATTTATCATTTACCATTGTTTGGGCATCCGATGTCCCGCTACCATTTTACCACTGTCCCGCTACCAATTTACCACTGTCCCGCTACCATTTTACCACTGTCCCGCTACCATTTTACCACTGTCCCGCTACCATTTTACCACTGTCCCACTACAATTTTTTTTGGGAGGGACATGGGGGCTAAAGTATTTTATAAAAGGTCTATAGAAGTCAAATCAATCATCAAAACATCTTGCCAGAAAATGGTCACGGAATTACAGTCAAGAACTCAACTAATATGAGCCGACCAAGACTAGTGGGGAATCCAAGGTAATGCAGAGCATTATTCAATTGCAACCCCCTCCCCCCATTTCACACGTTAATTTTAAGCACAATTCTGTTTGTTTGAATTTGGTTCCAAAAATAATAGATGTTTAGCACCAAGTGTGTTTGGTATTATGAGGAGTGCGCTGCTGACTGTATCTATGACAACGATCTGTATCCTCTCTCTTTAGCTTCAGTGACCTGGATGGATCACACATCGTCAGGGTTAGGTTAGGGTGCTTCTATACATTCTGATATGACTGGACACATATTAAAGAGGCCCACAGATTCGTTTGGATGTGATTTGTGCAGTTCACATTGTCATGAAAAAAACTGATTTCACATATGAGCAAAGAAATCGGATTTGGGCAACTTTCTTTAAATTTTATTTATTTACTCAGTTTATTTGATCAGGGACAGTGCATATTCAATCAAAATTAAAAACTGTAAATGCCAACGTTAGCACGGTTGCTAGTTTTCAGTTGTAGTCCCTGGGTTAAGCCAGTAAAGAAACAGAAAAATAGAAGGACATTAATACAAATATAAAAACAATTTAAAACATTATTCTGTACATTCACTCACTAGGCATTCATGCATCTATAAAAACATTGTGTACAGGGACAAATCAACTGTAGCCTGAAGCTAGACACCTGCTCTCTGTCTGACTGCAGCACTTTAATAGCTGTACAATTATTTTTATGTGATTGCAGATGACTAGACACAGTATTTATGATCTTAAACTGACAACAAAACACGTTACAATGTCTTCCAGTCACTAGTTTACAGAGTCTCCTACAGACAGCTCAGACCTGATACACACTCACACACACACGTGCGCACGCTCACGCACACACTCTCACACACACACACACACACACACACACACACACACACACACACACACACACACACACACACACACACACACACACACACACACACACACACACACACACACACACACACACACACACACACACACACCCGCACAGGCAGAATGCGTGCCACGTGGTGTAAAAGCACCTCTTAGTGCTTGCTCAGTCATTCAAAGAGCTTTACTCGGTTTAAATTCTTGAAGGAATGAGAATGGATGGCACAGCAGGGGTTACAACCTGAATAAACAATATCCCTGTGGAATAGGCTACAGTACAGTTTTTCACGATTGCTAAAACACAAAACACAATACCCTAAAAGAAAATGACCAGTTCCCTAAACACATTCAATAAAACTAGCCCCCATTTGGCAAAACCATAAACACATTTCACCTGTAGACACAATCACACAAAACTCAATCCCCTTTTCTCACAAGTCTAAACACATTTTGTCTTGCTAAAACACATGTTGCAAAAATCTCTGATAAAATGTGCACATTGAAGCTCATGTGATGCAAAATGATAGCCACAGTCAGCAAAAGGTGGGGGGCAAGAAGGATGTGTACAAGATGCATTACTGTTTAGTAGGCCTATATCGTACAAGTACATGTTTCCAAATGCAGTACGTATACTGTCATTGAATTTCAAATTGCTTACAAAAAACTGTGACATATTTATAAGGATAGTGGAGTTATGTAATTAGTTACTGTAAAGAAAAACATCACATTGTGTTTTACATTTTTACGTGTATTGTTGTGTGTAATTGATCCTCCGTAGTGTTTACACATCTTTTTTTGTATTTTTTTTTAATTTTTTTTTAAACAAACACATAAACAAACATGACAACACAAGATTAGATATACAAGCATTAATTTTTTTTGATCCACTTTTTCTCCCATTTTCTATATTTTTCTCCCATCCCAATTTCGTATCATCCAATTCAACCCTCCCCTGTCACAAACGCTGTTTCTTGCCTCCCACAATCCGGCTGCAATGTGGACTAAGTCATACATAGCACAAGTCCCCTCCGGTACTTGAGGTATAACAGCAGTCGCATCTTTTCACCTGCGCAGCTCGATCTCTCAGTGATCGCTGCCCCCGACACTTCCTGATTCTACTGCGCAGGCGCACCAACCGACCTGTAGGAGTTGCTGTCCACAACGCCCGATCCCCACCCTTCAGTTTCCCTCCCCGTAATACGGCCAATGTGTATTACTGTGGACGACCAGCTAAACTGAAAGCAATGTGGAGCGCTGGGATCAAACAGGCGATCCCAGCGTCTCCGCATTCGTGGCGAGCGCCTTGCCCACTACGCCACGTAGCCGCCCCCATATACAAGCATTAATTAACAGTGCACATCCAATGAAATCACCATTTAGATAAATGTCTTATACAAGATATACCCCTAATACCTGCTATCTAATACCCTACACACATATGCTCTTGCTCGCACCCCCCCCCCCCCCCCCCCCCCGGACCCCCCATTGGATAATCCATCCATTATCATTCGCTCCTAACCAGACACCACCATTATATGCTAGCTTTTATTCTCTCCACCACTTCTAACCACATTGTCATTTTGGATTCATTGAGACCCAAAATTCTTGCTGTAGATATTTCTAGATAAATCACATCGAGATATGTAAGAATCCAGACCTACCGGCACATTTTTTCCGGTTGAAACCATCGTGATGCTATCAGCTTTTTAGCCACTGTGATACCAGATAAAACCAATCTCTTTAGCTGTAGATACTGCATACTCAAAAACATCATTCAGCAGTAATACAGAGGGGTGTACAGGTATATTCAGAGTTAAGAGATTTGATAATTGCTGGGTCACTTCTTTCCAGAATATCTTAACTGGTGGGCAGTCCCAGTACATGTGCATAAATGTCCCCTCGTCCCCATTTGTACATAAGGAGCATTTGGAGTCTTGTTTAAGACCCATTCTGTTCAGTCTTATAGGAGTCAAGTATGTCCTATGAATATAGTTAAGATTGATTCGTTGATGGTCTGGGTTCCTTGATGCAAGTCAAACATTTGCCCAGGCTTCTTGCCAATCAAAATCTTTTTCCAGGTCTGGTATATCCCTCCTCCAGACTGAGTCTAGGTGGAGGGTTTCATACGAGGACGTTAGTAATTGATGATACAAATCTGATACAAAACCTCTCGATGTCTCTCTTTCATAGAAGAATTTGTGGTATCTGTGGTGTACAATTGGTATCCTTAATGGAACACTGTGAGCCTTCAAACATAACAATAACTGTGCGTAAGAATAATATGTGGAACCGGTGAGATTAAATTTTTTGTGTATTTCATCATAACTACAAACACCCTGTTTGTTGAAAACATCTCCTAATGTGTGTATGCCTTGCTTTTCCCATTGTGTTTACACATCTTTGCATTTGAGTTGTGATACAGTTTTTTTCCGATTGCTTACTGGAAGCACAATTTTGAAAACAGGGCCAGATGTTTAAAAAAACTACACATATTTAGTACAACCACACACACAATAAGCAGAACACCTCAGATCCTTTGCTAAATGAAACACAAATTTATAAAGAAAATTTAATTTTACCATTTAAAACACATTTCACAAAACTGCCCTCCCTTTTCACAAAACTCTAAACACAAAACACACGTTGACTTACTGTATTTCTGTTTGAACCAGTTACACACTACTATGCTTAACCTAAAACACTTTTAGCAATTATACTTCTCAGTGATTAGAGTACTGTAAGTGAAGTACACAGAGAATGTGCCAATATACAATAATAATAATAATAATAATAAATAATAATAATAATAATAATAATAATAATAATAATAATAATAATAATAATAATAATAATAATAATAATAATAATAATAATAATAATAATAATAATAATAATAATAATAATAATAATAATAAATTAAATTTGTACCGCACTTTACATTTGTGAAAATCTCAAAGTGCTACAGGAGATAAAGATAAAAAGTTAAATGAATAAAAACAATTAAAATGAATAGAACAACCAATGAAATGGAAGAACATAAAAATTAAATAATAACAATACATTCACCAAACACTATACAAGACCAATGCTGCAAACTGATGGAAATATAATTATCTCCATAGGCCCCTACCTAAATCAATCAACATGGAGAATCACAACAAAACATGTACCAGTTTTCATGCTACTACAGTAGTGTGCATATCACTGTAAACTCAGCATACTGTATCGAGTAGGTTACAATTACAGTGGTTACAATCACAGACAAATGTATTTACATTATCTGTTTGCCTAGCTGGGCCTGGCCAGATAATTTGTGGTAAACTGGGACATGTTTTGTTGTGATTCTCCATGTTGACATGTTGACTGATTTGGGTAACTGTATTTTCTCAATTTACATATACTATTCCTATACACACAAATCTATAAATGCCCAATACATATATTTTGAGAACAGATAAGAAGGTTTCTAAAAATGTGTCCTGGCAGTTGTGAAACTGTAAAAAGAACATTCTCACACGTTGCACATTGTGTTTTAAATTATTTGATATACTGTTTACATTTTTGCAGGCATTGAGAGAGATTTTGGTGTCAAAGTTTGCTTTTGAGCATAATGGGCAACTGTTTTGGTGTGATAGTTTGCTTTTGAAATGTTAGGTTTTGTATAGCTTTTGTGAAAAGGGAAGGCAGTTTCATGACATGTGCAAATAGTACAAATAGTATTCGACTACAGGCTGTATTCGCATGTATAACCCATGGTCTACAGCCAACACCAGAGGGCGCAAAACGATAAGGGCGGTGAACAGAGAGAGAGAGAGAGAGAGAGAGAGAGAGAGAGAGAGAGAGAGAGAGAGAGAGAGAGAGAGAGAGAGAGAGAGAGATTATAATCAGCCGAATCTTGTTCTCATGTATGCCGTTTAGGTTTCCGCATTTTATCTTCACTTTCCGGCGATGCACCTGCAACCTCACCTCGCATTCCTCCTCCTCCTCTCCTCCTCCCCTGTGGGCTGTGGCTGAGGCGCGGTAGTAGTGCACTACTACACTAGGCACGGGCTGCGCTTTGCGCGTCGCGGCGCGCTGCGAGGAGGGGAGGCATGCACCTGCACTGAGAGGGGCTCTCCCGGTCCGCTGCCGGGTACAGTCGGGCGCGGCAACATGGGCGTGGGAGAGAAGAACCAAAAGGAAATTGGAGTAATGATACGGACCCAACAGTGAAAAGCCAAAGGAGAATTTGGATCAAATCAGGACCATAGGTGTATGTTGAGGGGTTTGGTTTTGTGTTAGTGCTGCATACTCCACCCCCGAACCTCCACTTGAGTTGAAGCGATGGAGAAAGGGACGCAGCTGTCCGCGGCCAAGAGCGCCGAGGGTCCAACGAACGACCTTTCGAAGATACCAGACGAGGAGCTACTGAAGTGGGGTAAAGAGGAGTTGGTTCGCCGGCTGAGGCGGGCAGAGGCGGAGAAGATGAGCGTCATACTGGACCACGGGAATCTGATGCGGGAGGTGAACCGGCGACTGCAACAGCACCTGAACGAGATCCGGAGTTTGAAGGTGACTGTGAGAGACAGGTATAGCGGGAACTGGGCCCAGCACGCATAGCCCCCCGCCGTAGGTATAACATCTTCTTTTGGACCCCAGATTAAGTAAATTATTGATCTGAACACTTGTGAAATAATTATCACTGTGCGTCATTTAGTTCTGCGTGTTGGGCCACTAAAATACCCTGCCGTCATTGGTCCTCATTCTCCAATGGACATAATAATGAGAAAGTTACCCAAGACATTCCGTCTTACCTCGATGTATGAACTTCTTTGGCATTCTCAAATGGCTTCATATTGTAAATTCGTTTTAGGATTTATGTAGGATTTAAATGCAAGTTGCAACGCAATTGTTAATGATACAAATATTGTCGTATTTATCTTTATTATAATGATCTAATTCCGAGGATGTCTGTAGAATCGATGTGAACGCAATCACTAACTATTGATCCCAAATGAAGCCTTTTACCAGTTTCATCACTTTGTAACTGTGCATTGTATGTTAATGTACTGTAGCACTGAACGGCACAGGAAGTCCTTCATTCCGACAGCCATCAGGCTTTATAATGCATCACTGTGCCTCAGTGCATCACTGACTACTATCTGTACAATTTTACACTTACTGTATATTTCTATATATTTTTACTGTATATTTTATATTGAATGTATATACATAACATAGGAAATGTATATCCCGGACCGTATTTTATTCTTAGGCTTATTTTTATTCTTATTCATGACTTTTGTTTTTGTCTGCCTAAATGTTTACTGTTTACTGTGAGCGATTTGTAGTGCCAAATTTCACTCGGGATGAATAAAGTATTTCTATTCTATTCTTTTCTATTGCACTTTACTGTTACATTTGTACTCTGGTTAGCCAAACCTATTTTCGTTGTATTGTACTTGTGCTGTATGATGACAATACATTTAAATCTAATAGAATTTTAATCAGTCTCAAATTGCTTCCGTGCTACCTGTTGAATACGGGGGTCAGCACTGTCGAATACGGGGGTCAGCAAATCAAATCAAATCAAATCAAAACAAATACAATTTATTTGTAAGGCCCGACAACACACGTTAATGTCTCCATGGGCCGTACACGTCTTCTTTAAACAAGTCAAGAAGAAACATCACAATAAGTCAAGAACAAAACACCATAAGGTAAACATTTTTTAAAATAAATGCAACACTCCCAGACATACCCCACGCGAAGGTAAGGAAAAACTCACTAAAACCTAACAATAGGAGGGGGTTAGAGAGTTCCCATGTTGGTAGTGGGCGGAGATGGAGCAATAAATACATAGTGAGCATATGCATACATGGTGACAGTAGAATCATAGTATATTTAAAATTGTGAAATAGAGTAATAGATAGAACTACTGCAAGCGTATGGATACAGGATGAGATACAAGACAATAGCTCAGGGCCGTATGCCCCGTGGGGGCAGGAGAAGCCACTCAGAAGGTTCAGCACTGCAGGCCACACAGAAGACGGTATGAAGCTGTTCCATGGGACCGGTTGAGACAGAGACAGAGGTTAAAAGCACTGTTGAATACGGGGGTCAGCACTGTTGAATACGAGGGTCAGCCCTGTTGAATACGGGGGTTAGCACCGTTGAATACGGGGGTCAGCCCTGTTGAATACGGGGGTTAGCACTGTTGAATACGGGGGTCAGCCCTGTGAATACGGGGGTCAGCACTGTTGAATACGGGGGTCAGCCCTGTTGAATACGGGGGTCAGCACTGTTGAATACGGGGGTCAGCAGCTACCTGTTGAATACGGGGGTCAGCACTGTTGAATACGGGGGTCAGCCCTGTGAATATGGGGGTCAGCACTGTTGAATATGGGGTCAGCACTGTTTAATACGGGGGTCAGCACTGCACAGATGCAATGCTGAGCTTCTCGCTTCCGTTTTGCACAAGGCAAAGTACAAACCTTTTACAAAGATAGTTACAAAGATAGTTACGAACATGTTCGAGAATGAGGACCGATTGTTGCATCTATATCCTATTGTATAATAGAGTGCTGTCTAAGCCTTTGTAAAAACAAAACAACATTTTTTGTTATTTCATTCTCCACATGGTCGATCACAGTATGATTAGGCTATAAGTCATCTCTCTGTGCTACTCTGTGTTCCCCTGTGTCTGACAGCAGGTGTGTGTGTGCGTGTGTGTGTGTGTGTGTGTGTGTGTGTGTGTGTGTGTGTGTGTGTGTGTGTGTGCGTGTGTGTGTGTGTGTGTGTGTGTGTGTGTGTGTGTGTGTGTGTGTGTGTGTGTGTGTGAGAATGTGTATGTGTATTTGTGTACTTCTATGTATATGTATCACTGTGTATTTGCCTGTGCCTGTGTGTGTTCCTGTGTACCTCTCCTGTTTAGACATAATATGTGTGTGTCCAGGATATGGTCATACATGTGGTTGTGTGTGTGTGTCCCTAATGTGGTAATACATGTGTGTGTCCATAATGTGGTAATACATGTGTGTGTGTCCATAATATGGTAATACATGTGTGTAGTACTGTATATTTGCATATCGTATGTCACAAATGTAACAGTACTATATACCTGTATCACTGTATGTCATGTATGTCCCTATGCCATAAATGTCATGATGTCATATATGTTGTGTATGTCATAAATGTCACTATGAATTGAAAATGGGGGACCCTGATGTAAACAAGACAAACGTCTTTATCTGGTCTGCAATCCCCTTAACAATTGTGTGTATTGAGCCGTACTGTATTGTAATTTGTACCCATTCTGCAATCTGTTATATAAAGTTTTCATTCATTCATTCATTCATTCATTCATTCATTCATTCATTCATTCATTCATTCATTCATTCATTCATTCATTCATTCATCATTCATTCATCATTCATCATTCATTCATTCATTCATTCATTCATCCATCCGTTCATTCATTGTGTGTGTGTGTGTGTGTGTAATGTGTGTGTGTCCACCAGGATGTGAACCAGAAGCTCCAGGAGGACAACCAGGAGCTGAGGGACCTGTGCTGCTTCCTGGACGACGACCGGCAGAAGGGGCGGCGCGTGTCGCGGGAGTGGCAGCGTCTGGGCCGCCACAGCGCCAGCCTGGTGAGGAAGGAGGTGGCTGTCTACCTGCAGAAGCTCAAGGAGCTGGAGCAGAGGCAGGTGGAGGTGATCCGTGAGAACCTGGAGCTCAAGGAGCTGTGTCTCCTGCTGGATGAGGAGAGGGCGGCGGGGGGGTGCGCGGGGAGCGGCAGGGGGGGGCAGGCCGTGGGCCGCAGGAGCTCCATCGACAGCCAGAGCAGCCTGTCGCAGTCGGGAGGAGGGGTCCCAGTGCCGGGCCTGCTCCGGGATGTGGGGGACGGTAGTAGCACCTCCAGCGCGGGCAGCACGGAGAGCCCGGACAACCCCAACCGTAAGCCCTCTCCTCTGGGTTCAGGCTCCAACTCCAGCTCCGGGTCCAGGTGTGGATCCTCAGACCACCGCCCGCACAAACCTGGCGACGTCCCGGGTGATGTCCCGGGTTACGAGTCCACGGGGCGCAGACACAGCTCCACCCCAGAGTACCACACCTTCCCACAGGCCTGCCGCCCCCGGGGGGGGTCCCTCACTGGCCTGGACCCGCGGGGCCTCCGAGGAGGCAGTCCGGAGAGACGCGGCATGTCTCCCGCCAGGTTAGCCTGCGACTCCCACTCCAGACCCTGTCGCTCCGACATACGAGCCCAGAAACAGCTCCCGCTCTCCGGGCAAGCGCCGTGCAGCAAGGGCTCGGCCAATTCCAGTCCGGACCTGTCTCAGAGAAACAGAGCGGTCGACCCAGCAGGAGCTGGCTGTGGGAGTCCGGACACCAGACAGGGCGTGGCGGGAACGCCGGAGCACCTGAGGAAGGGGAGGGTGATTGTAGGGAGCCCAGAATCCATACGACACCACCACCACCACCACAGCCCCGGCCCGGAGCACGGCAAGGCCCAGTACGGCAGTGCCTCCCTGGGCAGGGAGGGAGGCCAGAGGAGGCCCACCGGGGAGGACATGTCGCCCCATCACCGGAGCCTCTACAACGGTACGTACCGGTTACACATACTGTCCCTTTTGATGCTTGTTTTATACTTATCTTGTGTCTGCACTTGATGCATTGCTCTTGGTATGTCTTTGTTTGCTGCTGTGAAGCACTTTGAGCTGCAATTCTTGTATGAAGGGTGCTAGCCCCTGTAAATATCCAACCCCCCCCCACCAACCCCCTCCAATGTACAGTTTATTCCCCCTCAAATGTATATACTCTCTTTTAGAAACTCTGTCTCTTAACACTTTGATTACCACTGGTGAACATGGTAAAACCCCGTTAAATGCCACCACCGACTTCAATGATAGCGTTGTGAACGCATATTCTCTCTCTTAAATTATGGCTATGTGTCTAATCTGCCTGTCGTTTATCAATGACTTGTTTGCAGTCAACATTGTCAAAACGGATTGTTTTTTTATCGGTTCATTTTCGTTTTATAGCATTTTGAAAAGCCCTCGTTTTCAAGGAAAATATATAGATTCCGTGATAAACGGCATTTACTGGAATATACTAGAATACACAACAACGTTGTCATTTTTCGGCCTATTTATGAATCGTTTTCAAATAAACGCTAGATTATCGATAGTATATGTGTACTTATGCACGCTATAGAGGCGGGCTGAAAAATATATTCTCTCATTTCCTCATCAGCGATCACAGCCACACACACACACACATAGGGAAAAAGCTTATATCTCCGTGAAAACAGGTCTGATTATCCTAAGACTGGTAAAATAGATTCCTTACCTGAGATCAGATGTTTATGATTATGTTTATGATTATGTTTATGATTATTCCAATTCCTGATCGCCATTCCAAATATCGATCACACTTATTGATTACAGTGTTGGTACTGTAAATACATAATCGACGCTGTTCTGATGGCCGGCGATCACTTGGTCTCTTCAGTTGGCCTTGAGGGAAAAATAAAATGAAGAAACTGACCACTCCCCCTGCATCAGTCTAAACTAATGGGGTGCAGTTACACAGGGAGAGACGATAGGGGGCGGTATCTTCCCAATTGAGCTCAGAGAGACTCTGCAGCACTAACCCGAGGCTCGATTGATGAAATATGAATTCAAATCGCCAATAAAAAAAAATACGGCAAACAAACGATATATGTCGTTGGCGGCACTCAACTGGCGGCATGAACTAACGACTTATAGCGTTGGTGGCATCCAAAGTGTTAAAGGGGAACTATTTTACTATTTCTTTCACTATTTGGGCAATTTACACAATTCCTGTGAGTTTATGGAACACATCTGTACGTTTTTTTTTTCAAAAAAAATCATTGTTTTGTATTTTTAATCAAGTACTCAAAAACATCATTTTTGTACCTGAAAACTTTAAGCCGTTTTGATGCTGGGCTCCGCCCATACTCGGAATGCGATTTGAGTGACAGAGAGAGAGCGAGAGAGAGAGAGAGAGAGAGAGAGAGAGAGAGAGAGAGAGAGAGAGAGAGAGAGAGAGAGAGAGAGAGAGAGAGAGACATTGACGCGCAGGGACCAAGCGGTCTCTCTTAACACAATCGCGGCCACGGCTATGAGTCTAATTATTCTCAAGGGGACCGGGAAATGTAAACAGACGTGGGGCTGTTTGTACAGCTAAATCTATACTTTATAGTATTGCTATCTGTCCATTCCCATTGTCAATTGAGTCCATAAACCGTCCCTTCAAAATGGCTTAAAGGAAAAAAAAATCATCAATAGGTTCTCATTTTATAGCGCTGTGAATATAAGCGTTATACCGGATTTACTTACGCCTGCTACCCCTTCTGGGGCATAGGCCGTCAACAAGTGATCTCCAAGCATCTCTGTCTTGAGCTGTTCTCTCCAGTTGGTTCCAGGTCATCTTCATGGTCTTGGTGTCTGCCTCCAGGTCTCTGCGCCAGGTGTTTCTCGGGCGGCCCCTTTTCCGCTTGCCCTGCAGGTTCCATGTTTGTCTGGTGATGGTACTTGCGGGCTTTCGCAGGGTGTGGCCTATCCAGCGCCATCTGCGTTTCTTAATTTCTTCTTCTGCGGGCAGCTGGTTTGTTCTCTGCCAGAGTTCGCAGTTGCTGATGGTGTCAGGCCATCGGATGTGGATGATCTTCCGCAGGCAGCTGTTAATGAAGACCTGCACTTTCCTGATGGTTGCAGCTGTAGTTCTCCACGTCTCTGCTCCGTATAGTAGGACTGCCTTGACGTTGGTGTTAAAGAATCTGACTTTGGTGTTGGAAGTCAGTTCTTTTGAGCTCCAGATGTTCCGTAATTGCACGAATGCTGTACGTGCTTTCCTTATTCGTGCTCTAATGTCAGCATCTGTGCAGCCCTGCTTGTCAATAACACTGCCAAGGTAGGTAAAGGCTTCAACTTCTTCCAAAGCCTCGCCATCCAGCATGATTGCGTTGGTGTTGTTTGCTGCATTGGTCTTGAGGATCTTAGTCTTGCCTTTGTGGATGTTGAGTCCCACTTGCGCGGAAGTGGATGCCACGTTGTTGGTCTTCTCCTGCATCTGTTGTTGGGTGTGCGACAGTAGTGCCAAATCGTCAGCATAGTCCAAGTCGTCCAGTTGCGTCCAAGGTTTCCACTGAATCCCGTACCTTCTCTGTGCTGTGAAGGTCTTCATTATCCAGTCAATGGCCAGCAGGAAGAGGAAGGGCGAGAGCAGACAACCTTGTCTGACCCCGGTCCTCATTTGGAATGCCTCTGTGAGCTGCCCTCCGTGGACCACCTTGCATGTCAGTCCCTCATAGGAGTTCCTGATGATGGAAACAATCTTGGTCGGCACCCCGTAATGTCGGAGAAGCTTCCAGAGGGTCTCTCTGTCTAGGCTGTCAAAGGCTTTCTCATAGTCCACAAAGTTTATGTACAGGGGCGAGTTCCACTCTATCGACTGCTCCACGATGATGCGCAGCACTGCAATTTGGTCTGTGCAGGATCGGTCCTTGCGGAAACCAGCTTGCTCATCGCGGAGTTGTGCATCGATGAGGTCCTTCATCCTGTTCAAGATGACTCTGTTAAAAACTTTCCCTGGCACTGATAGCAGTGTGATCCCTCTGTAATTTGCGCAATTGCTAAGATCGCCTTTCTTTGGGATCTTGATGAGATAGCCCTCTTTCCAATCTCCTGGCACGTCTTCTTCCTCCCATATCTTCATGAAGAGTGGGTGGAGCATCTTCACCGTGGTTTCTATATCTGACTTCAGTGCCTCCGCAGGGATGTTGTCTGGTCCTGCAGCCTTTCCGTTCCTCAGCTGCTTGATAGCCTTCCTAATTTCTTCCCTGGTTGGTGCGTTGCAGGCTATGGGTAGGGCTAAGAGCTAATAACGTTAAATCCAATGGTATTTCGGTTATAGATACGCTCCAGTTAAAACTCAAACTGCATATGATCGGTACAATCCTCACGCATGTATGCATGAAAGGGGGGGGGCGTGCGACGTCGTTTCTGATTATCGATTACCAATAACCGTGTTAGCCTCATTAGCCTCATAGGCCGAACGCCTGGATGGCTATCAAAACAAGGCCCGATCGGGATGTACTTTACGTGAAAAAGATCTTACCGTGGTCTGGTGGGATGACCCGGAGCATTTCCCCGTTATCGATCGCCATCTGGTAGATCAATATGTCCATTGGCTGATGATAAATCCCCTTATTGCATGGTGAAATCTGCGATCCAAAATGTAATCCAAGCTACAGGCTACACATCTAGAATCCTGCTAACTGAAATCTCCATTGAAAGTAAAAAAAAAAAAGACTGATCCGTTCAGCCACAGGGCACACTGCATTATCGCGTTAGCGCCCCTAAGAGGATCTGGCCGGTATTGCACCTTCTCGAATTCATAGAGTAGGGTAAATCTGCAGTACCGCTCGGCGACCTTGAATAGGTTATTAATATGGAATAAAAGCAATAACAACTTGCCACGGATTTATCCGTGCTTCTGTCCACAACGGGTGGAATCGAAACACGGACATATACGTCCTTGGGCGCCATTGTGTTAATGAGTAATACAGGTGGCTGGCAGTTGGCTACAAGCATAGATGCATAGCTGACAGTTGGCTACAAGCATAGATGCATAGCTGGCAGTTGGCAGTTGGCTACAAGCATAGATGCATAGCTGGCAGTTGGCAGTTGGCTACAAGCATAGATGGGGAGGGCGTTATTATGCAGATGAGAAACCTCTGACGTCACTAAATTTCAGATGACTCACTTGAGTGAGGGACAATATTGTGAGATGAGACTTGGAAGAATGCGCCAAATTGAGAATTAGAGACATAGATCCTATTAATATAAGTCCACATAGCTTGAAAATTATGCAAAACACTGGAAAAGGCCATTTATAAGATAGTTCCCCTTTAAACAGTACTGTATTTGTATATCTTGTATGTCATAAATGTCTGGATGTAACAGTACTGTTTATCTGTATGTCGTGTATGTCATAAATGTTATGATGAATTGAAAATGGGGGACCCTGATGTAAATAAGACGAAAGTCTTTCTCTGGTCTGCATCCCCTTAACAATTGTGTGTATTGAGGCGTACTGTATTATACCCATTCTGCAATCTGTTAATAAAGTTATCAATCAATCAATCAATCTATACAAATACATATATATATTTATTATTATTATTATTATTATTATTATTATTACACACCGTGTCCTCTCTCACTTTAGGTGCTCCCATGGTCGAGCGGACTGTACGCGGACTGGACTCCGCGGAGGTCCGCGTGGACTCTTTGAGCTTTCATAGTCGAGCGTACCTCCGCGGACCTCCGCAGACCAATTTCCTACATGTCTCGCGCCAGTTTAAAAAAAATGTCCCACGCTGTTAAACTTCTGTCATGTCGTCATCATCCGATGTCAATAAAGAGTATCTTATCTCCGTTTCCAATATTTCGATAATAAAACGGGCAGTTTTACACACTTGAATAAGCGAGGTGCAATGTACCGTATAGGCTTGCTCAACATGAGGTGGACAGCACGTGGTGCTGAAATGACAGCACGGCATTCAATACCATAGTCCCCTCCATACTCATAGCCAAGCTCAGGGACCTGTGTTTGAACTATGACCTCTGCCAGTGGGTCTTGGACTTCCTGACTGGCAGACCCCAGGTGGTGAGAGCAGGCAACTGCACCTCCTCATCCATCACCCTCAACATAGGGGCCCCCCAGGGCTGTGTTCTGAGTCCCCTCCTCTACTCCCTGTACACACACGACTGTGTGGCTCAGCGGAGTAGCAATACAATCATCAAATTTGCTGACGACACAGTGGTGGTGGGCCTGATCTCTGCCAACGACGAGAGGGCCTACCTGGAAGAGGTCAAGGTCCTGGCGGGATGGTGCCAGGAAAACAGCCTCTCCCTGAACGTCAGCAAAACAAAGGAGATGATTGTGGACTTCAGGAGGTCGGGGGTCAAGGACTACAGCCCCCTCAGCATCGACGGGGCACCGGTTGAGAGAGTCAACAGCTTTAAGTACCTCGGAGCCTACATATCCGAGGACTTGACATGGACCACACACATTGACAGTGTTGTGAAGAAGGCACGACAACGCCTCTACTTCCTCAGGCGCCTAAGGAAGTTCCAAGTCAGTCAGAAGATCCTTAAGAACTTCTACTCATGTACAATAGAGAGCATCTTGACCGGCAACATCACCTCCTGGTTTGGGAATAGCACTGCACAAGACCGAAGCAGACTACAAAGAGTGACACGTTCAGCCGAACGCACAATTGGAGGGGGGCTCCCCACCCTCCAGAACATTTACAACAAACGTTGCAAGGGCAAGGCTAAGAGAATCATTAAAGACTCCAGTCACCCGAACAACTGCCTCTTTGAACTGCTGCGGTCAGGCAAGCGATACCGGAGTCTCAAGGCGAGCACAGAAAGACTCAGAAGAAGCTTCTATCCCCAGGCCATCAGGCTGCTAAACGAACAATGAATGAACACTACACAACAACAACCACCAAACGCACATAGCACACACATCCACACGCACACACTCACTTTAAACAAACACACTGTAGCACCCACTCCACACACTTTATAGCACACACCCACTTTAAACAAACACACTGTAGCACCCACTCCCCACACTTTATATTTATTGATGAAGGATTGCACTACAACTCGTACACCTTACTGTAAATTGTACCTAAATTGTACCTCATCCCA
Organism: Notolepis coatsorum; assembly: GCF_963971535.1. Classification (NCBI taxonomy): domain Eukaryota; kingdom Metazoa; phylum Chordata; class Actinopteri; order Aulopiformes; family Paralepididae; genus Notolepis; species Notolepis coatsorum. The sequence goes on along the minus strand of NC_140173.1, from coordinate 97,583,222 downwards.
TTTCTGCTTTGCACTAGATAGTACTGTACATTAGTACACTGCATAGTATTGTATATTATATGGTAACTCAGAACATTGTACATATGTCTATACCGAACACTGTGACCTCATTTTCTTCTTCTAAATTACATGCTATACTATGTTATTTGATACTATCTTGTCTAGCACAGTCTCTGGAGCGTAACAGTAAGAAGCATTTTGTATGAAAGTATTCTGTACTTCTGTATGACAACTATTAAAGAAACTTGAAACTAAACTTGACAAACACGCATTGCATGAAATAAAAACACCTGTTTTATTTCGAAATATTGGAAACGGAGATACCATAGACTCTGTTATCTCCGTTTCCAATCCGTTTCCAATATTTCGAAATAAAACTGGCAGTTTTACACACTTCATTTAGAAAAGCCATTCAAACATCTCAAGCCCTACTCTCACTTGGCACAGAGCGAGTGGTCAGAGTAAAATGCAGATCGGCGTCACATTAAATGCAGTTCGATGTCAACCAAAACGCAGAGCAGCCTTTTATGTGACACCAAGTGAGCGGCGCGGACATCCACGCATTAGAAAATTGGAGCTTCGCACTTGGAGTCCGCTTTGGGTCTGCTTTGAGTCCGCTTTGGGTCCGCTTTGAGTCCGTTTTGAGTCCGCTCCGTGTACGGTCCGCTCGACTATGGGAGCACCTTTAGAATCAGTTTCCCAAAAGCGTTGCACTGAGAGCAGTTCTTCCATCAGTTCTGTTGTGGACAAAAACAATCATACTGTTATTTAGATTGATAACAGAAAGAGTTTCCCTAATCAATTATATTTGTCCTTCTTGGTATAGTGCTAACATACTTTGGAGCGAAGCCCAGATATATCCTTTTTTTTATCCACTTTTTCTCCCATTTTATATATTTTCTCCCATCCCAATTTCGTATCATCCAATTCAACCCTCCCCTGTCACGAACGCTGTTTCTTGCCTCCCACAAGCCGGCTGCAATGTGGACTAAGTCATACATAGCACAAGTCCCCTCCGGTACTTGAGGTAACAGCAGTCGCATCTTTTCACCTGCGCAGCTCGATCTCTCAGTGGCGAGGAGTAACGCGTGGGACGCTCACGCTGCCCCCGACACTTCCTGATTCTACTGCGCAGGCACACCAACCGACCTGTAGGAGTCGCTGTCCACAACGCCCGATCCCCACCCATCAGTTTCCCACCCCCTAATACGGCCAATGTGTATTAGTATGAACAACCAGCTAAACTGAAAGCAATGTGGAGCGCTGGGCTCGAACAGGCAAGCCCAGCGTCTCCGTCATTCGTGGCAAGCGTCTTCTGAATACATTTTAATGGGTTTAAAACTAAATTAGTATTTCTTGAAAAATAATAAGCACATCTCTGGTAAGTAGGAGTTTTTAAGGGAAGGAGGCTCTTGCATTATTACACATCATGGGAAACATCTACAGACCCTAGTCGCCAAAGTCTAGAATATTAGTCTGTCTAAGAGAATTAGTGTAACTTTGTACGTCTTGTATCGTTGAGGACAGCCCTAATGTCATCGCTGTCATTCCATGCACACGTAAAAACGGTCTGTTAAACCTGCTTCTACCACCTGAAGAACATCTCCAAACTCAGCACCTCACTCCGGCCCGACCTACCTCCAGAACCTCCTCACCCCTCAACCGGCATGTTGTTCATTGTGTGTGTGTGTCATTGTTTTCCTATCCTTGTGGCACATTGGCCATGTAAAATAACGATTATTTTATAAATAACTATTATAGGGTAAAGGGTTAATGTTAGGGTTAGGTTAAGTCTAGGGTAAGGGTTAGGATTAAGCCTGTAGGTGTTATGGTTAATGTTAGGGTTAGGTTAAGTCTAGGGTAAGGGTTAGGATTAAGCCTGTAGGTGTTATGGTTAAGGTTAGGGTTAGGGTTAGGTATGTATGGTTGAGGTTAGAGTAAGGTGTTAGGTATGTATGGTTGAGGTTAGAGTAAGGTGTTAGGTATGTATGGTTGAGGTTAGAGTAAGGTGTTAGGTATGTATGGTTGAGGTTAGAGTAAGGTGTTAGGTATGTATGGTTGAGGTTAGAGTAAGGTGTTAGGTATGTATGGTTGAGGTTAGAGTAAGGTGTTAGGTATGTATGGTTGAGGTTATAGTACGGTGTTAGGTATGTATGGTTGAGGTTAGAGTACGGTGTTAGGTATGTATGGTTGAGGTCAGGGTAAGGTGTTAGGTATGTATGGTTGAGGTCAGGGTAAGGTGTTAGGTATGTATGGTTGAGGTTAGAGTAAGGTGTTAGGTATGGTTGAGGTTAGAGTAAGGTGTTAGGTATGTATGGTTGAGGTCAGGGTAAGGTGTTACCTGTAGGTATGTATGGTTGAGGTTAGAGTAAGGTGTTAGGTATGTATGGTTGAGATCAGGGTAAGGTGTTAGGTATGTATGGTTGAGGTCAGGGTAAGGTGTTAGGTATGTATGGTTGAGGTCAGGGTAAGGTGTTAGGTATGTATGGTTGAGGTTAGAGTAAGGTGTTAGGTATGTATGGTTGAGGTCAGGGTAAGGTGTTACCTGTAGTTATGTATGGTTGAGGTTAGAGTAAGGTATTGTTAGGGAATTAATTGAAGTCTATGGATGTCCCTACAATGCATGAAAACATGGCTGTGTGTGTGTGTGAGTGTGTGATTGTGTGTGTTTGTGTGTGTGTGTGTGCGTGTGCATGCGCGTGCGCATGTGCGTGTGCGTGTGTGTGTGTGGAGCTGTAGGACCAGAGTGATGTAACTCTCCAGGGTGCTTGGAGTCAACACAGGTGACCCAGCTGTGTGTTCAAAGCTATGACAGAATCATACTCGCTCTCATACTCTCTCTCTCTCTCTCTCTCTCTCTCTCTCTCTCTCTCTCTCTCTCTCTCTCTCTCTCTCTCTCTCTCTCTCTCTCTCTCTCTCTCTCTCTCTCTCTCTCATTTTACAATGAACGGTGGGGCTAATTGAAAGGACTGGACACAGACAAGTTAAACAGCAATCAATTAACCAGACACACAAAGCAGAAGGCGACGCATCATTTTTACTTCCGGTCGAGGGGTTTCAAAATAAAAGAGCGACGTCTAAAGCACCGGAAATACGTTTATTTTGTACATTATCTAATGTTAACACGAACCTAAACTAACTTTCCCCCCCCCCCCGACCGGAAGTAAAAATGATGCGTCGCCTTCTGCTTTGTGTGTCCGGTTAATTGATTGCTGTTTAACTTGTCTGAGTCCAGTCCTTTCGATTAGCCCCACCGTTCATTGTAAACAATGATGCATGTAATTATATTAACGTTACTGTGTTGTTGTAGCTATGTTAATAAATTCTGAATTAACGTTAGTTGGGTTACTCGGGTATGATAGCATTGAATAGCATCAACGCTAGCTGGATTTGAAGGCGTATGCTATGGAAGTCCCCTGCGGCTCCACTTTGTTGAAATGTACATATAACTAGGGCTATAGGATAACCACCGGTTAATTCACGATTTTATATTGGTTTGTCATGACAAACCAATTACATAATCCAACATATGTGTAAGAAACTAACATATTCCAGTTAATGGTATATTTTTTTAATGATTCGTTACAGCGAAATCAATACTTCCATTTGTATAAATTATGTTAACTGAGGATAGTAGAGCAGAACTAGGCGTAGTAACACGATTGGCGCAGAGAGAAACGTCAGTGGCCAATCAGATCGCAGAACCCGAACGCAGAACTGCAAGTGTGTTGGTAAAAGACTACATGCGTCCTGCTCTGTCCCTTCCTGTAGACTAGCATCTGCTGTCCTGCTCTGTCCCTTCCTGTAGACTAGCATCTGTGTTGTCCTGCTCTGTCCCTTCCTGTAGACTAGCATCTGCTGTCCTGCTCTGTCCCTTCCTGTAGACTAGCATCTGCTGTCCTGCTCTGTCCCTTCCTGTAGACTAGCATCTGTGTTGTCCTGCTCTGTCCCTTTCTTGCTGGTGTTGAGTTCGAGGTCTGTGCACGTCCTGCTTTCTAGGTATTATTATTATTAGCAGCAGCATCCTTCAGTTATTTTTATGGCCTACCTTACATGTGTGTGTGTGTAAGAGAGAGAGAGAGAGAGAGAGAGAGAGAGAGAGAGAGAGAGAGAGAGAGAGAGAGAGAGAGAGAGAGAGAGAGAGAGAGAGAGAGAGAGAGAGAGAGAGAGAGAGAGAGAGAGAGAGAGGAGAGAGAGAGAGCATTCTTTGCAGCGGAGTGTGTCCTGAATTAACACAAATGCACACTTACAGGCAGGTAGACACGCACACACACACACACACACCACACACACACGCATGCACGCACGCACGTACGTACACACGCACGCACGCACGCACGCACGCACGCACGCACGCACGCACACACACACACACACACACACACACACACACACACACACACACACACACACACACACACACACACACACACACACACAGCATGAGAGAGAGAGAGCTGTCAGCAGAGTCCTCCATTCACTTTAACCCCATATGCTGAGGGCACATTTTGCATAAAACACCTGACGATTGCATACCCAAAGTAATTTGCGATTTATCACTTGAACCACTTATAGCACATGCATGAGTCTGGTGTCTTTTGAAAGGAAACATTCGGAACTTTCTTCCACATCAGGAGAATAATCACTCTGAGTGTTAATGTAATAGAGTTAGCGGTTTGAACACATTGAAATAAAAGTTTAGGTTACTCACGTTTTGTTTACTTGTTGCCAGATGCCTGTTTTTGAGTTCCAGCTGACAGGTAGGAGCTGGACAACATAATGGTTCCATAGTCTGAAGTTGTATCTACAGTACAGGTCCAAAGCTTATAACAATCCCACGGAGTGTTTTACAGATTTTTTGGTAATCCTTGTATCGATAATAATTCGTCAAAAATGGTGGACCGCTCATTGATTTGGTCGGCGAATGAGGAATTCTCCAAACAAACATCTTCTTCGTCTTCTTCTCTCCGTTTACCGTAGGAATCAGCCCTCATGTAATATACTGTTGGCTCCAGAATTTCATTGGCTACAAAGGTGATCAATCGTTTTCGCCATCAGTGGTGACTGGTCCGTTCAGATCCCGGCCAAACTGGATGTTGTCACTTGTCCGAATGGCTTGTCAAATGATGCTTGTCGGATGTTTTGTCTTGTAACGCGAGACTGGAAGCGCGCAATAGGTTGAGTGAGGTGACGATCGAATGGCGGAAAATTAAACTTTCCAACAATGTATTGGTTGATCGGCAAAAACGCAGCCCGGAGCTGGCAGACGAGGGCAAAGTGCTGCGACATGCGCACGTGTGCATGGCGGCCAGTATACAACCCACTGAACGTTAACAGGTTAATGAGGTTTAACTTGACAGGTTGCTCAGCCCTCTGAAATGCTAAATAGAGGTTTTTTTATGTACCTTAGAAAATGGGCTCTCTTGACAGCAACGGACGCGTGTTGTACTAAAACGCTTGGCAGAAAGGGGTACGGAATACGTTTCAGCAGCTTTGGAGACACCATTTCACCACTATCACTCTGCAGTTCCCCGTGAGGGTGCAGGAGTTTGTATTTGCATTTTACCGGGGTAATGGGGCCAAAAACCATATCACAATATTTCTACATTTTCATGATCCACATATCACTTGTTTTTCTTCGGCTATTTTTCCTTTTAGGCCCTAAAGATAAAAAAATATGTTTTTAAATATTTGTTCTTACTAAACACAAGTAAACGTATTGGTACCAGGAATGTCAGTGTGGCTATATAGTGATAGCTTTGGATAAAAATCAAGCGTGGATTCTAGGGGTGGGACGATACATCGATCCAGATCGATATATCGATCTATTATCAATGATCCAATAGGATCGATGCAACGTAAAAAGATTGGTTCATATTGCGATACTCTTATTTTGAAAATCCTGTGGCGAGTCATATCCGCCCAACATCACAGCAGTAGCATGTGAAACGCTGTGTAGACATTACAGCAGAGCAGGGCTACAGAGTGTGCATATTTTGCGACCCGAAATAAGTCCCTGATGTTTTTTTCCGTAACGGGTCAAATGCATCTAACATGCTTATACATTAAATTTTTTAAACTTTAATTAACATGTTAAATGTAAATATATCACATGTGTATACAGGATGAATATAATAACATGAGTAGTATGAGTAGGCCTACAAAGAGTTATCCTGCATAAGTGAAATATATATACACATACAAATTAAAACAGCAGTGAACAATAGGTAACAACTATTAAAAAAATAGCCTATGGGGAACAGTAGGCTAAGCAAATGGCTGTAACACCAGAAATGCTCCTCCGAAGGTTTGAGAGCACCATAGTGCTTGAGGAATCTATTTTATTACTGGACTGTGCAGCTTCAAGTAGAGCCTTAAGTTCTGACCAAGAGATATTTATAAAGGAATAAAATCATTGAATTTCACTCTTCACAAGCTCCACACTGCATCTATTTCTCTGGTCCGTCCACGCACCGGTCATGAGGGAGAACAACCTCTCCACAAATGCATTAGTGAGCGGGATGCTCAGGAAGAATGAAGCCAACTGGGTCAGGTTGGGGGTCTGGACGTCCTTCAACAGCAGCCCCCACTTTACCGCAACAGTCGCCTCCATTAAACGATTAAACAAAACTCCTCATAGAGCACATCCATGTCTAACATGCCGTTGATTTTAAGGGATTCAACTCATACGTTGACTCCCATACTCTGTTGTATGAACAAGCTCTCTTTTTAGCTTTTCCTTCCATAGCTAAGCTAAGTTAGACAGCTAGTCTAATGATCGCAAGCAGCCGCAGCATGAGTGAACATAAAGCTGTTGCACTGTACATTAAATGTTGCCGAGGTGTTCAAAGTGGTGCAGACAAACAGCTTGCGCTGGTTAGACTAGGCTATGTAACATACAGTACGTGTGGTGCATTAGTGCATGGTTGGGGATTAATGAGAGGACAAAAACAATAATGATTCATATATTTAAAATTGTTTATTGAAATGCGGGACACTTATTGAAATGCGGGACATTTTTCTTCTGTCGCGGCATGTGGGACAGAGGGCTAAATTGCGGGACTGTCCAGCACAAACCGGGACGTTTGGTCACCCTACTCACAGCACGGTGGTGTAGTGGTTAACACTGTCTCCTCACAGCACGGTGGTGTAGTGGTTAACACTGTCTCCTCACAGCACGGTGTGTCCGTTTGGAAAGACCAGATGAAGTCAGAGGAGTATATTATATTGATAGTAAATTTACTGAGGATGGACAGATAATGTTGATATTTAAACATAAAAAATACAATACATAATAAATGTATTCATGATCATCATGCAACATAAAACAATTGTAGGAATGGTTTGGGAGAGGAAGGGGTTTTAGGTTGCGTGTTGTGAGTTCCAAAATGTTTTACTTAAAGTGTAAAGCTCAATATATCAAAACGATGCACTTTACAGTCTGGAAGAGCTAAAAAAAAAAAAGTTCAAATGATATTTCCGTAGCATTTTTTTTGTTGATCTAAATGTTACTGATTGTGTTAAATATAATATATAATATAATATCGTCTCATATCGATCGCAGGCACCTGAATCGAATCGTATGATATCGTATCGTGGCAGACTTTGTGATATCGGCAAGTATCGTATTGTTGTCCAATGAATCGATATCGTATCGTATCGTGATGAAACTGGTGATTCCCACCCCTAATTTTGATATATATTTTTTGTGTAAAATAAATCAATAAAAAACAAAAAATGTAAAATTAAAATAAAAAAAAAGCGGAGGTTTGAACCCATTAATTAAGAATCTAATGCCAACATAACGAACGAAGGTCCGAACGGCTCAGCCCTACTGTGTGAATGGCCGTTTCTGAAAAAGATTTGTGCTCAGATTGTGTGTACGTACTGAATGCTGTTTGCATTTGTTTTATTTATTTAGGTCTAGCAGGCCTGGGGCAGTAATAATTCCTGTAGTGCTGAGTGGACACACTTCATACACTCTCGCTAAGGCCATAAGGAATAGTGTAGCACCGCAGGTGAGCTCAGTATCCCTGACTCAGCAAACTAGAGAACAGTAGTGGTTGAATATCCTGTCCTATATGTGTTTGCAAGATGCTGCATTCACACTGCTAGATGAGCATGCATGAAACACAGTTATTACAGTTTCTAGTAAATTAAAGCAAAAGCCACTGCATAGCCTTAATTCCATCTGTTCACATTTGTATAGTAGGTGGTGAATTAATTCTGCATTCATTCTGGCTGAGGAAAACACCAAAAAGCCTTTTAGATCAGTTTCAAATTTTGATCAGATTCAAATGTATTGTCGTCCTACAGCACGAGTACAGTATGAACAAAAATAAGTTGGCATCTAACTAGGCTGCAAGGTAATGTGCATTAATAATATACAGTGTAACAAGTGATTATATATATATATATATTAAGGGTCTCAAAGTTATCGCGTTATTAACGAGTTAACGCAAAATTATTTTAACAGCACTATTTATTTTTACGCCCGATTAACAGGCTGTTTTTTTTTCTCACCCCTTGTGTGGGTGAATAACAAGTTCCTAACTTTTTCTTTCCCCTATTATTTCATGCACACTTTATTCATTGTTTTAAATAATTATTTTCTTTTAAGTTATTTTGTGCATCACTTTTAATTTTTTGTGTGTGCAAATTTGCAATGCATGAGGGTCATCCTTTTGTGTTAAATGGCTGCTTAGACAAAAACGGGGGATGAATAGTTCAAGTGTAAAGTTCAACATACAAGTGTTAGTAATCATCATTACTATATAATGTTACAGTTAGTAAATTGGTATGCCCATCTGTTATTTTATTGTTGGGCTTTTATAAAATCTTTTCATGATTTCAGCATTTTGTTTTACAATGCAGTTTGCACATCTTAGGCCATGTTTAGACGGAGAGAGTCTGAACAGAAACCGCAAAAGTCGACTTGCGGTCTCACTTTTAATGTTGCGTTTAGACTAGTGTTTTGGGATGGAATTCTGCATGCAGATGAGGCTGTAAAGACTCGAGACGACGGAGCCCCGCTGTCACACGATTGGCGCATATGTCACATGACGTGCTGTGAAGACCCGCCCTACTCTGCCTCTGATTCGCAGACTGTGGGTGGGGGAATGTGATTGGACCAAAGCAGAGTCACTCACAGACAGTGGCTCCAGTCACTAATAGTTGCGATAGCCGCGGGACAGATTCTTGTGTATTTAAAAGTACTGCCAATGTAGCCTTCAGGTGATCGCCATGGATAGAATCAGACATGCTTTGTTTACGCTTCTAGGCTACTGGCGCATGGCTGTGATGTAAGCAGTACGAGCGACGAAAGCCTTGAGAACCCTTTCGTCATAGTTTTATGCGGTTTGACAGTTTAGATGATAGCGCAAAGGTTTATCGTTTCTAGGAATTCCACCCAGGAAGGTGGTCTCACTTTTTTGCGGATTCACCTGCTAGCGTTTCCGTCTAAACAGGGCCTTAGTTACTTGAAGATTCTGGACATTATTTCTCATTGTGGCAATACATTTTTTTTGCATAAAGCAAATCATGTTGATAAGAGTATTAAAACTTGATTTAGAACAGATATAAATATGTGATTAATTTGCGATTAATCACGATTAACTATGGACAATCATGCGATTAATCAGATTAAATATTTTAATAGATTGACAGCCTTAATATATATATATATATATATATATATATATATATATATATATATATATATATATATATATATATATATATTAGGGGTCTAAATATTTGACCCCACAATGATTCGATTAGATTACGATTCTTCAGGCAACGATTCAATGCATCATGAAATCTCTTCATTTGACCACAATTCGATTTGATTCGATGCGATTTGATGAATTTTCAATCAGTGACTGTTCGGATCTTTCAATATTTTAATATTAGAAACCCTCTGAAAGGGCTTGACAGGCACCACACAAGTGTTTAGTCCTTTGCTTGTTTTATTTCAAATGACCACAGGTCTTAAACCTGCAAATTAAAAGAACATAAACGTACAAGAGTATATATTAATTGAATATACTATTCATGTTATTAGGCCTGTCCCAGATGCGTCTATTCGAAACCCAAACAGTTCGTGCTTCCGTGTTAGCGTTTTCCGCTCTGATTGGATACTGACCTACGCTAGTTTTGCAGACGCCGGTATGAACGTAGAAATAATGCGTGGAGAGCGGAGAGCGGAGAGCGAGTCTCGCACACACGCACTTTGAAATGGGTATCACAGTAGTACGCCCTACTGTAGAACATGACATATTAGCATGACATCTGAAGCACGAACCGTTTGGGTTTCGAATAGACGCGTCCCAGACTAAGGATTTGTATAGTCAAGTCAAGTCAAGTACATTTAAAAAAATTTCCAGGCAGCGGTAGCTGGCACCAAAGTGCTTCACAGGCAGGTTGATAAAAACAAAATAATATGATGCAAGATATAAGATTAAAACACAGTAAAGCAATGAAAGTAATAAAACAGGTAGGACACAGTAAAACAAAGAGGATAGAAGGGCCAGGGGTCTAGTGGTGATTAAGTGGGGGGGGGGGGGAGGCCAAGGAGAACAGGTAGGTTTTTAAAAGTGATTTAAAAGCCTGCACGGTCTGGGCGGCACCAATCGACTTTGATTGGCCGAAATTTGCCGATAAACTACCCCCCTATTCTGGGGGAGGGGGGGGGGGGGGCATTTAATTTGGACTGTGGGGGGTGCTTAATGTCTGAAGAAGTCGACTAAAGGCCTTCCCCTCACTACAGGACATTTACTCTACCAGGGCCACCAGGAACACAGACTCTTCAACCTCCTGCCATCAGGCAGGTGATATAGGAGTCTGAAAGCCAGAACCACGAGACTGACAAACAGTTTCTACCCACAGGCCATCAGACTCCCCCCCACACCTTCTACTATGAACTATGAATCACTAAAGACACTTTTAACTGCTGCTATGACCCACTGTCACCTCCATGGAACGTGCAATGTAACTCACTGTGCCTTGTTGTATTGTATATATATTTTTATCTATTTTTATCTATTTTATCTTATTTTCTAGCACTCGCTTGTATTTAAATATGTTTAAGTTAAGTACTGTGTGATTTTTTTGTGAAGGGTGGACTAGCAAAGTAAGATTTTCATTGTATGGCAAACTGTCGTTTTAACTGTGCATATGACAATAAACAATCTTGAATCTTGAATCTTGAATCTTGTCCTCTGTGAAAGCATGCAATTTGTTACGGTCGAACCAAGTGGTCAAAAGTGGCAGTACCCCGGGACAGACGGACACAGGAAACAGATGATAAATGAACCAGATTTAATAGAAAGATACAGCTGGAGATAACTGGGGAATAAACAATACTATCCTAACAGGGCCTAAGTGGGGGACGTGTGTGTGTGCCAGCAGGGAACATGTGAATGAGGTGTGTAATACAGAATTACCTATGTGTGTGGATGCTATGTGTCTAACATGTAAAACTAATGTGGTGTAAAATGTAAATGTGTCAGGCTGTTGTTTGTTTGGGTGTACTAACCAGTCTGGGAAATGTCTGAGTACAAAGTCCATTAGTGTGTCCCGAGACGCCAGTAGGAGAGCGTGTGCGTGCAGGATGCGAAACGGTGTTAATCCGAGCGCGGGAGGGTATCCTTGAAGGAGAGAGGAGAAGACAACGCCGGTTAGCAAATGATAAAGACGAAACAAAACACTGGGGGGGAACAAAGTAATAAAACCGGGTTAGTCCAAGACACAAGGAATACTAATGCAAATATTTGATAGGCTTCTTGGTAAAACGAACCACAAGTGATCAGTACGAACAAGCACTGAACGACGGGCTGTCTTTATACTGCCCGTGCGTCTCACTCCGCGTGCGTCCCCGCGTGCACCCAGCTGCTTCCAATCGCGTCTGATTAGACTCGATGAGTTGGGACGAGGTGGGAGTCACAATACAATTGGTCCACTGATGGATACATCTTGATGTCTAGTGTGTCTTTCAGTGCCTCTGTGCCCATTTTCTTAGGCAGTTAGCCTCACTAGTATGTGCGCCATTAGCGTTAGCCACGCTTCTAAGCCTCTTTACTTTTGGAAAGAATGATTAAAAAATATATATAATTATAATAATAATAATAATTATTATTATATATATTTTTTGCATTAGACTAAGAGGTTAGCAGTCGACTACGGCTCCTTTCAATCGATTATTATCGAGGTCAGCCCTACATGTTACACAGTAAAGCAGCATGTAATGTCCCTTCCAACAGCGGGTAAATGAGAAATAGCTATCGACTACACTTCCCAGAATACTTAGCGTCAACATGCAATGTCCGTAGCATCTAGGTGGCGTTTACAGGAGCCATCACTCGACCCACAACGAGTCCCATACAAGGCACACAAACCCACACAATGCAACAAGACAACAGTTTACAGTTAACGGAGCATATACACCAACGCTCTGCCACGGCAAAGTCAAAAGTGACGGACCGGCTTAGCCACAGATGCTACCTCAGTCACATACTAATGGTACAGCACGCTAGCTTAGCCGCATGCTAACGGCACAGCACACTAGCCTAGCCGCATGCTAGCGGCACATTATAAGCTAGGGTGACCAGTGGCGTCGCGTGGGTAAAATAACAGGGGAAGCCAAAAAAAATTAATAAAAAAAAAGATTATTAAATATTTTTATTAATATCAATATTTTTTTATTTTTTTATTTTTTAAGTCAAGCAGTCACCATGTACACTACAGTATGGCTCGGCGGCCAGTCAAACTTTCTTTTTATTTATTTAACAGATTGCAGAATGGGTACAATACAGTACGGCTCAATACACACAATTGTATAAGGGGATGCAGACCAGAGAAAGACGTTTGTCTTGTTTACATCAGGGTCCCCCATTTTCAATTCATAGTGACATTTATGACATACAAGACATCATGACATTTATGGCATAGGGACATACACAACATACATGACATTTATGTCATAGGGACATACATGACATACAGGTATTTAGTATGGTTACATTTGTGACATATACGATATTCAAATATACAGTACTGTTACCCATAGATCCTGACAGAGTATATACATATGATGGGGAGGGGACTGTACATTAGGAGGGGGTGGGTGGGTGGGAGAGAAATATACATACGGCCGGGAGAGAATATGACTGTCTATTAGACAAAAGTCTAGAGTCTAGATAAACATTTTTAAGCCTCAGTTTTACTCGTTTATAAAAATGATTTAAAATGTTTATTAGTAACGCCGAGCTTTCAAACCCCGCCGCATCTGTGTGTGAAACCCTAATGGAACGCTGGGTACCTTTGACATTTATATCCGATATATTTTGGACCCACCGCTAGCTTTTAAGCAGTGCTTGATGGTGCACATTAACCTGGCTACTACAGAGGAATAAGTGACTGCGTATTCCAGCCCCTGGCTTGCATTGCAGTCATGAAAGGGTCTACAAGCTTGCCTGATAACGTTAGTTAGTCAGGCTGCTCAGTGCTTACCTGGTCAATAATGTGGTCCTCCTCTTGCCAGATAGATTTGTTAAATCATAATATCCACAGTGGTGTGCTCTGCTGGTCCTCAGTAAATGTCCTGCCGGCGAAAATAAGTTGCTATTAAAGTGCTAAATGTTAGATACACTAATAGAGGATTCGAACGTGCCCGCTCTGTTAATAAAATTTTCAATCAATCAATCCCGCGAGGGGATGACGTTCAGACGTGTTTTTTCTTACAATGGCACTGTAGTAGACTGAGTGACGACAGACAGTTTTATTGACAGTTTGATACTACCAATGGTTGTCACGTTAGGTAGTCAGGTGGAAACGTTCTGACCTGCCCCGCCTCCAGAGTGTGCAGAGTGCAGAGGGGAGGCCACACTCTGGATTCTTCTCACAGCCCTGTTTTAAACTTTTAAGGTGTGGCAGTCAGCTCGAATCTGATTGGCTAGGATCGGTTTTGGACTCTAGATACATGAATCACATGGTTGAGGCTGGAGAAAGAGACCTACCCCCTGCCTCCTCTCCTCTATAGCTGCAGTGAGCACAGTGAGTCTGACAGTGTGTTAGAGGGAGTGAGAAGGAGAAGAGGGAGACATTAAAAATATATATATATAACACAGATGCACAGATGAAAAAGAATGTAAACTATATTAAAAAAAAATATATATATTCTAGCACTCAGGTGTTAATTTTCGGGGGCTGGTGGCTGGGTCTAAATGTAAACAAAGGGAGGGTACTTAACTTAAGTGCTTCCCCAGGGAGGGGGTCAGGGGCTACTGCCCTCAGACCCCCAATATCATTTTTATATGGGCAGTCTGACTTGGGGTACTGACCATATATTAGTGTTGCAATGCATGATAAATAAACAGTAAAAAGCTAAGAAATCGGATGGGGCTGGGACATTTGGGACGAATACAAATGTAAGATGAAAATCTCCCCAGCCTGTGGGAGGCAGTGGAGGTGTGAAATCTGGCCCGGTCCAGAACAATAGGAGTCACAAAATCAGTTTGGAGTGGAGTGGTGGAGTAGTGGTAGAGGAGCAGTAGATGCTTGATTTTTCAGGGCTGTATCTGTAGCTATGGAGACAATAGTATGGCTCATTTGACAGGCATTGTTCCTAGTCCATTACTGACTAACCACCATTTCTACATACTGTAATTTGTGCGCTATTACACGCTAAACATCGCCCCTTTCCAAAATAATCCAGTATTTTTTCATAGATCGCGAGATATGATGTGTTATATGCAATATGGCCAAATCGTTCTGGTTGATCGCCTGAAACCCCAAATACTTCCAAATCAAAGGTATATACCATGTACATATGTGTCTTAACCCTTTCACCGCCACACTACCAAACCGTTAACCCTTTCACTGCGACAATACACATAAGGTTAACCCTTTCACTGCCACACTACAGAAGGTTAACCCTTTACTATCACACTACCGTCGGTAGTGTGATAGTAAAGGGTTAACCTTCTGTAGTGCGGCAGTGAAAGGGTTAACAAAATCATCAAGGGGGGGTCGTTTGAACTAGAAACTGCAATCGTGTTTGTCGAGCATGTTTTAGGTCCGGTAAAATACGACACTGTGATCGTTACAAAAACATGTTTCAGGTTCGGTAAAATAGACATAGAATATACCTTACCTTAGCCAGAAGGTACTCCTAATTCCCAGTGATCCCATCGCCATCCCGATTACCCGATATGTCTATAGGCTTCAAGCGATAAAATCTCGAGACGATCGCTGTCTCCAAGGAGGAGGAGCCCTTGAAAAAAATAAATAAAGAAAAGGTGTCTCCACACCAAGCTATTCCAGTTCAAAAGGTAGGCGATACTGCCACCTGGTGAGATTCGATCGTCATTGCAATTCCAACGTAGGCAGATGAGCCTGGGAGACCTAGAGAGCTCTGGCTGAGTGTATAGACGGGGATCAAAGGAAAAATATCAAAGGATCAAAACCCGAGTATACTCGGGTTTTGGCGCTCAGCGGTTGGCGAGATAACCCGACAATACTTGGGTATGGCACCCAATGAGTTAAGGGATGTGGGAACCACCCGAGAGTTGAGAGAGAAGTTGATGGTTGCAGTTAGGAATGGGGGGATGTCTGGTGTTATGGTCTGGAGGGGTGGGGAGGATGTCTGGTGCGATGGTCTGGAGAAGTGGGGAGGGTATCGGGTCCAGCTGGCATGTAGTGGGACAGTTTGACATTACCAGTGTCATGGCCTCTGCGTCTGTAATAGGAGAGACAGATGACAGAGTAAAAGATGAGGCTCTTGATTCAACATTTGGAATGGGTGGGGGTTGGGAGAAGCAGCTGTGGATGTTCTCTATCTTTTTTTCAAAGAAGGTTTCAAAGAAGTCCTCCGCAGAGATAGTGGAGGGGGAGGGGGGGGGGGGTGAGGAGGGAGGACATGGTGGCGTGCAATTTGCGGAGGTTCTTAGCTGAGGCCTCAATCTTATGGTGAAAGAAAGAGGCTTTGACAGTAGTGATGTTTTTGGAGAATGCTAACAAGAAGTTAGGCTACATAATCTATCTGCAATACTATGTTCCTTTACTGTACTTTTTTATACACTATTTAAGCAAAAAGTATTTTATACTTTTGTATTCAAGTGGCTTCCCACCTTTTCCCTTTTGATACTTTTGGGAACCTTTGTATCCAAGTGTTTATTAGTGGACAGCTGTGTTTCAGTCAGTCATGCCTACCGATCCTTGTGAACCATATGACCCAAAGACCATTAGACTTTATCATGTATCACCAGCTGTGCAGAGCTGGAGCGATATACATGTAGGTACAGTCAGAGTACAGTCAGAGTTTATTGTTTGGTTGAAGAGGAGAAATCAACATGTGAGCACTGTGTGAGTCTCTCTCTCTCTCTCTCTCTCTCTCTCTCTCTCTCTCTCTCTCTCTCTCTCTCTCTCTCTCTCTCTCTCTCTCTCCTCTCTCTCTTTCCTTCAGTACAGAATAACAATCAGCTCTCCTCTTCTCGTTTTTCTGCTTTCTTTTTGCCAACCTCCACCACCCCCCTACACACACACACACACACACACACACACACACACACACACACACACACACACACACACACACACACACACACACACACACACACACACACACACACACACACACACACACACACACACACACACACACACACACACACACACACACACACACACACACACACACACACCCACCCACCCACTCTCTCTCCCCCACTGCCATCCTAGAGAGGAAGCAGGGTTTTATTAGAAAATGAATGTCTTGGTCTGGGTACTCGCTCAACCGTCTGACACCCTGTGCTAAAGAGGGAACTGGCTGTGCCTGACACTGTCTCTCTCTCTCCCTCCCTCTCTTTATCTCACCATCTCTCTATCCAATTAGTTCAGTATCTCCACTTCTCTCTCCACTCTTCTTACCTCTCTCTATCCCAGCCCCATACGCCCCTTTTTCGCAAGAACTTTCCCCTGGAACGAGGGACATTTGGAGGGACTTGGTGTGTTTCCACCAAGGGAATCACGGTCTAAGCAGAAGTCCCGGGATATTATTTTACCACATTTGACCCCCCAAAACATCCCTGCTCTGGGTGTAAGACTTTTGTGAAGTGCAGGAACTTTGGGCATGGTGCTTGCAGCCGTGGAGGTCGTACCAAACGGTACGCATTCGGGGCATGTGTGTATTGTTCGGTTATATAACGTTACGTTAGCTACGAGCTAACTAACTTTAGCCACAAGCTAACTAATGTTAGCCGCAAGCTAACCGTGGAAACGCTCACAGAGAAGTGACTCCACGACACCAGTTTGATTAGTGGGGAAGGGGGGTATATTGACAAGTTAATACTTTGACAAGTGTTGCCTATATTTTTCAGTCAGTTCTTTGTGTGCCAAACATTATTAAAGGTAAACCTTTTTTTTTACCAAATAAATGAGAAGCATGTTTAAATCAGCAATGCCTCCTCTCTTGCTGTACCACAATCTCTCCTAGCTCTAACCGTCACTGTCAAAATAATGTGCCTGATGTCAAATGGCCTCATTCTTTCAGTTTTTGCATGACTACGTCCTTGAGAATAACTGAAAAGTTGGATAATTTTTTGTATCCACTTTTTCTCCCATTTTCTATTTTTCTCCCATCCCAATTTTCATATCATCCAATTCAACCCTCCCCTGTCTTTGAACGTTGTTTCTTGCCTCCCACAAGCCGGCTGCAATGTGGACTAAGTCATACATAGCACGAGTCCCCTCCGATACTCGAGGTAACAGCCGTCGCATCTTTTCACCTGCGCGGCTCGATCTTTCAGCGTCGGGGGTCTGGGCTTTAGAGGGGCCCCGCCCCCGTCGCTTCTTGATTCTACTGTGCAGGCGCACCAACCGACCTGTAGGAGTCGCTGTCCACAACGCCCAATCCCTACCCTTCAGTTTCCCTCCCCGTAATACGGCCAATGTGTATTACTGTGGACGACCAGCTAAACTGAAAGCAATGTGGAGAGCGGGGCTCAAGGAGGCATCCTGTTTGAGCCTAGTCTCCAGCATTCGTTGCGAGCGCCTTGCCCACTGCACCACGTAGCCGCCCCCAAAAGTTGGAGGCTATATATCTTATATTGATGTATGGTATTTTTGGAGTGTTACATTAAAAAAAATTAAAAACAACGTATACCGAACCGAAAACCGTAAACCTAAAACCGTGATACGAAACGAACCGTCGATTTTGTGAACCGTTCCACCCCTAATGATGCCCATGTTATTGGTTGCAATACAGACGCACAGTTGACACACGCTCTAGTCTCCTGTCTTGTTATTTCACACAAACAGCTACCCCTAGTAGCTGGCTTCTTATGTTGCCGACATATCCTACAGAACATTCCTTAAAATAGAAAGAAGTTATGCTTGTTAGCCATGTTGATTACAGCAAAACCACAGCTCCGATGCATAATGGCGTTAGCTAAACAAAACTTGTTTTAAGGTCAATTGGCTTTCAGTGTGTCAGAGCGAGTGCACTCAAGTTGTTCAGACATTCTGAGGGCTCAGAGTGCACGCTGGACGCGCTGACCGAAGACTCAGTTTATCAGAGCGGAGCAGATTTTCAGAGTGAATTTATTAACTCACCTTAATATACGGTGTTGCTTGTCATTGTCAACATAAGCAATAAACATAGCCGTCTGTGGCAAAGTTAGCTCAATAGCTTGCTAACGTTTAAAAAAAGAAAGAAGAGGAAGAAGAATACGATGATACGATGGATATGTTACCCACCCAGTCCTCACGACCCGTGCTGGCCGTGGGCCTGTAGAGTAATGAACTATATATTCCACATTCTCAGATGCCTTGGGGATGGAGACGTGACCTCAGGGAGGTGGATCCTTCCTCCTCACATTCTGCATACTTGCAAAATTATGCTTGTTAATTAATTCCATGCCGTATGTGTGCGTGTGGGCGAGGATGCTTTGCATGCTGGGTGCAGAACTGTTTGTTTACAAGGGTCAGGCATGGTGTTAGCAGCAACAGATGGCCGGCACTTAGTGTGCTTGTGTGTGTGTGTGTGTGTGTGTGTGTGTGTGTGTGTGTGTGTGTGTGTGTGTGTGTGTGTGTGTGTGCGTGCGTGCGTGCGTGCGTGCGTGCGCACGTGCGTGCGTGCGTGCGTGTGTGTGTGTGTGTGTGTGTGTGTGCACTTACTTGCATGTGTAGGTTTGCACACTAGGTGTAACTGTAAGCACAATCAGTTTTGTTGGGCTCAGCTGGCTCTAGTCCACATAGGCATAAAGAGCCTTCGTGGCTTGCTAAGTTAACACACACACACGCACGCACGCACGCACGCACGCACGCACGCACGCACGCACGCACGCACGCACGCACGCACGCACGCACGCACGCACGCACGCACGCACACACACACACACACACACACACACACACACACACACACACACACACACACACACACACACACACACACACACACACACACACACACACACACACACACACACACACACACACACACACACACACACACAGGCAGAATCGAGTGGTTTAAGAGTCAAAGGGGCAGCATTTCTGTAAATCACGTCTCCATAGTTCAAGACAGATAGAAAGACTGCTTCAATAACCCTCGTTCTACACTATCATTGGGAAACTAGATCTATTCCTGTACAGGAAACAATTTACTGGCAAGGTTGTCTATATGATATTTAAAACAAAAATGTATCATCCAGCCAGATTCCAAGATATTTATATTTTGTTATTCTTTCTATGTCGGACGCATTTCTAGTCGATATAAGTAAACTGTTGTAATCAATATTTCTGGCCAGAGAGAACACCATGAATTTAGTTTAGGCCTATAAGCTCATCTTGCAGAGCTGTAACCACTTAAGCATCGGACGGCCCGACAGCGTGCCATCACGCACGCGCATGCACATCACGGCACTTTGCCCTCATCTGCCGGCTGCATTTTTCACAATCAACCAATATATTGTTGGAAAGTTGAATTTGCCGCCGTTCGATCGTCACCTCACTCAACCTATTATGTGCTTCCAGTCTTGAGTTACAAGATGAAACATCTGACAAGCGTCATTTGACAAGCCATTCGGACAAGTGACCACATCCGGTTTGGCCAGGTCCTGAACGGACCATTCACCTCTGATGCCGAAAATGATTGACCACGTTGTTGTAGCCAATGAAATTCTGGAGCGAACGCTATCCCACGTGGGGGCTGATTGCAACAGAAAGACACAGAAGAAGACAGGGAATGCCTTTATTTTGACTCGAGCATCAGAATCAATGGAAGCAGACAGCCATTTTGGATAATCATGCCAAATTAACGCCGGCACACACATTACAAAAACCTTTGTAAAACACAAATTTTCTGTGGGATTGTTTGAGCTTTGAACCTGTACTAGAAAAGGCTTCAGGCTATGGAACCGTTATGTTTTCCAGCTCCTACCTCTCAGCTGGAACAAAAAAACAGGAATCTGGCAACAAGTAAACAGAAATGTGAGTACACAAAACTTTTACTTCAGTGTGTTCAAACCTCTAACTCTATTACATTAGCACTCAGAGTGATTTTCCTTTGTTGTGGAAGAAAGCTCAGAATGTTTCCTTTCAAAAGAGACCAGACTCATGTATGTGCTATAATTATAAAGTATAATAAATCGCGAATTACTTTGGGTATGCAATCATCAGGTGTGTCATGCACAACTAGACCCATTTTTGCCCGATGCATATGTGGTTAATGTTGTAGATTCTCAGTAGCTATTTGTGCAGAATCCACAGTACAGTAGATAATTGTGTCATCCGCATATAAATGGCCTTGACAGCCCTTCAAGGACAAAATAATATAATTAATATAAATAGTAAATAAAACGGGCCTAGGATCGATCCTTGTGGAACACCTTTTGTAATGGGTAATGATTCTGACTGGGTTTTGCCCACTTTCACACATTGGTTTCTGCCTGATAAATAGCTCCGGAACCAACTGCAAACTATCTCATCAAAACCAATACTGTATAGTCTATTCAACAGAAGAGAATGATCAACCGTATCAAATGCTTTTTTAGACATATCTATAAATAGGGCAGCACATTTTGTCTAATGCAGAAACTATATAATGTATTAATACAGTGGTAGCTGAGATTGTACTGTGGTTGGCTCTGAAACCAGATTGATGGAGGCTTAGAATAGAGTGGTTAGAGAGAAATGTTTTGAGTTGATTATTCACTAGTGATTCCAGGATTTTAGCTAAGCAGGACAACTTGGAAATTGGACGATAATTGTTCAGGTCAGATCTGTCGCCACCTTTATGCAAAGGAGAGACATGGGTCGTTTTCCAAATACTGGGAATTGTGCCTGTTGATGTAGATTGTAGAGAGATATTATATATGCTATTTGCTCTGTGATTACTGGAGCACCTAATTTAAGAAAGAAAGGGTCCAAGTTGTCCACCCCAGTCGACTTGCTGGTATCAATAGACATCAACATATTAAAAACATTAGGAGTAAACATTAGGCTCAAAGATAAATGTAGTGGCAGGCCCCTCATTGTGTCATAACAGTCACCAGAAGGAGGCCCTTCACAATCATGCTCACAGTCTACTTCATTAACAATGTCAAATGTCCAGCTTGGGCAAAATGGCTGTTGAAGGCCAGGGAAATCTCTTTACCTTCAGTTATCAAGCAATAATTATATTTGACCTCTGTAGGCAGGGAAATTGTAGCCTTGGTTTTACTAGAATTGTATGGATGTAACAACGACTCTCTGATAGAACAATATATGTCATTAACCAAGTTTAAACTGGTGATTTAGTGTGTGCATGGTATCTATTTTAAATTTAGATTTTGGTACTGTTTAGAAACCAGCATTAACACCCTGGCACTGGAACCAAGAGGAAGACAGAACTGAAGACCAAGGCATTAATCTAGTCAAACAGATAAACTGTCTTTATCTCTCACTTTCTTATAGAACAAAAAAAAACATGTTTTGGTCACAGATTCAGATTCAGACCTACATCAGTTCTATATCAGTTCCACTTCAGACCTACATCAGCTCTACATCAGCTCTACATCAGCTCTACATCAGTTCTACATCAGTTCTACATCAGTTCTACATCAGTTCTATATCAGTTCCACTTCAGACCTACATCAGTTCTACATCAGTTCTACATCAGTTCTACATCAGCTCTACATCAGTTCTACATCAGTTCTACATCAGCTCTACATCAGTTCTACATCAGTTCTACATCAGTTATATCAGTTCCACTTCAGACCTACATCAGTTCTACATCAGTTCTACATCAGCTCTACATCAGTTCTACATCAGTTCTACATCAGCTCTACATCAGTTCTACATCAGTTCTACATCAGTTCTACATCAGTCTACATCAGTTCTACACCAGTTCTACATCAGCTCTACATCAGTTCTACATCAGCTCTACATCAGCTCTACATCAGTTCTACATCAGCTCTACATCAGTTCTACATCAGTTCTACATCAGCTCTACATCAGTTCTACACCAGTTCTACATCAGCTCTACATCACTTCTACATCAGTTCTACATCAGCTCTACATCAGCTCTACATCAGTTCTACATCAGTTCCACTTCAGCTCTACATCAGTTCTACATCAGTTCCACTTCAGCTCTACATCAGTTCTACATCAGTTCTACATCAGTTCTACATCAGCTCTACATCAGCTCTACATCAGTTCCACATCAGTCCTACATCAGTTCTACATCAGTTCTACATCAGCTCTACATCAGTTCTACATCAGTTCTACATCAGTTCTACATCAGTTCCACTTCAGCTCTACATCAGTTCTACATCAGTCCTACATCAGTTCTACATCAGTTCTACATCAGCTCTACATCAGTTCTACATCAGTTCCACTTCAGCTCTACATCAGTTCTACTCAGAGATTAAACAAAGAAAATTGCTTATAGTTTCCGACAATCTATGATATATGAATGGATATACTGAATGCAAATTCAGATTCAGATTCAGATTCCTTTATTGTCATTCAGTACCTTACAGCAAAACAATAGTGAAATTCACTTTGTTGTGGTACGGTTGTCGACCGTAGCAGCATCCAATATAATATAAATAACAAAAATGTAAATAGCATAGAATAAAATAAAATAAAATAAAATTACAGCAAGAGGACTATATACAGTTCTACAAAAGTGTGCAGATGACAGGATGTAGATATTACACTATAACATATAAATAACAAAATGGCTATGTACAGTTCCAACAAGAAAAACGTATGTTATGTGATGCAATGAGCAATGTGAAACAGCGGTTAAAAATGTGCAATACAGTATAGCAGCAGCAACAGTGTTTCTCAAGTGTAGTCCGCTAATGTATGCATGCTTATAGATCACACTAATCAATGGGATCCTAAAAATCTCCAGCCAGGCCTGTATTCCTACCTCATTAGTGTGAGTCCTGGCCTGAAGGAGACACAGGCTTTCTTTCATTTGGACTCACCTCAATGATTCTGTTCTAATGGCTTCTCCACAGACTCGCCTGGACCCATCAGCTGTCCCATTAGACTAGATTCAACAGCAAGGCTGCTTACTTTCATACAGGCGGCCTTTTTCTTTCTCCACAAACATGGTACACTGTTCATTAGAATGAACTGATTTCAACCAAGCCATATAAACGGGAATAATTATACTGTGTGACACCAACGTTTAAGATATTCCTTTATTGATCCTCTTGGGGGAAATTCAGGCATCATAGCAGCATGGGGGAGGGGGGAGGGGAGGTACAGGTATGGGCAGGGTGATAGTAGAAAGACATAAATGCAGGCAATACAAATTATAGTACAGTATAAAAGTTTAAATATACAGTGTAAACAATATAATTAACTCTGATATGAGCAAGTAGGCAGTGTGATCAAAGGTGCAGATTAGGGTCTGTATGCCCTATCAGTTATATTATACATTACAATAAATATTGTTACAATAAACTAGGGCTGGGCGATATGGCTTAAATATGATATCACGATATTTTCTGACCTTTCGGCGATACACGATACACATCACGATGTTTTTCTTTTTTTCCCCAAACAATTCATTATGAGGCTTACCAAGACAGTATTTGAGTTTGCAAGCTAACATTAAAGACAAAATAAAATACCCATGCATTTAGCATTTTTATATTATATATTAGATTTAGATTATTGGATTATTAGATTATATATTGCATATATTTAGCAATGAGATATTATATGATTTAGATATGAAATATGATTAATTGAAAATGGGGGACCCTGATGTAAACAAGACGAAAGTCTTTCTCTGGTCTGCATCCCCTTAACAATTGTATGTATTGAGCTGTACTGTACCCATTCTGCAATATGTTAATAAAGTTTTAAATCAATCAATCAATCAATCAATCAATCAATCAATAGCATTTTAGCATTTTTATGAAACTACTGTATATTTGTATGTCTCTAAATGTTTTGATGAATTGAAAATGGAGGACCCTTATGTAAAAAAGCCGAAAGTCTTTTTCTGGTCTTCATCCTCCAGTCCACTGTTTCTTGTATTGAGCTGTACTGTATTGTACCCATTCTGCAATCGTTAATAACGTTTTCATTCATTCAATCATTCAGCCGGCAACAGAATAATTTTTATTGACAGTCGAGTCTGCCAATTACGTCACACCGCTTGCACCCGCCCTGCTGTTCTTAGCACCAATCGGCAAGGGCTATGCGTTTTTTTTTTTTTTTACTTTATTTTTTAGCGTTTATCGCTTTTCTGGTCAAGCATGACCGACAGTTGTAGAGTGAAACGGGAGGGAGAACAGGGGAAGACATTCGGCAAATGACGGCGGGTCCGGGAATCGAACTCGGAGTCAACCAGAACCGTGACGCAGCACGGCTCCTCCCGACGCAGAAATAGCGCCGAGATACGCGGTGAGCTACTGGAGCTCCCAGCGCTATGCGGTTTTTACTTTCCGCTCTGTCCGCCATTGATTTTGACGAGAGCTCAGCTCAACGACAACAACAACAGCTCCCCGCGGCCGACGAATGATTACCAGCACACCGCTGCATGACTAAACGATGCATAATGATTTTACTGCAACAAATGTTATAATAAAAGCCTTTACATACATCTGTCTGATTGAAAACTTTATTAACAGACCGCAGAATGGGCACGCACAACTCAGCACGGGCTGAGATATGAACAGTAATGCTTGCTATCTATGTCGTCATCGGACGTTGCTATGTTTGGGTAAATACGCTGATGTTATTGAACGTGTAACTATATAACGTTAATGCCACAAAACGAATGCCTTTGTTAATAATAACTTAAGTAGTAACTTTGATGCAGTAGTGTGTGTGTGGGGGCGGCGTTGTTCAAAAGTTTGAACGGGTGTGGACCAGATTGACGCGACACAATCCTCTTGGGCAAAACATCATGATATCCACGATACGTTAAAAAAGTGTATCGTTAATGAACTGTACCCGATATTTATATAATATCGTCATATCGCCCAGCCCTACAATAAACATTAGAATCTATATACTATGAGTAAGTAAAGTATACAGTATACACATGTGCAGTATACACAAGGTACCATAACCCAGGGGTTCTCAACCTTTTTGCTGCCAAGGTAATCCTGTGTTCAATAAAATATTCCAGGGCACCCCTACATACGATAAAGACTTTTCCGGTCCTGTCTTTTTTGCTACAATGATGACAAAAGTGCTTGCTTTCAAAATAATGTTTATTTAAGAAACCGGGAAACACATTTGTGTGTATATGCAGTAGGGCTGTCCCCGACTAAGGATTTGGATGGTCGACTATGATTGGCCAAAATTTGCCGTTAGTCAACTATTGGTCGACAAAAAAAAAGTTTAATATTTTTATAAATTCTTTTTTATTTTTATTTTTTATCATTCCATTTGGGCTGTGGGGGGTGCTTAATGTCTGAAGGAGTCGACTGAAGGCTTCTTGTCTGGTCCACTGATGGATACATCTTGATATTTGTCTAGTTTAGTGTGTTCATTAGATGGGTGAAATCCTCTTTCAGTGCCTCTGTGCCTGTTTTCGTAGGCAGTTAGCCTCTGGTATGCGTGCCATTAGCGTTAGCCACGCTTCTAGGCCTCTTTTCTTTTTGGAAAGAATGATAAAAAAAAATTATAATTTTTATTTTATTTTTTTTTATATTCAACTAAGAGGTTGGCCAGTCGACTACGGCTCCTTTCGACCGATTAGTCGACTAATCGACTAATAGGGGTCAGCCCTAATATGCAGGATATATAATGCATTATTAACAGGTGTTTCAGGTCTAAATGGCTTAGTACTGTTGACATTACACTGCTTGTAGTAGTAAATCAAATAGCATATTTCTTTAAATAAAATTACAGAAAATTATCACTAAAGTGCTATCTGTTGCAGCTGCACTCTTTTCCATAAAAATAGCATATTTGGATAAGTGTGACCATTTCTCAAACTGAAAATCATGTATTTTTCTTTATACAACGGCATGCACATTTCTCGATTCTGATTGGCTGAAACAGTCAATTTACACATAGTTATTTTTCATAATCCCACACTCTTGGTCCCAGGACCCGCCCACAACCGAATTACTATCACTCCGCCCAGGGGTGTAGCTCCAGATTCTGGGCCCCATGAAAGAATGTATTTGTAGGCCCCCAGTGAATGCGAGCGCGCGTAAGTGCGCCAGCGGATTTTTTTTTGGCAATTTTTTTATTGATGAAAACGCATAATATGGTTTTTACCTATACATTCGGATCAGCAGTTCAGCACCTGCACTGTTGGTGGGTGAGCCTAGTAAAGGATGTCGCATTGTGTTCATCTTCAATGAATGGACCAATGCAATAGTCTACCAAAGCCCCCCCTCTCTCTCTATATATCTCACACACACACACACACACACACACACACACACACACACACACACACACACACACACTTCAGAAACAAACATAGTATCAATGAGAGCATCAATAATACACCTGAGTGATGTCTAGTTTTTTTTGGGCCCCCCCCCCAGTGCTGGGCCCTTGGAATCATCCTAAGCTACCCCCCCCAGCTACGCCCCTGATCCGCCGTGCGACTTTTTAGAAAAAAACAAGATGGCGGACAATAATCTTTACGAATGGATATGTTGATAACGACTAAATGGGAAACGATTCTGTCACGGCGAATGTCTTAGTTGCTTAAACAATGTTGGATGATGTAATTGATGGGTCATGAGTCATTGTGGAACAAAATAAAAATTGCGCGAATTGATTGATTGATTGATTAATTGCAAATTAATTTTTTTTTCTTTCTATAGAAGCAGCAGGGAGGTGCGCTGTTTTAAGTGAACATGGACTGAATGGATATGTTGATAGCGTCATAACGACTAAATGGAAAACGATTCTGTCACGGCGAATGTCTTAGTTGCTTAAACAATGTTGGATGATGTAATTGATGGATCATGAGTCATTGTGGAACAAAATAAAAATCGCGCGAATTGATTGATTGATTGATTAATTGCAATTTCTTTTTTAATTTTCGTTTCTTTCTATAGAAGCAGCTGGGAGGTGCGCTGTTTTAAGTGAGCGTGGACTATTGAATTGATTGATTGATTGATGGATTGATTGCTAATTGTATTACTGTCCGCCTTGTTTCCAACTGTTTAAGTTTAGGCCCTCTTTCGAAGTTGGTTAAGGTTAGAGTTTGTCTTTAGAGCAGGGCGATAGACCACCAGCCCTGATTCCAAACTCTAACCTTAACCAAATTCGAAAGAGGGCCTAAACTTAACCAGTTGGAAACAAGGCGGACAGTAATAAAATTAGCAATCAATCAATCAATCAATTCAATAACCCACGCTCACTTAAAACAGCGCACCTCCCTGCAGCTGCTTCTATAGAAAGTAGGTTTACAAAAAAAAAGAAATAATCTTATAGGGCAAAGAAAACTTTTTTAAATTTGTTTTACCTACTTTCTATAGAAGCATCTAAGAATGAAGTTCTATAGAAAGTAGGTTAAAAACTAAAGAAAAGTTGGATGTGTTAGTTTGTTGGATGCCTAGTTGAGAGACAGTTGGATGTGTTAGTTTGTTGGATGTCTTAGTTGAGAGACAGTTGGATGTGTTAGTTTGTTGGATGCCTAGTTGAGAGACAGTTGGATGTGTTCGTTTGTTGGATGTCTTAGTTGAGAGACAGTTGGATGTGTTAGTTTGCTGGATGTCCTACTGAGAACAGTCGGATGCACTTCCGAGCTGCTTCCACATGTAGGCAACTTCTCTTTATTTTTTTTTGGGAACTACTTTTTCTGGCGGATGGTTTTTTCAATAAATCTTCAATTAATGGGTGTTTATTGTATAGCAATAAGGTTGGATGAATGTGCCAGTTGTATAAAAGCATTACACCACTTGTAGTCATGGGTTGTGAAAATTAGACCATGCTTAGGGGGGTCTAACGACCACCCCTAGGCATGGTCTAATTTTCACAACCCACTCCTGCGCGTGATGTAATGCTTAATTAAATACAGAAAAGGATCACTAAAGTGCTATCTGTTGCAGCTGCACTGTTCTCCATAAAAATAGCATATTGGGATAAGTGTGACCATTTCACAGAAAAGGATCACCAAGTTACCATTTCTCAAAAAATATAAATAAATACAGAAAATAAGCACTCGTTCACTCAGTGGACATTTCTAGCTCAATGCGAGGTCCGCTGCTGCTGGCTAATAATATGGTCAATACGTGGGGAGATCTTTGACAATGCAACACGCATGTCATCCTCAAGGCTCAACTTGGCCCTATATTTTGTTTTCAGAGCTGTCATGGATGAAAAGCCAGCTTCACACAGATATGTGGTGGCAGGTGCTGAATGGTATCAACACCTTAACTGCTGCATCATGAGATACTTGGTACTCAGCACCACACTCTGAAACAAGCTCTCCAGGTGGTATCGGATGAGATTTCAATGAGTTCTTCCAAGAGTTTGGATGGCGATGTGTCAGGAAGCTTTGTCTCAATGTTGTCTGTAAAGTTTTTTTTATCCAGAGTAACTTGGTGATCCTTTTCTGTGTTTTATTAAATAAGGATTTTCAGATTTTGAGAAATGGTCAAACTTATCCAAATATGGTATTTTCATGGAAAACAGTGCAGCTGCAACAGATAGCACTTCAGTGATAATTTTCTGTAATCCAAAAAGAATAATTTTATTTTTTTTTAATCTCAAGGCACCCCTGGCAGCTCTCTGAGGCACCCCTGTTGAGAACCGCTGCTCTAACCGACATGATATACATCATATGGAATCAACTTTAATCATGTTTTTGCGATGGTGGAAATATGAAGGGCATGGTCATGAAAAGGAAAACACGAACATCAAGTCGTGGGTGTAACTGATGTTCCTCGCTGGTCATCAGTCCAGTCCTCCATAAGAACGGCAGCGACGTCTTGGAAGATGACATTTAGCCACGTCTGCAGAGCTTGAGTGGTCGTCCAGACGCTTTGAAGAAAACCATAATGGTATGAGTCATATCCAAAGGCCTCCGCCGTAATCGGATAGGATCCCAATTTACTGTTTATGGGAGATTTCCCAGCGCTGTCATAAAGACACAGAGGGAAACCAGATGATCAAAAGTCATCGTTGGGTGATTTCTCTGGTTTGGATTTGATACGACACTGATTGGAATTATTCTAACCACATGTGTCGTATCAAATCCAAACCAGAGAAATCACCCAACGTAATCATAGAGCCGCTGTCACGAGGGAAGTCTCAACTGCTTGTGGTTCCATTATTTTGACCACACCCTGTGCGTTTCCTTGGCGTTACAACACATTTCCCCTCACGTCTCGATATTTCCACATGTGTAAAACGTTGACAGTTGATAAAATACCGCCACTATTTACAAATTATGCAAAGACGGTTTCCAATAATCTATGTTTTAAAGGAACACACCATAACATTATGTGCTTATCGTCTTCTCCACAGTCAGCGGCACGGTGGTGTAGTGGTTAACACTGTCGCCTCACAGCAAGAAGGTCCAGGGTTCGATTCCCGCTTGGGGACCAGGTTTCCATGATGCCAGGTACCCAGGTGGGGTATCTCCCAGGCCTTTCTGTGTGGAGTTTGCATGTTCTCCCCGTGCTCGCAAGGGTTTCCCCCCCGATAAGATAAACCCAATGGAAAAACATGCACAACAACAGATCGCTAACGCTGTGGCGTCCTTGACGAAGACGGACAGGAGCACTTGGATTGGTCCCCTGGCGCGGCTCACGTTGACGCCTGTCTGCTCCCGGCTGCCCTTGGGGGGAAGGACGACGGGATGGGTTAATCGCAGAGATGAATCACATCAGCGATCCTACAGACAATGCATGCGTGTGTGTTCTAGTGTGTGTGTGTTGTGGATAATAGCCAATGCCAATTAAAGACCTCTGAGCAGGTCCTGCATTTATTTATTTTTATTAGATGAGACTTACTTACTTATCCTCTTCGTCCCGGTCGGGGCATAAGGCCGCAATCATACACTGCCACTGAATCCTGTCTCGTGCTTTGGCCTGCGCTTCGTCCCAGAAAGACCCATCTCCTTCAGCTCCATCATCACTGTCCTTCGCCAGGTGTTCTTTGGTCTACCCCTCTTTCTCTTCCCAACTGGGGTCCATCTCAATCTCATCTCAGTCAGATGAGAAGATATATAATAATTCCTCTGTGTGTTCAGTAGAAAGCTATGCGGCTGCAAGCTAGCTTTGCTTAGCACAAATGAATGGAAGCAGATACGGATAGTGGTCTGATTAATTTGTAATCATTTATAAAATGCTTACAATGAAGTTATTTGTGTGTTGTATTTGCTATTGTGGGTAGTACCAATAGGAAACTATCATTAGGCATTGAGCTGTGCTTTTTAACACCCATTTATTGGCTTGCATTACAGGCAAATCTTTTTTTCTTTTCACAATTGACTGGCAGTCGAATGAAATTTAAATTCAAATTCATTCTGACCACACAAATAGGTAGTCAACCAAGATTGTGTTTGTTGATTATGGTTTATTAGTCCCATGCCTGTTAGTCAACTAAGAATTTCACTACAATTCATACTAACCAGTGTACAACAATAGTTGGTAGTGTGGAAGCAAAAGTAAGCTCTCTCTGTGGGCTCTGCTCTCCCTCTCTCTCTCTGTGGGTTCTACTCTCTCTCACTCACTCTCTCTCTCTCTCTCCCTGTGGGCTCTTCTCTCTCTCTCTCTCTCTCTCTCTCTCTCTCTCTCTCTCTCTCTCTCTCTCTCTCTCTCTCTCTCTCTCTCTCTGTGGGGCTTTTACTCTCCCTCTCTCTCTCTCTGTGGCTCTACTCCGTCTCTCCTCTCTCTCTCTCTCTCTCTCTCTCTCTCTCTCTCTCTCTCTCTCTCTCTCTCTCTCTCTCTCTCTGTGGGCTTTACTCCTCTCTCTCTCTCTCTCTCTCCTCTCTCCTCTCTCTCTCTCTCTCTCTCTCTCTCTCTCTCTCTCTCTCTCTCTCTCTCTCTCTCTCTCTCTCTCTCTCTCTCTCTCTCTCTCTCTCTCTCTCTCTCTCTCTCTCTCTCTCTCTCCTCTCTCTCTCTCTCTCTCTCTCTCTCTCTCTCTCTCTCTCTCTCTCTCTCTCTCTCTCTCTCTCTCTCTGTGTGAGCTATACTCTCCCTCTCTCTCTCCCTCTCTCTAAATGGTAAATGGCTGCACTTTTATCCAAAGTGCTTTACAATTTGTTCCTCCAATGCTGTTACTCAGGTCCTGTGGCAGTGCAATACACTGTTAGCTACGGATGTAGGCATTGGGTCTTTATGTACACTGCTATACAATGCTATATTATACGATCTCAAGCTATACTATTCTTAAAGTGATCTTTCCTTCTGTAAAGTGTCCATAGTGTGAGCGTGTGCAAGCATGAGTGTGTGTGTGCTCATGTTAAAGTGGCTGCTAGTGTGTGAGCGTGTACAGTGTGTGTGTTGTGTGTGTGCTCATGTGTGCTTGTGCGTGGAGAGTTCAGTGTTCAAGGCTCTGATGGCCTGGGGGAAGAAGCTGAGCCTAAGTCTCTCTGTCCTCGTTGCTGGTGCTCGCAGGCGTTTGCCTGACCGCAGCAGCATGAACAGGCTGTTGTTGGCGCGGTGAGGGTCTTTCATTATCCTGCAGGCTCTGGATTTGCACCTCTTGTTGTATAGGACCTGCAGGGTTGGTAGTGCAATACCCGTGGTACGCTCGGCTGAGCGCACCACTCTCTGTAGGGCCTTCTTGTCCTGTGCCGTGCTGTTGCCATACCAGGCAGTGATGTTTCCAGTCAAGATGCTCTCTACAGCTCCGGAGTAGAAGGACTGGAGTATCTTCCCAGATACTCTGAACTTCCTTAACTGTCTCAGGTGGTAGAGGCGCTGCTTCGCCTTTTTTACGTCTGTGTGTTGTCCATTCAGGTCCTCTGAGATGTGGACCCCCAGGTACTTGAAGCTGCTCACCCTGTCCACGGTAGCCCCGTTTATCCTCAGTGGTGTGTGTGTCTCCTGCTGTCTCCTCCTAAAATCCACGATCAGCTCCTTGGTTTTACCAATGTTCAGGAGCAGGCTGTTGTCCTGGCACCAGCGTTCCAGTACCTCAACCTCAACCATGGTGCGACCCGAGTCAGTCGCCGTGGGTTTTGC
Source organism: Notolepis coatsorum (assembly GCF_963971535.1). NCBI lineage: Eukaryota > Metazoa > Chordata > Actinopteri > Aulopiformes > Paralepididae > Notolepis > Notolepis coatsorum. The sequence goes on along the minus strand of NC_140173.1, from coordinate 97,550,598 downwards.
TCAGCAACGAATGTGCAAATTTTTTGTTATTATGTTTGTTTTTACTACTTTTTTTTATCTAAACATTACTGGCGGGGACGTCATACGACCGCCAGTCACTTATTGACCTAAACTCCGGACTTAAAGAGGAGTTTAGAGACACTTTATCATGCCAAGAATGGCCAACGGAGATCAGAAAGGACAAAGAAAACGCGGGAGACAAAGACGGCCGCAGGACAAAGAAGAAACACAGAGGGAAGAGGAGCGGGATCAGATTAAGACTAAGAAGATCTGCTTACCGTCCGGCTATTCCATCTATCTTCCTGGCGAATGCACGTTCGCTAGAGAGTAAGATGGATGATTTACGAGCACGGGTCCGATTCCAGCGAGAGATGAAGGACTGCAATATCCTGTGTTTCACGGAGACCTGGCTGAAACCAGTGACTCCTGATCACAGCATCTCTCCCTCCAACTCCTTCACCATCTTCAGAGCGGACCGTACAGAGGCGTCCGGGAAGAGCATCGGTGGGGGTCTCTGCCTTATGACCAACAACGGCTGGACTAGCCCCGGGGAAGTGCAGATACTCTCCCGTTCATGCTCTGCCGACATGGAACACCTCTCGATCCAATGTCGCCCCTTCCATCTTCCACGCGAGTTCACTGCGGTAATCATGACTGCAGTGTACATTCCCCCCCAGGCGAACGTCGGCAGGGCGCTAGTGGAACTACACGACCATCTGAACACACACCAGATCAAGCATCCAGACGCGGCCATGATTGTGGCCGGGGATTTCAATCAGGCGAATCTGAAAAAAGTCATGCCGTCTTTCTTTCAGCACATCGTCTGCTCCACAAGGGGAGGAAATACACTCGACCACTGTTACACCCCGTTCAGAGCCGGATACAAGGCTGTACCGGCTCCACCATTAGCGGGAGTGACGAACACGTCGGATCATGCCGCCATCTTGTTGGTCCCCGCTTACAAACAAAGATCACGTGACGCCATCGTGTCACGTGAGGTAAAAAGATGGACCGACCAATCAGAGGCCACGCTTCAGGACGCACTCGATGACGTCGACTGGAGAATGTTCGAGAGAAGCACCAGTGACGTCAGCGAGTACACAGACACTGTGGTGTCCTTCATAACAACACTCGCTGACAGTATTGTCCCCACAAAAAAGGCGAGGGTGTTCCCGAACCAGAAACCATGGGTGGACAGTACTATCAGAGCAGCTCTGAACTCTCGCACCACTGCTTATAACCTTGGCAGAGAGTCAGGAAACATGGAAGAGTACAAGACAACAGTCTACACTCTGCGCAAGGCTGTTAAACTTGCTAAGAGGACGTATGCCGACAAGATGGAGGCACAAATGGCACAGAATGACACAAGAGGCTTATGGCAGGGACTGAGGACTATAACTGACTACAAAGTCAGCGCCCCCTCAATGGGGAGCGACGACGCCTCCCTTGCGGACCAGCTCAACACCTTCTACGCACGGTTTGGTGCAAACAGTGGCGCTGCTAGCTCAACGGCTAGTGACGTCACTGGTGCGCCGGCTGTTGTGGAGGGGGGGGGGGGCGCATCCGCGGGGGGCGGGGACGCTCTCTCATTGACGGTACACAGTGTGAGAAGAGCATTTATGCAGGTGAACACCAGGAAGGCGGCTGGCCCAGATGGATTAACAGGACGCATACTTAAGTCCTGTGCTAACCAGCTAGCCCCTGTGTTCACCACCATATTTAATCGATCCCTGAAGGAGTCAGTGGTCCCTGCCTGCTTCAAGATGTCTACCATTATCCCGGTACCAAAGAAACCATCCCCAGCAGGTCTCAATGACTACAGACTGGTGGCACTCACCTCTGTGGCCATGAAATGTTTCGAGAGGCTGGTCAAGGATCACATTTGTGCCTCCCTCCCCAGTGATATGGACCCTATGCAATTTGCATACAGGCCAAACAGGTCCACTGACGATGCGGTCTCCCAAGCAGGGTGCGATCCACGGGGGGAGCTGGGTCCGCTATAGCTCCCCTAGATCAGACATCAGCTCCCCTGAAAACATGATTTGTGATTTTTTGGGGGGTCTCTAAATTACTGAAAATAAATGCTACTTTTGCCATGCATTTCTCATTTTTCTGTAATTTTCTGTATCATCATCGTGTATAATAATAAACGTATGCTATTTTGGATGTATGATTAATGATTTGCGCACTAATTCACACGTAATATGGCAACATGCATGCTATTCTTGCAATTACCATTCGGAGCGCGGCGGCGCTGCAGCCTGCACGCACGCACGCACGGCACAAATCAAACTTGACCCACTTTGTAACCTGTGGCTGTAACTTGTTGACACAGTGATCGTTTTGACAGCCAGTAAATAAGGTCACTCAGGAATGCATAATGTCTAAACGAAAACAAGTAAGCCTAACCAATTTTGGTTTCACGAAGACAGTGAAGCTGACAGAGCAGCAGGAGGCGGGATCATCTACAGGCGACGCCGTTACAATTACACCTGCTGCTGGTGCTGCTCCGGTGGGGACTATTATTGACAACGCCCGGTGACCGTGCCGGCGCCTGCGGTCGTATCAGAACACAGGATAGGATACTGTAGACAGTGTTGGATGATGATCTATCATCTATCTAACTAAATGGATACTTTTTTTTTATCATGGAATGTGCTGTGGAAGCCCAGACCGTCCAGACGGCCGGACCTCAACAAGTGAGTTGTCTAGTATTATGTGTTCTGTAGTTACTGAAACTGATTGAATATATGACAGGATTCAAGAGGTTTATTTGTCACATACATACATACACAAGGCCTACAGGCTACAGGCTACAGTAACGTCTGCGATCACAGTATCCTCCAACAGTCCGACTCCTCCCTGAGAGCCGCGCAGTAGGCCTTCTCGTTGTTGTCCGAGATCAGCCCCACCACCACCACGTCGTCCGCAAACTTCACTATGGAGTTGGAGCTGAACTTGGCCACACAGTCGTGTGTGTAAAGTGAGTACAGCAGGGGGGCGAAAGATTGGACGGGTTTCGGTTGTATTAACTGTAGTGGGAAGTTCATTCCACCATTGTGGGGCAAGGACTGAGAATAGGCGACTTCTCTTTGATGACCCTCCCGGAGCTCGGATAGGAGTAGGTCTGAGGCAGCCAGAAGATGCAGAGCGTAGGGGTCTTGAGGGTGTGTAGTTAGAGACCATTGACCGGAGGTAGGTGGGAGCCGTTCCCTTCACCGCACGGTATGCCAGGTCGAGGGCCTTGAAGTGGATCCGTGCGGCCATGGGGAGCCAGTGCAGGTCCCTGAGAAGTGGGGTGACATGGGCTGACTTCGGTAGTTTTGAGATCAGGCGGGCCGCTGCGTTCTGAATGAGTTGAAGAGGCTTGGTGGCAGTGGACGGAAGGCCAGCAAGCAGTGTGTTGCAGTAGTTGAAGCGGGAGATGACTGTTGATTGAACGAGGAGGTGGGTGGCTTCTTATGTCAGGAAGGGGCGGATCCTTCTGACGTTGCTCAAGAGGAATCTGCAGGTTCTGGTTGTCGCTGCGATGTGAGCGGAGAAGTTCAGCTGGTCATCAAGGACGACACCAAGGTTCTTGGCGGTCGGGGACGCGGTCACAGTTGAATTCTCGACTGTGATGGAAAGGTCGGTTAGGGGGGAGGATTTGGCCGGCAGGTGAAGCAATTCTGTTTTGCTTAGGTTCAGTTTGAGGTGGTTGGACGTCATCCAGGCGGAGATGTCAGACAGACAGGCCGAGATCCACTCAGAGACGTGGATATCTGAGGGGGGGAAGGAGAGGAAGAGTTGAGTATCATCGGCATAGCAATGATACGAGAAGGCATGAGACGTGATAATGTTACCCAGAGATTTAGTGTAGAGGGAGAAGAGAAGGGGTCCAAGGACCGAGCCCTGGGGGACACCCGTCCGCAGGGAGCGGGTGGCAGACAGGGTCCCTCTCCATGACAATTGGTAGGAGTGGTCATTGAGGTATGATGTCAGCCATGTCAGCGCAGAGCCAGCCACTCCCATTCCTGCGAGGGACGCGATGAGGATCTGATGGTTGAATGTGTCGAAGGCTGCAGATAGGTCTAGGAGAATCAGGACAGAGGAGAGGCCTTTCGCGTTTGCCAAGTGAAGTGCCTCTGTGACCGCAATGAGGGACGTTTCTGTGGAGTGACCAGTCCTGAATCCTGACTGGTTAGGGTCTAGGAGGTCATTCTGAAAGAGATAATCAACTCCACTGGTGGTGTGATGCCACCTGAACAACTACAGTATTATATAACTCCACTGCTGATGTTGGGCCTTGGGCTGTGTTTCTCTCAATGGCAGAGAATGAGAAGAATGACGATGTACATGACGCACAGGCTGATGACACAGGCTGATTCTGTGTGTGTATTTGAGGAACTCTGAGTGTGATGGCCACTAAAGTGGTATCACGTTAGTGTAATTGATTAGTGATGTGTCACGACGTTTTGGGGGTGCTTGTATCGTGTCATCCCTGTTAAAACCAGGTAGAACTATTGTATTGGATTCAACTGAAAACATCAATATAACTTTGGTCAATAGGTGGCAGTATGGGACTGGTGTTAAGCTACTTCGCCTTTTGAAGCCGTAGCCCCGCTGTCTAGGGCGCACACAACGTGCACTCTCATAATTGAGAGATGCCTCGTTGAAAAAACATCACGTCGGACTTCTCCATTTCTTCTAACCAACATTAACCTGTTTTATAGGTGGGTAATACTTTACAAAGCACACAGAAATGTTGATAATTGTAGATAAAATGTCTAGAGTCCACTGAGTTTAGGTTTGAGTTGTGTTTAAGTGTTTAAGCCGTAAGGTCCCCCAATTGGGGGACCCTGCTTTTCTTTATCATAAATCTATCAATAGAGACTGTATTAGATCCCCAATTATCATATCATTAGCATTGGAAAGCCACAGTCATTGGCTACAACCCTGTCCAAAATTCTTCGAGATCGCCAAATGATTGACGGAGCTAGAGCCCCCGGAGTTTGGGGGTGGTAATGTGTACTTTGGCGCACGCCTCACATATCGGCATGTAACTCGAGAACCGCTGAACGGATTTTGTCACCTGAAAGGGCAATTGACAGGCAACAAATATGGCTTTAATTCTATCTATATATTGTATTAAAATAAATGCACACCCGAGCCTCTAGAGGTCAGCAAAGTAGCGCATCGCGAATCGTCCCACATGTGGGCCCTTGGATGTTAAGAGGATAACTTATTAATTTTTTTTTGCCAAGAGTAAAGACCATAACCCTATCAAAACAGCAGTCAAAGTGTAGATTGATGTATGATTTGGCCATAATAAGGTCAAGGTCAAGTTCAAGGTCAAATATGAATTTATAATTAAAAATGGATTATCATTTATTACTGTATCTACAAATCCTTCTGTTTAATCATCTTCCCTTTATTCATTTGCTTCGATTTTTTGTACACTTGATCTCAAGAAGGTGGTGAATGAGCTCAGTGAGCGACCTCGGTTAAGACACAATTGTAACATGGTGTTATTCACCGGCACAAATGCAAAAATAAATCATAATTTATATTCTCCTTTTTTTCATTACAATTTACTCAAGCCTAGTAACAGACACAATATTTCTGACACTGGAAATACATACCCCCAGGTCCCTAGATGTTCCTAGATACCAAGAACATGCAAATTGACCTTGTAGAAGTGGAGCAATCTTCCATTTACTTAGGCATGTACCTTTAGGCGACATTTCTGAAAATAGGGCTACAGCTTAACAGGTTCATTGAGTAAAGAATTGTGTGAATAAGTTGACCGTCATGAAATGGCGTCGATCCTCGTGTAACACGTTGGTCATTAAGTGTTGGGGTATTACATCTCCATTCGTTTATGAGGTTTGTGTTTTGAAATACATACTGTTTGGGTTAAATAGCTGTTTAGTAAATGTATATATAGCTCACGCTAGCTAGACGTTAGCTAGACACTTGGTGGTTAGCTTGGTGCCTTGTGCGCTCTCTCCCTCTTGCTCGCTCTCTCCCGCTCTCTCTCTCCTGCCCTCTCTCTCCCGCCCTCTCTCTCCCGCTCTCTCTCTCTCTCCCGCTCTCTCTCTCTCTCCCGCTCTCTCTCTCCTTCGTGTAGTTGTAGATATACTAATAGTTACGTTGTATTGTCACGGTTACTGTTATACTGTATGCAAGTCCTAGTTATGCTTAGAGCATAGATACATAACAAATGCACTTTCGATGCAAGTTAATAAATGACCCAAATGCAGATTTTTCCTTCATGTTGAATCAAATCAACTTTGTTTTTTTATATCTTGTCCTTGTACAATGTTTGTTTATGTTCATGTTTATAAATGCTGGAGTACAACATACCTATATTCTCATTCACAATGAGCTAAGAAAGTCCCCAAAAACCTATTTAACATCTACAGATGAAACTCTTGTGTGAATAGACCCCACATATATCATCACAAAAAAATCATGGATTCAATTAAATTCAATTAAATTCAAATGGCTTTATTGGCAAGACGTAACTTGTACATGTTGCCAAAGCAAATGATTAATATAACATAAACATGAATTAGAAAACAGATATCAATGTCAAAGTACATACAAATATCATCAAAACATAAACCATCAAATATTACAGCATAAACGTGTGTCAGGTGACTGTCACTCATTGTCCCTCAGTTTATGGCAGGCAGCAACATAGACTGCTGCTAGCTCACAGCTTGTTGAGTCCTCCCCTAGAAGGACTGGTAGTATTTCTGTATCTGATTGTTTAAGAAAATCTTTAAAGGGGAACTATTTTACTATTTCTTTCACTATTTGGGCACTTTTACACAATTCCTGTGAGTCTTTGGAACACCTCTGTAAGTTTTTTTTTTCAAAAAATTCATTGTTTTGTATTTCTAATCAAGTACTCAAAAACAGCATTTTTCTACCTCAAGATCTTAAGCCGTTTTGAGGCTGGGCTCCAACCACTGTGTGGCCTGGTGCCAACTGTCACATCAACTGCCACATTATTATGCAACTGAGAAATCTCTGACATCACAGATATGCACATTTTCAGATGACTCAGTTCAGTGAGGGTGAATATTGTGAGAGGAGAATTGGAAGAATGCGCCAATATGATAATTAGAGACATAGATCCTATTAATATAAGTCCACATAGCTAACAATGCTAACACTGAAGGCCATTTATAAGATAGTTCCCCTTTAAAATGAGTTTCTCTAATATATTTATATTTTTCACATTTGGTGAGGAAGTGTATCTCTGTTTCAGGCTCAGTGAGGATGCAATGACAGCACAGCCTTTGCTCTACAGGAAGCCAGGTTTTCCTGTGCCTCCCCTTTTCAATAGCAAAGCTGTGCTCACAGTCTGTATTTTGTCAAAGTTATTTTTTAGTTGATCAGTCACCATGCTCAAATAATCTGCTATGGTGTACGGTCGATTTAGAGCCAGATAGCACTGCATTTTGCTCTGTGCTTTTGTTTGTGTTTTCCAATAGGTGATAGCTGTAGTAATTTGATTTATTCTGATTGGTGATGTGTTCTTTTCCTGAGGTGTGTTAATAGAGCAGGTTTGTGGACTCAGCCTCAGGACCAGCTGGGTAAGGGGGTTCCTGATGCTCCTCAGCTCTTGGCACTGCAGGGCTTGACAATGGTACGAGAGGATAATGGTATCTCTCTCTCTCTATGACTCTCTCTCTATGACTCTATCTGACTCTCTCTCTCACTCTCTCTCATCCATTTATCTCACTCTCTCTCATCCATCTCTCTCTCTCAGACACAAACTCATCCTTGCTGCTCCAGATTCTTCTGCTTTCTGTTCTCACCGCCTGCCTTTTGTACCCTATGGTTGTCTGGAGAGAACTAGTTCAACTGGACAGAGAGATATTATCAAGCCCTGCAGTTCCAAGAGCTGGGGAGAATTAGGAACCCCCTTACCCAGCTGGTCCTAAGGCTGAGTCTACCAACCTGCTCTATTAACACACCTCAGGAACAGAACACATCACCAATCAGAATCAATCAAATTACTACACAGTTAAAACAAAACTACATCACCTATTGGAAAACACAAAAGAAATAAATCCGCTTCACTGACTCCCTTTCCTTCGTCTCTCTCTCTCTCTCTCTCTCTCTCTCTCTCTCTCTCTCTCTCTCTCTCTCTCTCTCTCATTCTCAAAATCTGGCTCTAAATCGACAGTACACCATAGCAGATTATTTGAGCATGGTAACAACTAAAAAGAACCTTGACAAAATACTAGGGATGACCTTTGAATTTTCTTTTGGAATTCGAAGCTTCAGGACCTAGATTTGATTTAAATTCGAAGCTTCGAGATAATTTTTATTTTTTTATATATATTTTTTTATAATTTTTTTATATATTTTTTTTTATTAAAAAATAAATGTATGTTGTGGGACTTGTACAGCACTTTGTTCAACTTTGTCAGTGCTGTAAAGTTTAAACCTTTTAAAATCTTAGACAAACAAAACACTTTGCTTTCATGAAATATTGTAAGCCGTCATTTGAGGCTTTATAAAAGCAGCACAATGAACACAAATCTGTCAGTGCCGAGTCCGACCTCATCTTAAATAACAAACAGCATTGCTTGTTGTAATTAACCCTTTGGGTGCCGTTAACGTAGAACTACGTTTCTGTTGCCCGACGGTTGAGTGCCGGAAACGTAGATCTACGCTTTTCTCATGGTATTTCTTTTATTCGCTATTGCCATTCATAATTCAGCAGGGCACCTTGTGTACTGAGTGTGTCTGAGCTGGCAGACGGCCTTATACCGCCCTCTAATGCCTTCGGCCGCTATTGCACTCCATTAGAAACGGTGTAGTTTCTTTTCTCTACCGAGCTGCGGCGTGGGGGTGGGTCCGAAACACTCCGGCAAAACACACGCTTGTAGGGATGGCTTGGACAACTGACCCCGCCCACCCGTTCATGTGCAATGCCCGATAACGTCGGAGACAGGATTGCTGTGGATATATGGAATGGCGATCAGATAATTGGATAATTTTGTTTGCATTACATTAGAGAACAGGTAAGGACTCTATTATATCCAATCTTGCATTGATCTGATATTTCTTTCTCCCGCAATTGAAGCTGTCTGTGTGTGCTGTGTGTGGCTGTTTACCGTTGGGTGCAGGAATGGGGGGGGGGGGGGGGGGGGGGGTGCCGCGCGCCAGGGCCCATTTCATGTATGCACGAGGAGACATAATAATGATAATCTAGCGTTGATTTCAGGAAGATTCAATAATCAGGCGAAAAATTACAACGTGATAAGTGGATTCCACTCAAACGCTATTATCACGTATTTTTCTTGGTCAATGTGTTAACAAAGAGAGGCAGAGTTGATTTAGCAAATATTTTTTTTAATATATTTAAAAAAATATATATATATTTTTTTTAATATATTAGAATTTTATTTTCATATTCGAATCCCATGCCCATTGAACGAAACTTCAAAGTATTTAAGACAGCCCTACAAAATACAGACTGAGTGAGCACAGCCTTGCTATTGAAAAGGTGAGGCACAGGAAAACCTGGCTTCCTACAGAGCAAAGGCTGTGCCGTCATTGCATCCTCAATGAGCCTGAAACAGAGATACTCTTCCTCACCAAATGTGAAAAATATAAATATCTTAGAGAAACACATTTAAATAAAATTTTACCTTTTAACAAAAGGTTAAACTATCAGATACAGAAAAGAAAACAGTCCTACTAGGGGAGGAGTCAACAAGCTGTGAGCTAGCAGCAGTCTATGTTGCTGCCTACCATATACTGAGAGACAGTGAGTGACAGTCACCTGACACACGTTTAAACTGTAATATTTGATGATTGTATGTTTTGATCATAGTACTTTGATATTGATATATGTTTTCTAATTAATGTTTAATGTTAATATAATTTGCTTTGGCAACATGTACATGTTATGTCATGCCAATAAAGCCATTTGAATTGAATTGAGAGAGAGAGAGAGAGAGAGAGAGAGAGAGAGAGAGAGAGAGAGAGAGAGAGAGAGAGAGAGAGAGAGAGCCCACAGAGAGAGAGAGAAGAACCCACAGAGAGAGAGGGAGAGTAGAACCCACAGAGAGAGAGAGAGAGAGAGAGAGAGAGAGAGAGAGAGAGAGAGAGAGAGAGAGAGAGAGAGAGAGAGAGAGAGAGAGAGAGAGAGAGAGAGAGAGAGCCCACAGAGAGAGAGAGAAGAACCCACAGAGAGAGAGGGAGAGTAGAACCCAGAGAGAGAGAGAGAGTAGAACCCACAGAGAGAGAGGGAGAGCAGAGCCCACAGAGAGAGAGAGAGAGAGAGAGAGAGAGAGAGAGAGAGAGAGAGAGAGAGCCCACAGAGAGAGAGAGAGAAGAACCCACAGAGAGAAAGAGGGAGAGTAGAACCCACAGAGAGAGAGAGGGAGAGCAGAGCCCACAGAGAGAGCTTACTTTTGCTTTCCAAACTGTTGTTGTACACTGGTTAGTATGCATTATAGTGAAATTCTTAGTTGACTAACAGGCATGGGACTAATAAACCATAATCAACAAACAAATTCTTGGTCGACTACCTATTTGTGTGGTCAGAATGAATTTGAATTAAAATGTCATTCGACTGCCAGTAATGCAAGCCAATAAATGGGTGTTAAAAAGCACAGCTCAATGCCTAATTATAGTTTCCTATTGGTACTACCCACAATAGCAAATACAACACACAAATAACTTCATTGTAAGCATTTTATAAATGATTACAAATTAATCAGACCACTATCCGTATCTGCTTCCATTCATTTGTGCTAAGCTAAGCTAGCTTGCAGCCGGATAGCTTTCTACTGAACACAGAGGAATTATTATATATCTTCTCATCTGACTGAGATGAGATTGAGATGGACCCCAGTTGGGAAGAGAAAGAGGGGTAGACCAAAGAACACCTGGCGAAGGACAGTGATGATGGAGCTGAAGGAGATGGGTCTTTCCTGGGACGAAGCGCAGGCCAAAGCACGAGACAGGATTCAGTGGCAGTGTATGATTGCGGCCTTATGCCCCAACCGGGACAAAGAGGATAAGTAAGTAAGTCTCATCTGATGACTGACTGTGGAGAAGATGATAAGCACATAATGTTATGGTGTGTTTCTTTAAAACATAGATTATTGGCAACCGTCTTTGCATAATTTGTAAATAGTGGCGGTATTTTATCAACTGTCAACGTTTTACACATGTGGAAAAATCGAGACGTGAGGGAAAATGTGTTGTAACGCCAAGGAAACGCACAGGGTGTGGTCAAAATAATGGAACCACAAGCAGTTGAGACTTCCCTCGTGACAGCGGCTCTATGATTACGTTGGGTGATTTCTCTGGTTTGGATTTGATACGACACATGTGGTTAGAATAATTCCAATCAGTGTCGTATCAAATCCAAACCAGAGAAATCACCCAACGTTGACTTTTGATCATCTGGTTTCAGAGGCAGAGAGAGAGGCAGGCAGAGTGAGAGAGAGAGAGAGAGGCAGGCAGAGTGAGAGAGAGAGAGAGAGAGAGGCAGAGAGAGATAGAGAGAGGCTGGGAGAGAGAGACAGAGAGAGAGTTAGAGAGAGTTAGGGAGAGGGAGAGAGAGTTAGAGAAAGAGAGTTAGGGAGAGGGGGGGCAGAGAGTTATAGAGGGGGTGAGAAACAGAGCGGGAGAGGGAGAGATGGGGGGGGTGGGGGAGAGGGGAACAACAAAACAAACCAAGACCTATACTGACAGAAACACACTGAATCACACACTCAACCCTCTGTGAGCTCTGGTCCATGGAAGCCTGTGAGCTCTGGTCCACGGAACCTCTGTGAGCTCTGGTCCATGGAAGCTCTGTGAGCTCTGGTCCATGGAAGCTCTGTGAGCGCTACAGATATCCAGGTCTTCTCCTAAGTCTGTCTCCAGTTTAAAGGTCTCACATTGTACCGTTTGATGTACATCATGACCTGTGACGCCGAGGGTGGTACCGTACAACTGTACTGACTGCTGCTCGTGGAGCAGGAAACCCCCTGGGTACGACTGTACTGACTGCTGCTGGTGGAGCAGGAAACCCCCTGGGTACGACTGTACTGACTGCTGCTCATGGAGCAGGAAACCCCCTGGGTACGACTGTACTGACTGCTGCTGGTGGAGCAGGAAACCCCCTGGGTACGACTGTACTGACTGCTGCTCCCTGTGGAGCATCAAAGAGTTAACCACACCTCCATGTCCTCTAGAGAGAGAGTTAGGAGGAAGGATTGGATGTGGGTGCACATGCACATGCCACAGTTGTTTGTGTGGTTGTACCTGTTTTTGACTTAGCCTACTTGTATTAATTAAGGGCAGTATGTAGTCTTTCAGGTGTTTCGCACATTGGTCTTTGTTTGTCTTCATTTGGGATGCAGTTTCCGGTGCGGCGTGTCATGGTTGGAGGGGGACGCGGGTAGTTTGAGTGTACTTGGATTGTTTGTCTGTAGTGGTGGGGTGTCGATTCTGTCGGCTGCTTTGTTGCCTCTGGTCCTGGTGGCCTTGTCAGTACGGGGGGATCGGTTGGTTCTATGTTTTTGGTTTCAGATTCTGTGGGGGGATGGCGGGTCGTGTGCTCCATGGCCTGTAGCCGTGCCGGGGGGTGCAGTGTTTCTGGATGTTCGGGTAGATGGACATGGTGGTGGTTGGATGGGGGGCGTTATGGGTGATCTGGGATGGCACTGGGACCTTTGGGACGCCTTGGGGTGCTGTGGGGGTTGTGGTGGGTTCTTCATGCGCGGGGTCCCGGTGGATGGGTGGGTGTCGGTGAGTTGGGGGAGTTTGGGGCGCGTGCGGGGGCTTGGGGTTCGACTCTGGGGGAGGTCTGGGGGGGTTTGGTTGGAGCCTATGGCGCTATAATATAATAATAATTTTTATAATAATTGTTAGACTAGACTAGAAGTCTTTATTTGTCATGCAGTTTTAACACACACACGCGAGATGGACAACCCACAGGAACACACACACACATGCACTGAGTCGCCGATGAAATGTCTCTCTGCACTTTTCCCATCCCGTTGTCCTTCCCCCCATGGGCAGCCGGGAGCAGATAGGGCGTCAATGTGAGCCGCGCCCCGGGGACCAATCCAATTGCTCCTGTCCATCTTCGTCAAGGACGCCACAGCGTTAGCTATCTGTTGTGCATGTTTTACCATTGGGTTTATCTTATCGGGGGGGAAACCCTTGCGAGCACGGGGAGAACATGCAAACTCCACACAGAAAGGCCTGGGAGATACCCCACCTGGGTACCTGGCATCATGGAAACCTGGTCCCCAAGCGGGAATCGAACCCTGGACCTTCTTGCTGTGAGGCGACAGTGTTAACCACTACACCACCGTGCCGCTATGGCTTTGGCTGGACTTTTCCCGGACCTTCCCTGGAGTTGGATTAGGGCTGGGCGATTCTTGCTAAAATGTGAATCACGATTCTCTCACACGATTCTTATTTTTTCAATAAAATCATTTATTGCACTCTTTCTTAAACAGACAACATAACATATATCAAAGTGCTTGACTTAAACTTAAAAGCCTCTTGTAACATACAAAATAACTCAAGTCAGAATCGTCATCATTTAAAAAAGTTAAGTAAAAGAAAATTTATTTTTATATATATATATATATATTTATAAAAAAAATCATCATAATTTAGAAATTAGATTGCATTGGTCTATGAATCGAGATCGCGATTTCTTTTTATTAATTGCCCAGCCCTAAGTTGGATACTGGTCTCTTGCATGTGCTTTAGTGGATTTTGGTTGGTTTTTCGTCGTTGGGCTCCCTCGGTTCGCTGGCTGGTTTTGTGGTTCCTTGTGTGGGGGGCTTGCTGTAGCTTCTGCTGTGTTCCGGGGTGTCCCGGGGGTCCCGGTGTCATCTCGGACCGTCCCAGTCCTACATGTCTTCGCATTTGGCCGCTGTTGTGTCTGTCTGCTTGAGTGTTTGGAGTCGTGTCTCCTTTGACATGGCTGCGGGTCCTGGGGTGCGTGTCATTCCTCTGTGGAGTTTGGGGGTGGGGGCGTGGGATTTGCTGGTTTTCCTCGTGGTGGCGGGGGCACCGGAGCCAGGGGATATGGTGCGGCCCGCAGGGTGTGGCATTCCTGTCGGTGTGTGTGTCGCACGCGCTGTTTGTCTTTTCCTTCGGTCATGACATGCTTTATCGGGGGGAGGGGGGGGGGGGGGGGGGGTGTTGTCTTGGATGGGGATCTGGTAGGGATTGATGTGTAGGGTGTTTGGTTTGGGGGACTAGCTGTTCCGGGGGGTTTCACATGCCTTCAAGCGACATTTGACCTTATTTTATGCCTATTCTTAAGTCTGCAATTTATGCATTGTTTTTTATTTGTCAATTGTGTGCTGATTTTATGCCTATGTTCATTTTATACGAATTGCTGTGGGGCACTCTGGACTGCGTCCATGTGTGAAAAGTACTATATAGATGGTTATTAATATTTATTATTGTTATATTGTAGAAATGTGTGCATTGAAATGTCTAAAGTCTCGACGACATTGAAAATGAGGGTGACCTCAATTGTCTTTTCGATAATAAATAAAGGTTTGAATGTGTGTGTGTGTGTGTGTGTGTGTGTGTGTGTGTGTGTGTGTGTGTGTGTGTGTGTGTGTGTGTGTGTGTGTGTGTGTGTGTGTGTGTGTGTGTGTGTGTGTGTGTGTGTGTGTGTGTGTGTGTGTGTGTGTGTGTGTGTGTGTGTGTGTGTGTGTGTGTGTGTGACGGCTGTTTTGCTGTTTACTCTCCAGGGTTTCATACACTGCACAGTGTGAGGCTATTTATAGGACTGGGCTTTGAGCCTGGCTGAAGTGTCAAAGCTGTGGAGACAGATGCAGGAGGGAGAGAGATAGGGAGGAGAGAGAGATGGAGGAGAAGGAGAGAAGAAGAGAGGGAGGTGAGAGGGGAAGGAGGGAGAGAGAGAGAGAGAGGGATGAAGAGGAGGAGATGGGAGGGAGAGAGGGGTAGAGGGAGGGAGGAGAGGGAGAGAAGAAGAGAGGGAGGTTAGAGGGGAAGTAAGGAGGGAGCGAGAGAGGGATGAAGGGGAGGGAGAGGGAGGATGTGATGTCAGCAGTGAGATGTTCACAACCTGTCAATTGCACTGTGGTGACAAGGACGTACTGTAGGACACGAAGACAAGGACATACTGTAGGACATGAAGACAAGGACGTACTGTAGGACATGAAGACAAGGACATACTGTAGGACATGAAGACAAGGACGTACTGTAGGACACGAAGACAAGGACATACTGTAGGACACGAAGACAAGGACGTACTGTAGGACATGAAAACAAGGACGTACTGTAGGACATGAAAACAAGGACATACTGTAGGACACGAAGACAAAACAAGGACGTACTGTAGGACATGAAAACAAGGACGTACTGTAGGACACGAAGACAAGACAAGGACGTACTGTAGCACATGAAAACAAGGACGTACTGTAGGACACGAAGACAAGGACGTACTGTAGGACATGAAGACAAGGAGGTACTGTAGGACACGAAGACAAGGACGTACTGTAGGACATGAAGACAAGGAGGTACTGTAGGACATGAAGACAAGGGCGTACTGTAGGACATGAAGACAAGGACGTACTGTAGGACACGAAGACAAGGACGTACTGTAGGACATGAAGACAAGGACGTACTGTAGGACATGAAGACAAGGACGTACTGTAGGACACGAAGACAAGGACGTACTGTAGGACACGAAGACAAGGACGTACTGTAGGACATGAAGACAAGGACGTACTGTAGGACATGAAGACAAGGACGTACTGTAGGACATGAAGACAAGGACATACTGTAGGACACGGAGACAAGGGCGTACTGTAGGACATGAAGACAAGGACATACTGTAGGACACGAAGACAAGGACGTACTGTAGGACACGAAGACAAGGGCGTACTGTAGGACACGAAGACAAGGACGTACTGTAGGACACAAAGACAAGGATGTACTGTAGGACATGAAGACAAGCAACATATGTCCTACTCTTTCCTACGGTGAAAGTCATTCACCACCAGCTTGTTTAGTGAAATAGATGAACATATATGCAGCATGCTCTTCTCTCCCCCATTACTGAAGTAATGAAGTATATTTAGTGACAAATGAGATTAACATAATATGCAGTCTGCTCCTCAAGTCAAGTCAAGAGTTTGTGCAATAATACAAGTAATAAGAATAGGAATAAGAATAAGACATTTGTGCAATAATACAAGTAATAAGAATAAGACATAACAGGTATAATGTACATACATTTTACAAAAAGCATGGTAAGGCATGCTAAGGTCATGCGATGAGGTCTTCAGTGTCCAAGACTGATGGCCTGGGAGAAGAAGCTGAGCCGAAGTCTCTCTGTCCTAGTTTCTGGTGTTCGCAGGCGTTTACCTGTCCGCAGCAGCTTGAACAGGCTCTTGTTGGGGTGGTGAGGGTCTTTCATAATCCTGCAGGCTCTGGATTTGCACCTCTTGTTATATAAGACCTGCAGGGGTGGTAGTGCAATACCCGTAGTACGCTCAGCTGAGCGCACCACTCTCTGTAGGGACTTCTTGTCCTGTGCCTGGCTGTTTCCATACCAGGCAGTGATGTTTCCAGTCAAGATGCTCTCTACAGCTCCGGAGTAGAAGGACTGGAGTATCTTCCCCGATACTCTGAACTTCCTTAACTGTCTCAGGTGGTAGAGGCGCTGCTTCACCTTCTTTACGACTGAGTCTATGTGTGTTGTCCATGTCAGGTCTTCTGATATGTGGACCCCCAGGTACTTGAAGACAAGTACCTGGGGGTACTTGTCCTCTCTCCCCCATTTCTGATGTAATGAAGTATATTATGTTTTTCATGTTAAAGTTATCTTTTTTATTAAAAACATGTTGAAAATTATGGGGCGGCTACGTGGTGCAGTGGGCAAGGCGCTCACCAAGAATACTGGAGACGCTGGGTTCATGGACTACAAACGTAACACCCCTCCCAGCACTGTCACTCTCCTCTTTTGAATATCATGCAGTATCTGTCTCTAATCCTTTCAATCTCACCATTGTTACACTCTACCGCCCTCCAGGTCCGCTCGATCACTTCACAGATGAGCTGGACATGCTTCTAAGCTCCTTACCGGAAGATGGTACCCCTCTCCTTCTATTGGGCGACTTCAACCTGCCTGACTCATCTCAGTCAGTCATAGTAGTCTCCCTCCTACAATCATTTGACCTGACTCCCACTGCCATGCCTCCCACCCACAAAGCAGGCAACTCCTTGGATCTCATATTTTCCCGTAACTCCAGCATCATTAACACCACGGTAACTCCCCTACATGTATCTGACCATTCCTTCATATCCTTCTCACTAACTCTCCTGCTTAACCGAAAGGTCTTCACCCCAACTCAAACCGTCTCACTCAGACGCAACCTGCCCTCCCTATCCCCCTCCACCCTCTCCTCTGACATACTATCCACTCTACCTTTGAGTGACACCTTCTCTGCTCTCTCCACAGAGATGGCAACCTCCACCCTCCTCTCAGCCCTTGCAACCTCCTTCGACAAGCTCTGTCCCCTCGTTGAGAAACCTGCCCGCCGTTCCCCACCCAGTCCATGGCTGACAGATCCAGTGAGAGAACAAAGACAGGTCCTGAGAGCAGCTGAAAGGAAGTATAGAAAGTCACGCCTCACTGCTGACATCGACACATATCACAACCTCTTGTTAACATTCTCCAAAACCATTACTAATGCCAAAGCTTCTTTCTTTCACCATACGATCGAGGCCTCTGCCAAGAATCTTCGCAAACTGCATGCTACCATGTCCTCCCTCCTCACTCCCCTCCCACCCCCCCCTCCCTCATCTTTCTCTGCCGAAGACTTTGCGATCTTCTTTGAGGAAAAAGTGGAGAACATCCGCAGCTCCTTCTCCCAACCCCCACCCATTCCAAATGCTGAATCGAGAACCTCATCCTTCACTCTGTCATCTTTCTCTCCCATTACAGAAGCCGAGACCCTGACACTGGTAACGTCGAACCGTCCGACTACATGCCAGCTGGACCGGCTACCTTCCCCACTCCTCCAGTCCATAGCACCAGACATCCTCCCATTCCTAACTGCAACCATCAACTCCTCACTCAACTCGGGGGTGGTCCCCACCTCCCTAAAACAAGCCAGAGTCACGCCCCTCATAAAAAAACTATCCCTGAACCCTACCGTCATAGGCAACTACCGTCCTGTCTCTCTTCTCTCCTTCCTTTCTAAAACACTTGAACGTGCTGTATCCAACCAACTTACTGCTTATCTCTTACAGAATGACCTCCTAGACCCTAATCAGTCAGGCTTCAGGACTGGTCACTCCACAGAGACAGCCCTCATTGCGGTCACAGAGGCACTTCACTTAGCAAAAGCGAAAGGCCTCTCCTCTGTCCTGATTCTCCTAGATCTATCTGCAGCCTTCGACACAGTCAACCACCAGATCCTCCTCGCGGCCCTCGCAGGAATGGGAGTGGCTGGCTCTGCGCTGACATGGTTGTCATCATACCTCAATGACCGCTCCTACCAAGTGTCATGGAGAGGGACCCTGTCGGCCACCCGCCCCCTGCGGACGGGTGTCCCCCAGGGCTCGGTTTTAGGACCCCTTCTCTTCTCCCTCTACACTAAATCACTGGGTAACATTATCACGTCTCATGGCTTCTCCTACCACTGTTATGCCGACGATACTCAACTCTTCCTCTCCTTCCCTCCCTCAGATATCCACGTCTCTGAGCGGATCTCGGCCTGTCTGTCCGACATCTCCGCCTGGATGACGACCAACCACCTCAAACTGAACCTAAGCAAAACAGAATTGCTCCACCTGCCGGCCAAATCCTCCCCCCTGACCGACCTTTCCATCACAGTCGAGAATGCAGCTGTGACCGCGTCCCCGACCGCCAAGAACCTTGGTGTTGTCCTCGACGACCAGTTGAACTTCTCTGCTCACATCGCAGCGACAACCAGAACCTGCCGATTCCTCCTGAGCAACGTCAGAAGGATACGCCCCTTCCTGACAAAAGAAACCACCCAACTCCTCGTCCAATCAACAGTCATCTCCCGCCTCGACTACTGCAACGCACTGCTCGCTGGCCTCCCGGCCACTGCCACTAAGCCTCTTCAACTCATTCAGAACGCAGCGGCCCGCCTGATCTCAAAACTACCGAAGTCGGCCCATGTCACCCCACTTCTTAGGGACCTGCACTGGCTCCCCATTGCTGCACGAATCCGCTTCAAGGCCCTTGACCTAGCATACCGTGCGGCAAAGGGAACTGCTCCCGCCTACCTCCGGTCAATGGTCTCTAACTACACACCCTCAAGACCCCTACGCTCTGCATCTTCTGGCCGCCTCAGACCTACTCCTATCCAAGCTCCGGGAGGGTCATCAAAGAGAAGTCGCCTATTCTCAGTCCTTGCCCCACAATGGTGGAATGAACTACCCACCCCAGTTAGGACAGCCGAAACACGTCCAATCTTTCGCCGTCGACTAAAGACTCACTTCTTCAACCATTATCTGAATTAAAAAAAAAAAAAAAAGAAAAAAAAATCTAACCCTAACTAACCATACTGTCATGCACTTGTCCTAATAAACTAACCTACACTGTAGCACTCAACACTTTGATGAACATTGTTACTCAGCTGATAGAGTTGTGCTCTTCCTGATGGCTTGTCGTACAGAACTTGTAAGTCGCTTTGGATAAAAGCGTCAGCTAAATGACTAAATGTAAATGTTCGCCTGTTCGAGCCCAGCGCTCCACATTGCTTTCAGTTTAGCTGGTCGTCCGTACTAATACACATTGGCAGTATTAGGGGGTGGGAAACTGATGGGTGGGAATCGGGCGTTGTGGACAGCGACTCCTACAGGTCGGTTGGTGCGCCTGCGCAGTAGAATCAGGAAGCGATGGGGGCGGCGCCCCTCCAAAGCGCAGACCCCTGACGCTGAAAGATCGTGCCGCGCAGGTGAAAAGATGCGACTGCTGTTACCTCGAGTATCGGAGGGGACTCGTGCTATGTATGACTTAGTCCACATTGCAGCCGGCTTGTGGGAGGCAATAAACAGCATTCGAGACAGGGGAGGGTTGAATTGGATGATACGAAAATTGGGATGGGAGAAAAATAGAAAATGGGAGAAAAAGTGGATAAAAAAAAAAACATGTTGAAAAATTATTAATGACCCTTATTGGTCAATGCACATTAATTCATGATTAATGAAGGTAGGATTCATTAATTAATTATGTCACAAAACGCAACTACCTGTCTTCCTCGCTATTCCTGAAAATGACATTTTAGAAGTATTCGAGACCAGACCATACAGTGTACCGTGCTGAAGATCTGGGCCCTCATTTATCAACAATGTGTAGAAAGTGTTCTATTTCCATTCCTATGCATGGAATTTAGAATGTGTGTACGCACATAAAAATCGGGATTTATCAAACGTGCATACACAGGTTCTACGCACACTCCCGTGTTGATAAATACCATTTATTCTATGCTCCGCGCTCGTGCACGATTTTAAGTATTTGCATATAGAACCGCCTGTAATTAACCATATACCGTAATGAAACACCCCCATGAAATGTGGAAAAGTGGACTAAGCCCAGCGAAGCGTGTTATGGGAGAAATACGCGACAGGCTGATGTCGGATATGATATCTATTAACTTCCTAAAGACCATTGCTGCCTGGGCAGCGCAAACACTAATAAAGACCGTTAACCACTGTTTGCCATTGGTGTCATTAATAACCATGCTGGAATATGACTGCCTTTTTTCGTTTCGTTCGATTAATACCCAGGGATTAAAGTTATCCGTCAATTTGATTCCAAATCGCGACGGATCTTCTGTAAATTTTCTACCTGCATGGTTTAATATGATTTGTAGAGGCATACAATTTATTTTGATGTCGGTATTAGGTATAGCCTATATAAATTATATATGCATAGCCTACATTATGCAACAGTAATTTGCGCATAACGCAGCATGGCACAGACATGTCACACGGAGCCCCGCCTGCATACAGTAAACTAACTTGATCGTTAATATAACTGTTGTCCTTGTATCTTTATGCTTATTAAAACATTTAATAATATTTATAGGCTATAAGCCCTCGTTTGGCCATAGCCTATTCTCAAATGGCTAAATCTCGCTGACGGACCCATCCATGTATAGCCTATATCATATTCCTATATGTCTCCAGGGAATCGTGGGGCTCGAGGAAGAAAGGGAACCCCTGCTATAGCATATCCTTTATAATGTTATAGGCTATTTTATTTACAGTAGTCTATTTATGATTTGTTTCCATAACCGGTCTCAGTTATGCTGTGGCTGAGACGGGTCGGGATTAATGAAGCTGATAGGAGACTGCTTCTTGGCTATTCAAATTAAAGCCACGATTGAAAATAATGTACTTCCTTCTTGACAATAGCATATACTATAATAATATGAGAGCATACAAGAACAATGAATCTCACTGCCATGTAGCCTACGCCATGTATAGCCTGCCTATATGATCAATAAAAACGCGAACTTGAATTCCATCATCATATTTATATGTTGTGTCTGTCCACTATGTTTGTTACTTTGTTATTTTTTTCCCCTATGTAAAGGGACCTTTGGTCTCTTGAAAGGCGCTATATAAAATTAAGCTATTATTATTATCACGTCTGTGCGGGAGCTCACAAATAGACTGTGTTAGTCTCAGTGAAGTTTCAACGGAGGTCATCTATTCTAACCAACAAATTGAAGTAGAAAGCATTTCGTTGTGACCAATCTTACTTGGAAACTTGACACACAAAATAATAGTATTTCGCTTTTTATTTTAAACAATATTTAATCGCGTTTGGAGGTGGGTGTTCTGCGTCTGCCCCCCCCCCCCGTGCCAAACAAGCAGGCCAACCTCTTGTTCGCGCGTGAGCCCGTTATAATTACACTGTCGCTATTTTACAATTAACTATAATGAATTACGTGTCATACAGAACATGCCAGTGTTGAAACTAATGCACGGAAGCTTATTTCCGTGTTGTAGTTTTCATATTCTACCGCTGGGCGCCAGGTACGCATGCTCTGAGCTGTGCGTATATATACGCACAAAGTCAAGCACACGTTCAAATTGATAAGTCCCACACTTTGCTTAGAAATGATCGTACGCACGGGTTACGCACATATCTGTGCGTACGCACCATTGATAAATGAGGGCCCTGGACTCCTCTGCACACTCCTCCATTTAGTTCAAGTTCAAGTTTCTTTATTAGTTGTCATACAATATTACAGAATACTTTTATATGAAATGCTTATTTCTGTTTTGCTCCTGAGAGTGTGCTAGATAAAAATAGATAAGTATAAAATAAGTATAAAATAGAAAGTCAAGTACGTAGACAAGTGTAAACAAAACAAAAGTGTTCAATATACATATATACAATATACAATGCAGAGTAGAGAAAAGGCAACTGAGTTACAATACAATATACAGTACAATCCGGAAATGGGATGAGGTAAAACTTAGCCTGTTCCACACAATGTGAAAATCCGCATAAAATATATACCTAGGTAAATGGAATATTGCTCCACTTCTACAAGGGCTATTTGCATATTCTTGGTATCTAGGTACATCTATGGACCTCAGGGAATGTATTCACAGTGTCAGAAATATTGTGTCTATTACTAGCTTAAATTGCTACTTGCTTAAATTGTGATGAAACAAAGGAGAATATGAATTATGATTTTTCTTTGCATCTTTGACAGTGAATAACATGTGATAATAATGACCAAACTTAAAAAACTGCCACTGACCTCGTTCAGTACCCTCTTGAGATCATGTGTACAAATAAATCGAAGGAAATTAATAAAGGGAAGATGATAAAACCGAAGGTTCTGTAGATACAGTACTGAATTCTCCCGTCCGGACCAATGCAATTTGAAATATTATTATAGAATATAGAATAGATGCTTATACATTACCTTATTATAGCCAATTCGCACATTTATATATATATACATATAGTATCTTTCAAATGCCCGAGTTCAATTTGGATTTAGTATCACCAGGCGTGCATACTGTAATCTAGTGTACTTTTTTATTTTCCCCACAGTGCAACCGTTTTGAAACTAATTTCAGATCTAATTGTTCCTACATGCTAACAATAGGGAGGAGAAACTAACTGTGTTTCAATATTTGTCAAAAACGTTACCTTTTGTGGCTTATTATCGCGAATAATAACAGTTATTGACATAAATCATAATTCAACTATGAACTTTGAACCCCCATAGAACTTGCCAGGAAGTGTAGTTCCAAAAAATTCCAACGCTGGTTGACAGCTATGGATGTCCTCTACGAAATGGCCGCAAAAAGACTACAATTCCCATGGTTAAAAATTCCATTTTAGTTTCAAGCTTGGAATGGACGATCGAAAATCGAAAACTTAAAACTATCTTTTAACACTTTTAACCTACTGCTAAACTAACGTATTGATGATAATATACACTCTACATGCTTTTGTGACATGTTAGTGATGTTAATACTTGAAAACTTTTGATTTTAAAATCGCAAATTTTTTGCATCACTCTGAAAAATATGGATCTATGATCATAATGTCATTTAGGGGTCGGTACCGACCCTGATGGGTGGAACAGGTTAGGGTAAGGTGCATTGAGGTATGAGTTGTAGTGCAAATCTCTTTACCAATAAATATAAACTGTGTTAAAGTGTCTAAAGTGGGTAAAGTGGGTGCTACAGTGAGTTGTTTATTTAAAGTGAGTGTGTACGTGTGCTGTGAGTGTGGTTTGTTACATAGTGTTATTGTCGTTGAGCATCCTGATGGCCTGGGGATAGAAGCTCCTTCTGAGTCTCTCTGTGCTTGCCATGAGACTCCGGTATCGCTTGCCTGACCGCAGCAGTTCAAAGAGGCAGTTGTTTGGGTCTTTTGGGTCTTGAGTCTTTTATTATTCTCTTGACTTAGCCTTACTCCTGCAACGCTTGTTGTAAATGTCTTGGATAGTGGGAAGCCCACTTCCAATTGTGCGTTCGGCTGAACGGGCCACTCTCTGTAGTCGGTCTGCTACGGTCTTGTGCAGTGCTATTCCCAAACCAGGAGGTGATATTGCCAGGATGCGCTCTATTGTGCATGAGTAGAAGTTCTTAAGGATCTTCTGACTCACGCTGAACTTCCTTAGTTGCCTAAGGAAGTAGAGGCATTGTCGTGCCTTCTTGACTACACTGTCAATGTGTGTGGTCCATGTCAAGTCCTCGGATATGTGGACTCCGAGGTACTTAAAACTGTTCACTCTCGGGGCGCCTCCAGTGGCGAACCACATAGCGCGCTCAGCCGCGACACGGCCGACCCGGGTTCGACTCCCGAACCCGTCGTTATTTGCCGAATGTCTTCCCCCCACTCTCCCATTCCTCCTCTGTCTCTCCCTACTGGACTGCCCAGTAGAAATAAAGCGATAAAACGCCAAAAAATAAATCTTAAAAAAAATAAAAACTGTTCACTCTCTCGACTGGTGCCCTGTCGATGCTGATGGGGCTGTAGTCCCTGACCCCCGACCTCCTAAAGTCCACAATCATCTCTTTTGTTTCGCTGACGTTCAGGGAGAGGCTGTTCTCCTGACACCATCCCACCAGAACCTCTACCTCTTCCAGGTAGGCCCTCTCATCGTTTGCAGAGATCAGGCCCACCACTACTGTGTCGTCAGCAAATTTGATGATTGTGTTGTTGTTCCACTGTGCCACACAGTCGTGTGTGTACAGCGAGTAGAGGAGGGGACTCAGTTCTGTTCATTATGTTAATTTATCAGAGACCATGTGCAAAAATACATTAATCTCAATGAGTGAGAGAAGATTTAGAGATTAGATTTAACCAATGAACTAATTTCCATTGGCAGCAGGTAGACATGAAAATAGTCAATAAACAATACAATCACATAACAATCATGACCACATTCCCAATCCGAAGCCAGTGCAAGGAAGCAAGGACCCCCCTGGCCTCCCTCTATACCCACAAAAGTGCATACAGCCGTACACACACACACACACACACACACACACACACACACACACACACACACACACACACACACACACACACACACACACACACACACACACACACACACACACACACACACACACACATTGGAAATACTTAATTTGAATCCACCAATAAAATCACATGTATCTAGGATTCAAGTGGAGATCTATGGATACAAAAAACATCTGATCTTCACCACACCGCTACCTGTTACAATGGAGACAGAACTCAATCTGTCTGACTCTTCTCCCTGACAGGCCTACACCATGCCTGTATCAAAACCATTAGCCTACAATTATAGCCAATGCCTCTGATTTATATGTCCCAGGGTTGACATGTGATAGTCTACACCAGCCCGGGTGGGCAATTATTTTTCCCGGGGGGCCGAATGAGCAACTGAAAATATGTTGGAGGGCCGGGCCAAAATTCCAAACTCAATTATGCATAATATACATTTTATTTCTATATAAAAAGCAGTAAATGGCATTGTTTTGACCCCTGGTAAGAGTGTATGTTATTATTTGGCAATTAAAAGGTGAGGTTAGCTTTCAAAAATATCATTTATTCAAATAGAATTTATTTCCAAAATGATAAACAAAATGTGAAACATTAATAACAAAGGGCATTGTAACTGAGGGGTACAATTCCCTGACTGTATTACTAGATATGATACTTACTACCACTACCTTTGTACTTAATATTCGGCCACCCAGTACACGGCATAAATATATTATCATAAACACTCTCACGTAGATGAAACGGATCCAACACAAATGTACGAAGTCGAAACAGGTCTTTATTTCTACACAGCGATGGTGTGTAGAACAAGCACTTAATCACTTAATTACATTTATGAATTGAAATAGTATGCACTTTTATGGCAAAGAGTATTCGTCGGTATATCAATAGAGAATGTCCAATCTCTGAAGGCGCAGGTGGTAAATATACGACCTGGAATAGTTAAGGAATAACAGCAATGATACTTTAATGATTATATACTAGATACACTAGAGGGGGTTAATCCGGTCGCTTGTAAGCCGACAGGAGTAGGATGGGGGGGGGGGGTAGAATCCGGCTGCCTCGTCCGGCCAAGGGTATCCCAGGTGAACCCACTGTAGTGCCGTTCAATGCGCCGGCGATCCTTGGACCACAGATGAAAGCAGGTGGACTCTTTGTGGGCCGGCTCTCTCCGGTCCACGGGGGAGAGACGTGAAGCGACCTCGTCTTGCAGAGCGTCTCCTCACCTTGCGTCCTCTCCAGGGGGGGGGGGGGTTCCAACACACGGCAGTGTCGGGGGTCTTTATCCATGGAATAATCAAAGTATACAAAGCATAATCCGTGCCTGGGAAGGCGGGCTGTCGTCGGTAGAATAATCCGGTATACAGGTCCACTCGCTCGTCGGCTCTGGGGCTCCTCGGGTGCAGCTTCACCTGGGGTCAACCACCCTGGGTAAGCAGCCAGTTCTCTGCCCGAAACGATGGGGTACTGACTACGGTAGTATTCTCACCGCACGAAGCACTATATATTAACAGACTATTATTAGCTTAATAGACTACGTCCAACTCGACGATATAGTGCCAAATATGACTATTCAAATATTAATATACACGATGTCTCAATACCGATGGTAGGCGAACTTGGCCTTACTCCCACACGTGGCGTCGCGGGGAGGCTTTACGTCTGTGACTCTATTGGAGGGTAAGAAACTGGACTGAAAAGAAAGTCCTACTTTAGTAGCGCAGTATATATACGCACTATGAACAAATAGTCCCATTAGTGGTGCGGTAGCCAGATTCCTACGCGGAACTAGGACTTGTTCGTACATGTGGAGCGGTACGTTTGAACTGGGTCTGAGGGGTATGGCAGCCTGGCACCAAGGTCTCGACCAATAGTAGAATGGAGACTATTATGGGATGTTCAGTAGGCTAGAATGGATATTCAATGCATATTGTACAAGGAATATACAAGGGATATCAGGGAATATTAGAGAATATACAAATACAATTAAATATATATATATAAATAAATATATATATTCGGTTTAATCTGGCCCTTCACAACAGCCACCCCCTGAATAGGTCCCAGACCTAATCAGTTAAACAGAGACAGATTAATCGCGTTGTCTATTTACACATAAGGGTTTGCTGTAGGGGTCAGTCAACTTCACAAAGTCATAGGGTTGTAGGGTCATGGTCATCATCGATTGTGTCTGGGAGTCGAGGCAGTTCTATGAGCCTTGCCACGGGACGGGTGTAAGTGCGACCCTGGACGAGCACTTCAGCTGCTCGGACCTTGCCGTCGGCACCGGTGATCACTTTGCTTACGCGGCCGGCCGGCCACATAGCTCTGGGCAGTGATTGATCAATAATCATGACGACTGTTCCTTCTGTCAAATTGTCTCTCTCCTTTACCCACTTCTGGCGGGTCTGTAGAGACGGTAGGTAGTGCAGTAGGAAACTGTTCCAAAACTTGTCGGCTAATACTTGGCTGTACCTCCACATTCGTCGGCCGTTCGCTTCTTCAGGCCGGTACATTGTCTGGGGTAATGCAGGATCTAGCCGCCCCATCAGGAGTGTGTTGGGGGTAACTGGGTCGATATCCGCCACATCACTGGAGACATATCCGAGGGGCTTCGAGTTAAGTACTCCCTCAATCTCCGTGAGGACTGTCATTAGGACTTCTTCCGCCACAGTCTGGGCCCCAAGTACTGCGTACAGGGCTGTCTTTATGGAGCGCACTTCTCGTTCCCATGTGCCACCGAAGTGGGGTGCGTTTGGGGGGTTGAATTGGAAATCAACCTGTGCTGGAGCGAGGTGGGTCTTAAGTTCTGGGCCCATAGCTTGGAAGCTCTCTCTCAGCTCTCTTTCGCCGCCTTTGAAGTTTGTCCCATGATCGGACAATAGGGTAGACGGTCTTCCTTTCCGTGATGTGAATCTTCGGAAGGCCATAAGGAATGAGTCTGTGCTCATGGTCGGGAGAAGCTCGATGTGTATCGCTCTGGTGGTCATGCATTTGAATACAATACCCCACCGCTTCTCGGTTCCTCTTCCTTTCTTTATGTGCAGCGGGCCAAAGCAGTCCATACCCGTTGAGTAGAATGGCTTGTCACCGATTCGGAGGCGACATGGAGGAAGGTCAGCCATCCTTGGTATGCTGGGCTGCGCGCGCCACTTGCGGCAGTCTAGACATGTTCGCTGGAAGCGTCGTACCGCCTCTCTTCCTTGTAGGATCCAGTAACGACGTCTGATTTCCGCGAAGACTCTTTCTGCTCCTGCGTGATGTACATCCTCATCGTATTTCTTTATAATCAGCTCTGTGACCTTGTGTCGGCTGTTCAATACGATCGGGTATTTAATAGTAATAGTAATAGTAATTTAGGACCTGCTCCGAGGTCATCAATTGGCACACATGCGATGCATGCATGCAATCCGTATCTGCGATTAACCCATCCCGTCGTCCTTCCCCCCAAGGGCAGCCGGGAGCAGACAGGCACAACGTGAGCTGCGCCAGGGGACCAATCCAAGTGCTCCTGTCCGTCTTCGTCAAGGACGCCACAGCGTTAGCGATCTTGTTGTTGTGCATGTTTTTCCATTGGGTTTATCTTATCGGGGGGGAAACCCTTGCGAGCACGGGGAGAACATGCAAACTCCACACAGAAAGGCCTGGGAGATACCCCACCTGGGTAACTGGCACCATGGAAACCTGGTCCCCAAGCGGGATTCGAACCCTGGACCTTCTTGCTGTGAGGCGACAGTGTTAACCACTATGTCATCCGGTAGATTGGGGGCTCTGCGTAGGCGACCACCCACTCTGATGAGGGTATGAGCGTCGCTCTCGGGGGCCAGGTGAATTAATCTGCTGTCGGATGGGACGGGCTTTCCTCCCTGTAGACAGGCCAATTCATCGGGGAACGAGTCTCTCTGGGTTCGCTGCAGTAGAAGCAATTCTGCTTCCTCGTAGTTAGCTGCTGACATATCAGCGGGGGACTTGCACTCCGGGTGGTACCGCAGGAATGTTCTTTGTTGTGCACTCTCTATGGACGTGCAATCGTCTATGTTAGGGTCGGTGGAGGCTACGGTGCTCAATCCACAGAACACAGACTTCTTATTTTCCACCTCCTCTGGACTTGCTTCCCTCGGGATAGGCATGGGCCACTGTCCTTCCGGGAGTCTTAGGAATGCGGGGCCGTCACTGTAGACATTGCGACGGGTGAGGTCATCCAGGGGCATCCCCCGGGTGATGACGTCAGCTGGGTTCTGTTTTGTATCAACGTAGCGCCACTCTGTTTCTCCGGTTAACTCTTCGGTTAAGTCTTGAATCTCGGTGACTCTGACTCCCACGAAGACTTTGTACTTGCATGAGTCCGATTTGATCCAGGTGAGTACCGTCGTGGAATCTGACCACAGGATTGTTCTAGACACCGGTATGGTGAGCTCACGTTGGATGAGCGTGGCTAGGTGCGCTCCGGCTAGGGCTGCGCAGAGCTCTAGACGTGGGATAGATTGTTGCTTGCGTGGGGCTATTCTCGAGCGGGCGAGGACAAATGCTGTGTAGATCTCTCCCCCCTGGTCTTGGGCCCGCAAGTAGGCTACTGATCCGTATGCGACCTCTGAGGCGTCACTGAAGACGTGTAAGTCCATTTTACATGTCTCTGGCCTCACCGTGGGTGGGAAGTAGCTTCGGCGCATATTAACGCCTGGGAGTGAGTAGAGCTCCATCTCCCACTCTCTCCAGGTGGATGCAAGGTGTGCGGGAATGGGGTCGTCCCAGCCCTGGTCCTTGTCCCACAATGCTCGTACAATCATTTTTGCCCTGGTGGTGTACGGTAGAATACATCCTAGCGGGTCATATTGTCGGGCGAGTGTTGTGTACACACTCCGTCTGGTGGTCGGCGCCGCCGCCGGCCTTCCCTGCTCCGTAGTCAGGGGCTTGTGTCTGTAGTGAAGCGAATCTGTTTTGAATCGCCACACCAATCCCAGGGTCATCTCCTGGGCTTCTCCCGGGATTGTAGCCATCCAGGTCTCGCTGCTGGCTGCCTTGTCCTCGGAGGAGAGGCTGCGCAGTACTTGCGGATCGCTGCTGGCCCACTGCCTGAGATCAAAGCCGTCTTTGATCAATGAGGCGCAGAGTTTAATCAGGAGAGCCTCGGCTTCTTCCTGGGTTGAAAGGCTTTGTAGACAGTTGTCTACGTAGAAGCTGTTCTTTACGCTGTGTCGGACCTCTTCGTCCGCTGCTGGGTCCTCTGCTACATGTTTCTGTAGTGCAAATGTCGCACAGCAGGGGCTGCACGTCGTTCCGAAGGGGAGGACTTCCCATTGGTAGATGGCTGGGTGCTCATCTCCTGGCTTCTCTCTCCATAGGAACCGTAACAGGGGCTTGTCCGCCTCTACTAATCTCACCTGCAGGAACATTCCTTTAATGTCCCCGCTGATGGCCACCCTTTCCTGGCGGAAGCGGAGTAGAACGCCGAGTAGGGAGGGGCCAAGTGTGGGACCGGGCAGTAACTCTTTATTCAGATTTTGGGATCCGATCTGGTAGCTGCAGTTAAATACTATGCGGTCTTTACCGTTGTGATGGACCTTGTGGTGGGGCACGTACCACGATTCAGTGGTCTGGTCAGCCTCTTTAATGTCCATCTTTGTGACGTGTCCCGCTGTGATGAGCTTCTCAATCTCAGCGCGGTATACACTCTCTTGGGCGGGGTTCTTGGCTAAGCGCCGCTCCGTGTTCAGCAGGTACCGTTCTGTGGCGTCTGTCTTGGCGTGGAAAGTAGGCATTCCTTCTCGCCGCAGGAGTGGCGTGGGGTATCTCAACACGCCGTTGACCGGGACTCTCTTGGTCCCTGTCTCGAGGAGGTGAATTGCGTAAATGTCATCTTTAGAGCGAATGTCTTTCTTTCCGTTCTTAAAGGGCATTTGTTCCAAGGTCCATAGCCGCTCTACGTGTTGCAGGAGTGCGGTTTCTCCCTCTGTGACTCGGGAGTGGAGACATCTAGTGGCTGTACTTCGGTTGAGAGATTTGGCGAGCGGGCCTTGGAGAGTCCATCCCAAACGGGTCTCGACTGCTGCAGGACAGCCTCGGGGTCCGGTATGAACCCGGTCTATCGGGACAATGAGGTCTGCATGGTCGGAGCCTATCAACAGGGTCGGCATAGCATTGTCTATGAGCGGGATCGGTAACTTGCGCAGATGTGCATATTTCTCCATCAGCTTGGCGACGGGGTATGTGTACCGCGACAGTCCTATTTCTTGGCTGGTGAAAGCGTCTGCAATCTGGTACCGTCGCTCAGGCTGGCCGCTTGCTGCGATAGAGAATGAGACATTCTCGCCCTTTATCGTCTTCAAATCTCGTCTTATTGTCCGAATTGTCATTTGGGTTTCGCTTCCCCGCAGCCCTAGCTGGGCCGCAGCGGAGGCGAGCAGCAGGGTCTTCTCTGACCCGTCATCGAGGACGGCGTAAGTGTCCAGGACTTTATTCTGGTAGCTTAGTGTCACACGCACTACTTTTAGGAGTACTCGGGCTCCACTGCTGCCGGCGGGATCGATGTACATGACGCTCGCTTTGCGGCTGGATGGTGCAGGTGAAGGGCGCCGTCTGTTACTGTCGTGAAGTATGTCCAGATGGGCTCCATCGCACTTGGTGCACCTTTTCTTTAAGCGGCATTCGGCTGCCATGTGTGAGCGCGCACAGCGAAAACAGCGCTTGTTGGACTTTATCCATTGACCTGCTTCCTCCGCGTTCAGCTTGGGGAAGGAGTCACATTGCGCTAGCCAGTGTTCTTTCTCACAGTAGGGGCACACTATCTTCCACTTCTCCGTTCTGGAGGGGGTACTGTGGCTCCTGCTGCTCGGTACTGACTCCGATTGGTGCATCACAGTCACCGATCTTCTTCCATCATTTAGTCGTCTGGTTCCTTCTCTGGAGCCAGGGGTGCTCCGTCCGAATGTATCTAGCCGTAGGCTGCTGACTTCTCTCGCCAGGAAGTCTGCTAGATCGAGGAGGTTCGGTTCGGGGCCATTCGGGTCTCTGTGGTCCCTCTGCCGCCTAAAGCGCTCCTGACGAGCGGGCGGCAGCTTCTCCAGGATCCTTTCCACATTTGAGTTGGCGTAAAGTTCATGCCTCCCCTTCTCTCTTTGCGCTCCCAACATCCCTACCAGGGACTGCACTCTGATGGACAGGTCGTCCAGTGCTCGATTGTCTATTGCTGGGGGTAAGCGGTCGATGTGTCGGATCTCCTGGATCACGTAATCCCATATGCGCCCATACCTCTGGTCCAATGCTACCAGCGCTGCTGTGTATGGGGTGGTGGAAGTCGCATAGGCGAGCGCTATATTATGTGCGCGGGGTACCTTTAAGTGCTTCAGTAGGATGGCGTATTTGTGGCGTTCATCCAATACATCCACCAACATGGTCTCCAGACACATGCGGAGTTCTGTATACTGGGCCCGGTTCTCTTGGGTGAAGTCGGGTACCATAGGCGTGCCAATGTATGACGCTGACTGTGGATACATCGGCGAGCGTTGGGGGAGAGGCCTCCTAGGCGAGTCTCCTCCCGCTCCTTGGTATGGGCTGGTACCGGCAGTGTACCATGGCCCGCTTGTCCAGGTGCTGTTCCTCGGTGCGGGTCGTGCGTCGTGCTCACCCGGGTATAGAGTCGGGGGTCTGTAGCGCAGCTCCGCGGGAGTATAGCCTGGGCTGTACCGGGCCTCCTGGTCCGGTAGAGTACTGTGCTGTCTTCGGGCGTGGTTCTCCTCCTCTTCCTCTTCGTCTTCAGTTAGGTCAGGGGTCGGGAACCTATGGCTCGCGAGCCATATATGGCTCTTCTGGTGACAGCATATGGCTCCCAGAATTTTTTTAGTAAAAATTTTTTTTTTTTTTTTTTTTTATACTTGTGATATTTCTTAATAATACTGTGTCATTTTAAAGTAAACAGAAATTAGTTTTGAAGATACAGCTAATAGTATCTGTAGCTGAAGATATAGCGAGCAGAGCTGGCGAGGGAACACAAGTGGACAGAAATAAAAAATCTTCAACCTGAAGACCAGCTGATTCTTAAAACTTGGAACAAGCTTCCTGTGACATACCACACAATGCAGCGTGAGTATTGCCGTATTGACCATGTTTGGCTTTACATATGCATGTGGGCAGTCATTCTCGCATATGAGGAACATTAAGACCAACCTACGCTCACGTTTAACTGATGGAAGCCTCAACGCCTGCATGAAGCTCAACCTCACCACGTATGAACCAGATTACAAGGCCATCAGCAAAACCATGCAGCACCAGAAGTCGCATTAAAAGTAAGACATATTTAATTTATTATACGTTAAAAATACTATATGGCTCTCAATGAAATATATTTAGAAATATTTGGCTTTTATGGCTCTCCCAGTCAAAAAGGTTCCTGACCCCTGAGTTAGGTCATCCAGTGCTTGTAGTCTCTGGTTTAGCCTCTCCACAGGATATGCTGCTCCTTCCCGGTTGCTAGGTCTCGCTTGGACCGGTGGGGGGAGGTGGTCTGTGGGGGGTATAGACCTCGTCTGTTGGTCAAGTTCAGGGTTGTTTACTCGGCTAGGGGATGCCGCCCTGGAGGTGTGTCTAGACGAGTTCCTGGAGCCTCTGGCGGAGGGAGAGGGTGTTGTCCGTCTGATCAGC
Organism: Notolepis coatsorum; assembly: GCF_963971535.1. Lineage (NCBI taxonomy): Eukaryota > Metazoa > Chordata > Actinopteri > Aulopiformes > Paralepididae > Notolepis > Notolepis coatsorum. Next base: position 97,516,934 of record NC_140173.1, on the reverse strand, counting down.
TGTTCTATTAGTTGCGACTGCTGTCTGTCGCGCGCTGCGTCCCGTTGAGCACCGGCTCGTTCTCGGGCCACATTCTCTTCCATCTGAATGCGTCTTATTTCTAGACGTATCTGCTCGTGTTCGCTTCGCTGCTGGATCTGCAGTCGGTCGCGTTCAGCAGCGGCGTTCAGGCTGATGAGGAAGGCCTGCTGTAGGGTCCTCTCTGCCTCGCTGGGAGAAGGCGGTTGTATAGGGGAGCCTTCCCTCGGGGTACTCCTTGCGGAGCCTTGGAGTTCTATCTCCACGGTGCTCTCCCCGTCTTCTTCCATGCCGAGTTCTCTCTCGGTAGCGTTGTATTCCTCCCGGGACTCATCGGGGACTACTTCTTCAGTACTGGCGGGGTGTGAAGTCATGTCTGGTTCCCACTGGTCCCCACCGTGAACCTGGTCAGCTACATTAGAGCCCGTAGGGGCCTCTATGGTCGGGGTAGTCTGGGCGTTGGGGTTAGACATACTTTTACTTTCTAGTTTTACCGCGTTTACTGTTAGTAGAAGACTAGGTTGTTGACTGACAGCGTAAGCCTCTAAGTACTGAGGGAGCCGTCGTTCGCGCTGCGGGCGTTGGTTAGGAGGATCGTTTCGTGGAGTGTTCATCATAGGCCATTTCAATATTAATAACACTATATTAATATTACACTAATTACCATCCGGCTCGAAGGACCAATTGTAACTGAGGGGTACAATTCCCTGACTGTATTACTAGATATGATACTTACTACCACTACCTTTGTACTTAATATTCGGCCACCCAGTACACGGCATAAATATATTATCATAAACACTCTCACGTAGATGAAACGGATCCAACACAAATGTACGAAGTCGAAACAGGTCTTTATTTCTACACAGCGATGGTGTGTAGAACAAGCACTTAATCACTTAATTACATTTATGAATTGAAATAGTATGCACTTTTATGGCAAAGAGTATTCGTCGGTATATCAATAGAGAATGTCCAATCTCTGAAGGCGCAGGTGGTAAATATACGACCTGGAATAGTTAAGGAATAACAGCAATGATACTTTAATGATTATATACTAGATACACTAGAGGGGGTTAATCCGGTCGCTTGTAAGCCGACAGGAGTAGGATGGGGGGGGGGGTAGAATCCGGCTGCCTCGTCCGGCCAAGGGTATCCCAGGTGAACCCACTGTAGTGCCGTTCAATGCGCCGGCGATCCTTGGACCACAGATGAAAGCAGGTGGACTCTTTGTGGGCCGGCTCTCTCCGGTCCACGGGGGAGAGACGTGAAGCGACCTCGTCTTGCAGAGCGTCTCCTCACCTTGCGTCCTCTCCAGGGGGGGGGGTTCCAACACACGGCAGTGTCGGGGGTCTTTATCCATGGAATAATCAAAGTATACAAAGCATAATCCGTGCCTGGGAAGGCGGGCTGTCGTCGGTAGAATAATCCGGTATACAGGTCCACTCGCTCGTCGGCTCTGGGGCTCCTCGGGTGCAGCTTCACCTGGGGTCAACCACCCTGGGTAAGCAGCCAGTTCTCTGCCCGAAACGATGGGGTACTGACTACGGTAGTATTCTCACCGCACGAAGCACTATATATTAACAGACTATTATTAGCTTAATAGACTACGTCCAACTCGACGATATAGTGCCAAATATGACTATTCAAATATTAATATACACGATGTCTCAATACCGATGGTAGGCGAACTTGGCCTTACTCCCACACGTGGCGTCGCGGGGAGGCTTTACGTCTGTGACTCTATTGGAGGGTAAGAAACTGGACTGAAAAGAAAGTCCTACTTTAGTAGCGCAGTATATATACGCACTATGAACAAATAGTCCCATTAGTGGTGCGGTAGCCAGATTCCTACGCGGAACTAGGACTTGTTCGTACATGTGGAGCGGTACATTTGAACTGGGTCTGAGGGGTATGGCAGCCTGGCACCAAGGTCTCGACCAATAGTAGAATGGAGACTATTATGGGATGTTCAGTAGGCTAGAATGGATATTCAATGCATATTGTACAAGGAATATACAAGGGATATCAGGGAATATTAGAGAATATACAAATACAATTAAATATATATATATAAATAAATATATATATTCGGTTTAATCTGGCCCTTCACAACAGGCATGTATGAAAAAGTGCTATACAAATAAAGTTATTATTTTGAGTTTCATATACTATTGAAACAAGGATTTTCTTAGCTTTCTAAAGACATCACATCATCTTATAGCCAAAATAAACAAGACATGTCACTGAACTGTGTAAAGAAAAGTGTCCCAGTAGCCTTTTTTACTTTACATGCCTATATTAAACATTTAATGTTTTCAGAACTGTGCAAAAAAAAGAAAAAAAAATATCAAGTGTCCCATTTCACTTGTTATATTTCCACATTTTAGTGTTCTTCAGCTCTTTTTTTTTTCATTCAGTGTGATAAATCCAGTCTCTGTTGAGCTTTAACAAGTCCATCAAAGTCAGGTTGCATGTCTGAGGTGGAGATGCGAAGCACAGCTGCCAGATGTTCATCAGTGAGAGAGGATCTGTACCTGGACTTGGTAAACGTCATGACTGAGAATGTCTGTTCACATATAGGTGGATCCAAAGAGAACCAACATCTTCTGAGCATGTCTCCTCATGTTTGGAAAGTTCTCCTCCTTGAGAGCAGAGTAGAACTCTAGCAGTGATGCTGACTTAAAGTGCTCTTTCAGTAGTGAATCAGACTGCAGGTCAATGAGTTCAAGCTGAACATCAGTGGGTGCACTATCAACACTGCAGGTAAATGGAGAGGAAACCAGCTGCATTTCATCCTCAACCTTTTTGAAATCTTGAAAACGCCTTGAAAATTCATCATGCAGTGCTCCCAACATGGATGAGTACCTGTGCCGGTGATCAGCTGATGGTTTGACTTCTATCAGGGTTTTCATGTGTTTGAGATTGTTGCTGCCTAGTTGCCTTGAAATTAATTGCAACTTTGTCATGAAGGCTTTCACATGGCTATGCATTTCATGAGCAAAAATGCCCTTGCCCTGCAGTTGTGTGTTCAGTAGGGATGGGTACCGTTCACATTTGAACCGATACGGTACCGGTACCTGTGAATCGATACCGGTACCCAACGGTACCTTTTTTCTGTACTTTAGTCTCAAAAAATTTAATCTACCTACCTCAGTTGTGAAAAAATAAATCCAAACTTCAAATAACCACACTTTCAACTGTTTTCGGCTTGCCCCGACTGCTTTGTTGTTGAATCAAGTCAAATCCTAGGTACGCGTATATTGTGCGTGTGAACGTTGACATGAAAAAAAAAAAGTAAAAAAAAAAAAAAAAAAAAAAAAATATTATCATGTAATCTTTTATTATCATGTAATCTTTCGCGGGCCGGTCAGAATCAGCTGTACAATGCCCAGGTCTGGTCTACACCCTCCCCAGACCGAGGGTATAGGGGGGATCCCAGACACACACACACACACACACACACACACACACACACAAACACACACATATGCACACACCAAACACACACATACACACAAACAAACACACACACACACACCATGGTTCAGGCAGACAGATATATATCAGATCCCAACACTATGACCTACCTTTTTATGGCGATTCTAGGAATTTTTAAACAGACGGCACAGGGGGGGGCATGAGCAGTATGGGGGGGCACCCAAAAAATATATAATTTAAAAGAAAAACTTTTTTTACATGCATTTAAAAGTGTAGCAGGTAAGGTATAAAGGTAAGGTAATTAGGTTACATTATTTTACCAATAGCAGATCAGACAACTCTTCAGCCATTGGGGTTCATAGAAAATATGTTATTGGCACCACTGCTGTACAAGTCTTTTTTTTAACATGAAAGACACAACAACACAATAATAATAATAATAATAATAATAATAATAATAATAATAATAATAATAATAATAATAATAATAATAATAATAATAATAATAATAATAATAATAATAATAATAATAATAATAATAATAATAATAATAATAATAATAATAATAATAATAATAATAATAATAATACATAAGACATCACAGGACAGAAACGTATTGCAATAATGACAAGACAATAGAGATCAAATAGAATAAATAAAATTAAAACAGAAATAAAAATTGTATTATATTGATAGACATTACAAAAGAGATTCCTAATTACAACAATAATTGTTCACCCAAGGGCTGTCTACTATTAACAAACCTAAAACATGTTAGCCATTGTAGGTCATTCACCAGGTCAGAGTGAAATAGTAAATTATAGGCACAACTCCCAATATCAGTAACGGGTCTATTGTTCTAAGAATAACATTCGTCTAAGAGCCCAATAGCCAGCAAGGCCACTGGACTGGAGACCAGGGCGCTGTTCCTCGTACCTGGCTAACAGAGTTAGCCCGGATCATTTTCAGGATAACTTGACTTAAGCCTGACCTGTCTAAATCACTATGGCAACAGATCAGAATGTTTGAACCTGCTCCAGCGCAGGGTTAAGTTCAGTTAGCTGGATAACCTGGTCAGCCCTCGCAAAGAAATGCCAGCTCCCTTCCTGAAATATTCCAGTCGGGTTTTCGTAAGCAACACTCCACTGAGACTGCACTTTTAAAAGTATCCAATGATCTAATGATGTCCGCCGACTCAGGTAGATGCTCCATTTGAGTGCTACTGGATCTCAGTGTTGCATTTGACACTGTGGATCACAACATTCTGCTAAATAGGCTCAGAGATTGGGTGGGTGTCACAGGGAGTGCACATGAGTGGTTTGAGTCCCATCTCTCAGGTAGATGTTTCTCAGTCGGAGTAGGCCCCCATGTGTCTGAGTCTGTTACCCTTTCCTGTGGGGTCCCCGAGGGCTCGGTACTTGGTCCGATTTTATTTTCACTGCTCCCATTAGGACACATTATTAATGCTTTTAAAGGCATCTCCTACCACCTTTATGCGGATGATATCCAGCTGTATTGCTCTTTTAACCCTGATTGCCCTGATGATTTTAATTCTAATTTTATTGTTTTAAATGAATGTCTGTCGGCCATTAAGGCCTGGTTAGCTAGCAACTTCCTCCAGCTAAATGAGGCCAAAACCGAGGTGCTCATCGTGGCCTCTGATGGCGTTGCATCTAGGGTGGCTGGTTGCCTTGGGCCCCTAGAAACTAATGTGAGTCCCAACCTCAGGAACCTTGGGGTAAACTTTGATCAGGCCATGCACCTCGACACCCATATCAAGTCGGTGACCCGCACCTGTTTTTTCCATCTCAGGAATATTGCTAAACTCAGGTCGATGGTTTCCCACTCTGACCTAGAGTTGATCATCCATGCCTTCGTTTCTTCTCGTCTAGACTACTGCAATTCGGTTCTCACCTGCCTCAATAAATCATCCATAGACCGCCTCCAGTTCATCCAAAATACTGCTGCAAGACTGCTAACCAGATCAAGCAGAAGGTGTCACATTACTCCAGTTCTGGCCTCCTTGCACTGGCTTCCTATACATTTTAGAATTAGTTTCAAAGTCCTGGTGCTCACTTTCAGAGCTCTGCACGGCCAGACACCAGAATATTTAACTGACCTGCTGGAACCATATGTGCCCAGCAGGACCCTGAGGACAGCTGACCAGGATCTGTTGGTCATTCCGCGCACCAGGCTGATCACCAAAGGTGACAGAGCCTTTCAGTCTGTAGCGCCTAGACTCTGGAATGCCCTTCCTCGTGGCCTAAGAGCTGTAGCGTCTGTTGAAATTTTTTTAAATCGGCTAAAAACATTACTGTTTAAACAAGCCTTTGGGTAATGTTTGAGCTTCTCCTTCAGGTATAGAATATGAATGTTGTCTTGTTTTTCTGTGATGCATTGTGTTTTGTTCTGTCTCTTATCTCTTGAATGGTTCTTGCTTTTTATTTAATTTTATTTAATTTCTGCTGTATGTAAAGCACTTTGTGAGTTGTCTCTGTGAAAAGTGCTATATAAATAAACTTTACTTACTTACTTACTTACTTACTTACTTACTTACTTACTTACTTACTTACTTACTTACTTACTTACTTACTTACTTACTTACTTACTTACTTACTTACTCACAGTCTAGATCCCATTATACCATTCTGAATTAGGTTTTTGTGCTTCGTTCTTCTAGAGGGGGCTTTTGAAATGTAAAATAATATAACTAAAATGCTGATAATAAATCATATTCAGCCTATGGATTTACTTTGTCCTATATAATGCACGTCATAGCTATACGGCGCTCGCTATGTGGTTATTTTAATAACGCGGAGCATTGCAAGGAGGGGGTGAAGGGGGGGGGGGGCATGTCACTGGCAGCGGACAGCTGACCAAGCGAACACTGACTCTGCACAACACTACTAAACCACCAACAACACACAACCAGTAAAATAAAGTACAGTCTAATTCACAACTTGAAACACAATATATAAATAGAAAAGTTAGAAACTCAGTCTCACACCCGCAAACTCGCTCTGTCTCCAAACACACGCATACGCACACAGAGAGTGACAATATTGTCACAAGGAAAGATGAAATTACCTACCTGGGTTCCATCCTAGAGGCTAATCTTTCCTGTGACAAAATGGCATCCAATGTAATAAAAAAAGTCAACCAACGAACTCGATTCTTGTACCGGATCTCCTCTCTGGTAAACAAGAATACCCTGAAGACTCTGGCAGGAGCACTCATTCAAGGGTACTACGACTATGCTTGCACCTCATGGTACCAAAGCACCTCAAAGGCACTAGAAACCAAATTACAAACATCTCAAAACAAACTAGTCAGAATACTGCTTGACCTGACTCCTAGAACCCACCTCACCCCTGCACACTTTGCCAACCTAGGATGGCTTAGAGTAGACGACAGACTACAGCAACTTGCAATGGGCCTGGTCTACAAGATACACTACACGACCAAGGTACCCATGTAAATGTCAAAATACTTCCCAAAGGTCAGTGAATACCACGATCACAACACCAAAGGGAGCTCCACAAATCATGTAAAACCCAGATTCGGCTCAAACAAGGGACTAAACATGTTTCGCAATTATGCTACATCAATGTGGAACGCTCTACCCAAAGCTGAAAACTAAAGCATACTGCACCTTGTGACACTGTGAATACTGGAATATATATTTCATATTTCATTAGTTAGATGTAAATTATAATTATATTGACCAAATTGTTTACCCCATGCTCAGTATGCTCAGTATATTCTTACTGTATTTATTTCTGTATATTTTATTTCATTTCATTTTATCCTATTTTATTTTACTCTACTCTTATCCTAGGCAACTTGATTTGATTTGTGTTATCATTCTAAATTGTGACCTGTCCTGTCTAAATGTTTAAATGTTGAGCGATTTGCAGTGTCTAATTTCCCACGGGATAATAAAAGTATTTCTATTCTATTCTATTCTATTCTAAGTTTGTCTTCTTGAAGTTGTTCTGACTGAATCTGCAGTGCACCCGGCTTCTCAGTCTGTCGTTGTTGCACTTCCTAATTGCAATCAGTGCTGGAGTTGTCAAGGGTTGCTTCTTGAAGCAGTCAAAATGCGCTCCTTGGCTACACCTACAATGGTTGTCAATCATTTCGACATCAGCTGTGACCGGTTCAGAAGAACCCACATTGAACTTGAGAGGTTATGTATCCTTTATTCCTTCCGCGCCGGCAAATTATAGTCCCCTGTGTAACTACTGTAACCAGAGTGCTACGGACTGGTTTAAATTTGCATCAGCTTGCGCCAATATGGGCAGGGGCACAATGGGGGCACATACATTTAGTCATTTAGGGCAGGGGCACAATGGGGGCACATACATTTAGTCATTTAGCTGACGCTTTTATCCAAAGCGACAAGTCATCAGGATGGGCACAACTCTATCAGCTGAGTAACAATGTTCATCAAAGTGTTGAGTGCTACAGTGTAGGTTAGTATATTAGGACAAGTGCATGATGACAGTAAGGTTAGTTAGGGTTATATTTTTTTTATATATAAAAAAATATATATAGTAAACAAATATATATATTCTGGGGTGGCACCTCAGGGGCACCTGAGATTTCAGGGGGGGCACGTGCCCCTGGTGCCCCAGTGGTAAAATCGCCACTGCATGCACACACACACGCACATGCACATATCCACACATGCACATATCCACACATGCACACACACACATAGATACAGTCTTCACACCATAACAGCACAGTATAGCAGCTACAGCTCTAGTAGCCTAACCCTAGTATCACCTTCGATTGTTCATGGTATAAACATGGGTCAGTGGAGCCAACATTCTGTGTTACGGTTGGGTAGGTGCGTTGGACCCAGGTGCAGTGCAGAACAGAGGAGACGAGATGCAGGAGTTGATTTTCACAAATAAGCAATACTCTTATTTTGACTAGCGAGTGGCACGTATAAATGGAACAAAACAAAAGGGGAGAAAGCTCAGTCTCCACAAAACACGACAGTAAGTCGAAAACACGAAACGATAACATAAACACTAAACAGGGGAAAATAAAGGGGAGTAAGCAAGTCTCCAAAACGGGATAATCTATAAACTCGACAAACGACGGTGCTGCAGACACACGCATCAAGATACAATTTCAATAACTAATTCACACGGCAAACAAAACAAATGGCGAACAGACTTATTCCCCATGGCAGGAGCGATAAGTCTTACTCACAAAGGCATTACTCACAGATATTCTGGCAATCGACTCACGGTGTCAGTAGTGACACGGAAGAGCAAATAAAGTCACCTTAAATAGACACACCAGGTACCAATGAATGTAATTAGAGCAGAGAGACAGGTCAAATGCCACCAGGTAACGCTAGGGCTTTGCTCCCTGAGGAGAGCAAAACCCCAAACGTTACAGTTCTGTATTACTTAGCATTTATTACTCAGGGCAGGTGTACATCTCTGTGTGTGTGAGTAAGTAAGTAAGTAAGTAAGTAAGTAAGTAAGTAAGTAAGTAAGTAAGTAAGTAAGTAAGTAAGTAAGTAAGTAAGTAAGTAAGTAAGTAAGTAAGTAAGTAAGTAAGTAAGTAAGTAAGTAAGTAAGTAAGTAAGTAAGTAAGTAAGTAAGTAAGTAAGTAAGTAAGTAAGTAAGTAAGTAAGTAAGTAAGTAAGTAAAACTTTATTCTTATAGCACGAGTTCACATAGTGCTTCACAGCATTTTAAAACATCAGTAAAAATACAAGAAATAAAAAATGTGAAGAGAACATTCAAATAGAATGGGGAGCGGTTTTCAGGTTTAAGGGGAGGGCATTCCAGAGCCTTGGGGCAGTCACTGCGAAAGCTCCCCATTTGTTTTGAGTCTGGTCCTACACACCACCAGGAGCTCATGATGGGATGACTGCAGTGACTGGCTGGAGGAAAGTGGATGGAGGAGCTCATTAATAGATAGAGAGAGCGAGTGAGAGAGAGAGTGAGTGAGAGAGAGAAAGAGTGAGGGAGAGAGAAAGAGAGAGTGAGAGTGATATTTTTAGATAAAAATGTACACACTAACACTACAAGGAATGTATCAATACAATCAAATAAACACCTCACATCTCCTCATCGAACTAAACAACATGCAAGTGTTAACTCATTGACCGCCACGCTGTTTTCCCATCTTTAATATCTGGCTTCAGCGTTTCATACCGTTTTAACGATGTTTGTAGACCCATCGTATATTCTATATTATAGCTATGGAGACATACTATGGCTCATTTGAAATGCTTATATTTATACTCCCAACAGGGAACAAAGCGTTTGTTTGTACATACATCCGTTCCTGCGCAACCCCAGCCTAAACAGTGGCCATTTCCCAAAAATACATGCACATTTTCTAGGAAGCGAGATATCGCTTCTTTTGTGAATCATGCGCCTGGCTTGGCCCGGCAGTGAGATTTGGAGTTGGACAAGATCTCCCCATGTATTTGTAATCCATAAACGTACCATGTCCATGTTGTGCACCAGCGCATTTGCAAGAAGGAGATTTGCCGTTCCTGGCGAGACAAGAAGCCGCTGAATATACTAGTGTTTGGCAGTCAATGAGTTAAGTGCAACTCCTACCACATAACCAAACTTAAAAATGCCCTAGGCAATTTCACATGAAAACATTCCTGAATGTTAACTCCTCATCCACCACCAAGCAAATTACATCATTACAACACCACTGTTCCACAAAAGTATCTACATTTTTCATCTCTTTATGAAACCTAAAATCTGTCCAGACCCTTGCTATTACCATTGCTAAAAACACCACTTCTCTTTTGATTTTGTTTCTTTGTGTAAGATATATTGCCATTTTCGCTTCACCCAACAGGAAATTTAACAGTTTCCACTTAATAGCATAGCTTTTCCTGTAAACAGCTCCAAATATTAAAGCAGCCTTGGACCATTCCTCATTGAGAGACAAAGACAAGGTTTCCAATATATTAAAGGTGTCATGCAGTGCTATTCCTAGCACTATTTGGGCAACTTTACACACTTCCTGTGAGTCTATGTAACACATGTGTAATTTTTATTCCAAAAATAATCATTGTTTTATATTTCTAATCTTGTACTCAAAACCAGCATTTTTCAGCCTCATGAAATCAGGCTATTATTGGCTTGGCTCCACCCACACTTTGAGTGACAGCCACCCACCAAATAGCTCCGCCCATCTCCCCGTCATTCCATCCAGGTAGAGGTCTGAGGTCTTAGGTTTCAGGTTTTTATTTCGACACGCAAAAACATATACCGATTTTACTAACTAATACAACATGGCTGTACATTATGTTTGGGATCCAGAGAGCGACCCACAGTTTGATCCCGAAGAAGAAGAAGGCGATTTGCTACAGCGAGGCTTACATTACATCGTTTCCGATTGGTAAGTTGATTAATTGCACTATTAGTTACTTACTGTTATATAATAGTTGTGTACTTCTGTCGCGCGCGGCCCGTCGAAAACACACACTCACTAACGTTAGATTGTACTGACACTAACCCCCAAACAACAGCGATCGAGGCTTACGTTACATCGTTTCCGATTGGTAAGTTGATTAATTGCACTATTAGTTACTTACTGTTATATAATAGTTGTGTACTTCTGTCGCGCGCGGCCCGTCGAAAACACACACTCACTAACGTTAGATTGTACTGACACTAACCCCCAAACAACAGCGATCGAGGCTTACGTTACATCGTTTCCGATTGGTAAGTTGATTAATTGCACTATTAGTTACTTACTGTTATATAATAGTTGTGTACTTCTGTCGCGCGCGGCCCGTCGAAAACACACACTCACTAACGTTAGATTGTACTGACTGACACTAACTGTACTTGACGATTGAAATTGGGGGACCCTGATGTAAACAAGACGAAAGTCTTTCTCTGGCCTCCATCATAACAGTTGTTGGTATTGAGCAATACTGTAGCAATAGAAATATAGTATGTCATAAATATAGAGATGTAGCAGTACTGTCTATCTATATGTTACCATGACGATTGAAATTGGGGGACCCTGATGTAAACAAGACGAAAGTCTTTCTCTGGCCTCCATCATAACAGTTGTTGGTATTGAGCAATACTGTAGCAATAGAAATATAGTATGTCATAAATATAGAGATGTAGCAGTACTGTCTATCTATATGTTACCATGACGATTGAAATTGGGGGACCCTGATGTAAACAAGACGAAAGTCTTTCTCTGGCCTCCATCATAACAGTTGTTGGTATTGAGCAATACTGTAGCAATAGAAATATAGTATGTCATAAATATAGAGATGTAGCAGTACTGTCTATCTATATGTTACCATGACGATTGAAATTGGGGGACCCTGATGTAAACAAGACGAAAGTCTTTCTCTGGCCTCCATCATAACAGTTGTTGGTATTGAGCAATACTGTAGCAATAGAAATATAGTATGTCATAAATATAGAGATGTAGCAGTACTGTCTATCTATATGTTACCATGACGATTGAAATTGGGGGACCCTGATGTAAACAAGACGAAAGTCTTTCTCTGGCCTCCATCATAACAGTTGTTGGTATTGAGCAATACTGTAGCAATAGAAATATAGTATGTCATAAATATAGAGATGTAGCAGTACTGTCTATCTATATGTTACCATGACGATTGAAATTGGGGGACCCTGATGTAAACAAGACGAAAGTCTTTCTCTGGCCTCCATCATAACAGTTGTTGGTATTGAGCAATACTGTAGCAATAGAAATATAGTATGTCATAAATATAGAGATGTAGCAGTACTGTCTATCTATATGTTACCATGACGATTGAAATTGGGGGACCCTGATGTAAACAAGACGAAAGTCTTTCTCTGGCCTCCATCATAACAGTTGTTGGTATTGAGCAATACTGTAGCAATAGAAATATAGTATGTCATAAATATAGAGATGTAGCAGTACTGTCTATCTATATGTTACCATGACGATTGAAATTGGGGGACCCTGATGTAAACAAGACGAAAGTCTTTCTCTGGCCTCCATTGATTGATAATTTCATTCACCCTCAAATCTACTAGGTGCACGTGCGGAAATTGTGAACGGATGCCAACAGAGACTGAGAATGTATGCTGCATGGAAGTTCCACAGGTAAAGTAGTAACACAAACTTGCATCTTGGTAGCACTGAAAACCATGCATATGGCTAACGATTTAATTTTCTATATATATAGGTCAGACGTCGAATTAACCAGGAACCAACTGGACTACTGTGCATGGTTGATCATCCGGGATTGGATCCAGTGTGCTTCAACCCCTATACCATCCAAATGGCAACTAATATCTACAAGGCAGATTTTGGCCGGATACCAGAAAGCGGAATCAATAAGTAAATAATATTTATTACAGATTTATATATTTTTTTACAGGTGTTTCTCCATCTTGCATCTCTCAGACTATACTAATCTTTCTTGCAAACACAATCTAATCCTTATTGCACATCACATATAATCAATGCTTGCTACTGTCCAATGACATGACATGACAAATGGTTATTTCCCAGCTTTTTTTTTTATTTTATTTGTGCATAAATATAATACTTGATTTTCTTCAGCCGTTTCAGATATATCGCGTACAGATGCTTTGTCGCGTGGTGCTTCGGCTACTTAGGCCGCAGAGTGAGAGTAGTAATCCCATCCTGTGTCGTGGTTCGAATCCGCACAGAATTTCCGGATGTTGATGGTGTCTATACTGGCTTCAGACCGGTACAGGATTGAATCGTGACACATAGCCGGCAACCGCTTCTTCCATGGAAGGCCTGTCGAACTGTGCGCACAAAGGTTCTGGGATGGCAATCGCCTCTACCACCTGGATATATTGTTGGGGGTCACGAAGGACGAAGTCAAAGAGTAGCGCCATCAGCTGGTTGACATAGTCTGTAAATGAGAAATTGTTATTTGTTTTGTCATGTTAAAAAGGTTATTATTTATTCAATTTATTGTATTCCACTGTAAGTGGAAATATTTTTCTATTTATATAGGTCATGTGTGTGCAATAATAAATGTTGATATTTTTACTTACTGAATGTCGCTGGGATTTTCCTTGGTTTTATTGTGTGTCCACCTTTTTTGGCCTTTGGAAAACTCATCTTGTACGCCGGCTCTCCAGAAGCGTTTATGGCTTGCTGGCGATTTGAGTTTTCATTGAAATGCATGGCAGCTAGGTATAGTCTGAAAGGAAAATTTCAATAAGCACAAGCAATATATTTGTAGTTGATCTGAGGTTATCTAATGCAACATAATGAGTTATTTGACAAATCAGGAGTCCATAATTAGTCATTTGTACACAATATAAAATACCTGCAAAGCATTCCTATGTACGAAAAAACCACGTTTTTTGGGGCAAAACGTAAAATCACACTGTGATAGGACTCCAATGAAGACGTTTGATGGTGTGGACTCAATTTGGCGACATCTTTGATGATCCTTGTGTTTAGCAAAACCTTCTCGAGCTGGTGGGCCGGTTTTGAGTCTAAAGTAAAAAAGAAATTGCATTCAGATATTTCATTAGAGTATATTACAGTAGATTAGAATTATTCAAGCAAGTATACATTTGTAAATCACACCAATCTAGAATGAGGACATAAATAAATATTTTGAGTATATATTCATGATGAAAGACAGACAGACATACCAGGTTTAACCCACTTGCTACTATCTCTTGATACACGGTCAGCATGAAGACAACGCGGATAGAGTGGTTCTTCGTCGTGTTCATGTACATTCATCATGTGATTGAGACATGACTTCCACCTAGCAACCCTCTCATCGGCAGACTTCGACGTGGCAGCTGTCCAGTAGAGGTGGTTTGAAATGTGCAGGCGCCACTTTTTTATGACCTTGCAGTCTTTCGCCTGTGCAATTTTGTCAAGCTTCTTAGACAGACCTTGAATTACATAACATAACATAACATTACATAACAGTCGTATGACATACATGACATACAGATAGACAGTACTGCTACATCTACATTTTTTGACATACCAGATTTGCAATTACAGTACTGGTTGGGTGGGTGGGGGGGGGGGGGGGGGGTTGGTAGGAGGGGTGGAATTGAATGTGGGATGCCTTTCGACATACCTTTGGCCACGTGCCACACATCGTAGAAGTGTTTGATGTCGTGATCTCTCAGGTACTTTTGGATCTGCGGGTGACGGTCTGTGACAATACAGTCCAAGGTCACGGATTTGGCGTCCAGAAGAGCGAGGCTTCTCCTCAAGCCCTCCAGTTCCATATGGTAGCTGCCTCCCACCTCATTGCTCTGGAACAAGGAAGGGAAGATCAATGAAATAGCCTTTTCAAAATTCCACAATTAACATTTCCTAACCCCCGCTCACACACACAGCCAGCCAGACCACTTCACACCCCGCTCACACACACAGCCAGCCAGACCACTTCACACCTACAGCGATTCAAGATTCAAGACCGAGAGCTTTGTGTTCGTTTGAGCACAATGAAGGGTGCAGTGTCTCTTCAGACTTGTTAATTACCTGAATTAGTTGGACGTCTATGACATGATTGGTGGCAAGTTCCATCACAGAGTAACTTCCGTACTTAGCACTGTGGCCTGTTGAAAATAATAATAACAATTTCAATCAATGTAGTGCAATATTAAAAATGTATTCATAAAGTAGGAATTTGTCATTGGGGAGCTTTTTCTAACCTGGACTATCGGCTCGCATGTCACCGCCGATTATCACGCTTTCTTTCTCGCTTAATCTGGCGAGGGTAACGTCTTGGTCCTTGGTCCACAAACTTAGAACAGCAGGTTCCAAGAACTTCTTGGCGTGTTCCCGAAACGCTCTGTACTTTATTGTGGAGACGTGTAACGCATTTAGGACCTAAAAGAATAAATGAATAACGCTTTGTTAATATGCACGTGTGAATCACAAACAAAAACATAATGTATATCTGACTTGTCAATCAAATCAATCAAATCAAATACCTTCTCCATTTGGGTGAAAGATGAGCCAGTGAAAAATACTGCTGCAGAAAGCTGAATATTTCCAGCTGGTGTGATGCCGATGAGAGGCTGACTCGCCCATTTACGGCTGTATTTACAACCAGGGCAAACTTGGGAGACAGCCAAGAAGGTCCCTCGCGTAGTTTTGGTGATATGACATTGAGCATTGCACACCGGACACTGTTGAAATAATTCCAGTAGACTGTCTTCGTAAACGATGTATTTCTGGACCTCATAGATTGGTTTTGACGGTTCCCTGCTCGAGAAAAACACAAATAAATAACACGGCACAACTATATAGCTTTTGTATTTTTACGGGCCATGGAGATGTTTGTAACAACTAACTTACGCTAGAATCGAGGGCTCGCTAATCAAAGAGTCAATGTTGAAAGTGGAATCCTGCGGCGGCTCTGGAACATCGATCGAGCTGTCGGTCACTCCATCGTCATCGTCATCAGACTCCAGTCGTGGTCTTTTACTGGGTCTAAACCCCTTCACAGGTGTTGACGTGGATGGTCCCTGTTAATTAGACCAGTATCCAGTATTTTGTGTCCCCACCGAGACCGACACGACTTTCGCCTGAACACCTATTTACAAAACATAGTTTAGTCAAACAAGGGATTTATTGATAACTTTGCTCACTCACTCACTCACTCACTCACTCACTCACTCACACACTCACACATTGTGACCTGCTCTGGCGTAACAGCAACATGGTCACCACACTAGAGCTAGCATTGTGACCTGTGTAACACCAACATGGTCACCACACTAGAGCTAGCATTGTGACCTGGTGTAACACCAACATGGTCACCACTAGAGCTAGCATTGTGACCTGTGTAACGCCAACATGGGTCACCACACTAGAGCTAAATTTGATTTGCAAATACAGTACTGTTTGTGATACTGAAGGAGTCAAGAAAAGGGAGTATATACATTTGACTGTATATACTGTATATATACTGTATATTGACAACCATACTGGGTAATTTACATTGGAGGTGGGGGGGGGGGGGACACTATACAAACAATCCACATTCCTTTACAGCTTTGGGTGAAAGCGGTGGGTGAAGGGGGCCAATCTAAACAATTCTGGGTCACATTATTACACATTATTACATTACATCACACTGAGTTACAAACCTACCTTGACTCTTGACATGCGAACTAAGTGTTTTCATAGAAAGCTGTGTACCAACAGAACGAATCTTTGGGTTGTCTGTCTGGCAACTGAAGTCCCTTGAAGCAGGAGAAAGGCGTACATTGCCGCTGGAACTTGTGGTGGCCTAAGAGTTACCAAATCGTAAATCAATTACAATATAATACAAGCCACTAAATATAACGTTACCTTGTTTACCTCTCACTAGTTGTGTTCTTTTATTTAGAAGTTATGACTAGCTTGCTTCAATAGTTTTCTATAACGTTACTTTATAAAGAGCAGCAGTTACTATAACGTTAGATGGTATTTATGATAACATATCTCACACGACATATCTACTTACTATTTCTTGTGTCGGGTCGCGTATTGAAGGCACAGCTCTTTTGGTTAGCACCAACATGGAGACCACTCCAGCATCAAAAATACCTTGATTGGTGACGTCGTCGGCGGAGAAATGTGCAGTACAAACCCGAGTATTAGACGTTGCAACGGAACTTGGAGGGTCACCAAAAAGGAACTTGTTCCATTGTTGGCGAAGTTCGGCATCAACGGGGAAACTGTGCAAAGACTTCTCGGTAGCTCTACAACCAGGAACATTACATCTGCGGGGTTTGCTGCTCATCGTGAAATTGAGGCGAGTGACGGCAATTTCTGTTTCCAGGTTGTATCGGCTCCAGGTACCAAGAATGGAGGCGGGCATTAGGTAAAACCACACAGCCAATCACATCACCTTGCGCTATAAACAGCGCCCTGTGACGTTGCCCAGCTCGTCAAATCAACATGACCTGATTTACTAGAGGCAAACAGGGGATGGGCTGTAGCTGAGGAATTCATCAATATAGTATTTAGGTCCAAAAACACATTGATACGAACTCCTATTACTATAATACAATGCTAGAGACTGAAAAATGACATTTATAACGCATAGCCCCTTTAAATAAAACCTCAAGCCTTCCACACAAAAACAATGGAAGATATTTTCCACGCCTCCACAGAACATCCGTTTGTCACATTAGGATTCACAAAAGATATTAATGCATTTACAGCAACAGCTCCATGGAGAATTCTCCACTGCAAATATCCAGTTATTTTCTTTGAGGGGAGTTTATACAAAACTCTCCAACCTGGTCTAAAATCACAATTCACATAAAATGTGCTTCTCCACACAGTCCTCTTTTCCGTTTAGCTTGTGACGTGTATTTCTAAATGACTGATCGTATAGTGGATCTCTTTCTAGTATCTCTGCTGTTGTACTCACACGTTTTAGTTCAATTCTTATAAAATGAGATGGAGTCGGAGCCAGGCGCTAAGGTACAATGACAGTCGGCTGTCGTTTATTGGAAGATCCAAAGACAGCTTAAAGTTCTCGTTTAACTTTTCTTATTCTATAACAGCATCTGCAGCACGTCTTGATTGGATAGGTTTTCAGCGCTGGTGAGGTCTTCTCAAGCTGCTTTCTCCGTGCGTCCTCGTGGTGTTCTCGTCTCCGTTCGTTTTCTCCTTCTCAACCTGTGGTAGAATATATAGGATTTCCCCAACCCACGCCCTAGGTCGAGTTTCCACTCCGTGATGTCACAGAAGGAGACTCCGATCCCTATTTTTCATTGGTTTAACACGATCTCTAACCAAATAAGGAAGGGACATCTATTTCAACCGTTTCCTTCCTTCTACTGAAACGGACTAAACCTTTATTATTTGATTGACTAAATGAATGAATAATTTGCTCACAGATTTGCAGAATGGGTACAACACAGCACAATACACACAACTTTGCCAAAGGGATTTAGATTAGCAAAAACCCTCTTTGGAAAGTTTACATCAGGGTCACTCATTTTCAATGTCCTAGTTTTAACCTTTTTCTTACTAAATGAACACACACTACTTTGCTAAATGCTTTTTACTGTTACATTCCAGATTGTGCTAGACTATCCAAATCCTATAGTATAATTCAGATTTAGATCATTGTGGCCACAGTTTCCTTATAACAACCTGTATAATGTTTGATGCAAAACTCCATATCTAATTAATGTATCAGGAGAAAAGGTAATAGTTGTTTTAATCTTACTTTGTCTTAATTTAAGTTCTAAATCCTGTGTTATTTAATTTAGTCTCTCGCTGGTAATGGTCTTTAACTATTAGTCCTAAATTAACTAGAATCTTATTTCTTTGACAATGATATGTTTTCTCCAATTTTATTAATGTTCTTTTAGTGGGCATTTCAGCATTTGATCCAATTTCTCTCTCTGTCTCCAATTTGAGAGGAACCTATGTGGTGTTTCCCTTTAGCAGTGATCAATTAGTCTCCTTTTTAGTGTCATTTTGCTTGTACTTTCTTGATTTGTCTCCTATAGTTATCTGTTGCTTAATAACTTGCTTATTTTAGAGTCTTAACTTTCTGCATTTCTAAGTCATTAAACTGTGTTTTGACCAGCTGCACGCTATTCCCTGCTATCTCTTCCTCAATCTATAGCACCAACTGTCTGGCTGTCCTTAAGCTGTCACAGAGGGGGGAAGGTTACACATTCTACTTCTGGTATAGGCTTTTTATGGCTATCTGACCTCGCCAGGGGGGATGTGGGGACACAGTCATTTCAACCATTAACCAAAATGCATTCCTTGCTGTTTGCTTTTGACTCGAGCGTCCTTCCTCTTTAGCTATGACCCTGTGTCTCCTTAAAACCCTAACCTTACTTGTACCATACTTTTTTGATTCAATTAATTTACGACAATCCCTTCTCTGAGGGGTCTACCCTCATTATGTAACCAGTAAATTTCCAAAATCAAAAATGATATAATTTCCATAAAATATAAAAAAAAATTCAAAATTTTCAAAAATTCAAAAAATCCAAAATTTCACTTACCTCTTCTTCTTGCACAGTTATACACATTATCAGTTATTATTATGACATCCAGTCTAGGTCCGTCTCTCTATGCAAAGAGATGATCGTACCATTCTCAGTTTCTTTTTGTTTACGACTATATTTATCCATGTCCTTACTTACCACCTGTGTCTATTTGTGTAATGGCCTCTGCAAGAAAAGATTCTACTTCACCCAAATAGAAGACTAACATTTCTAATAAAACCCTGAAGGAGACTTAAACCATAAACATATAAAAACTAAATTTCCCCTTCGCTAAAGACCTTCTGAGGTCTATTTCCTTATCCTCACTGAAACCTCTGAGGTCTATTAATAACCCTTTTTGGCCGTGTCTCTTTCGTTGCAGTTGCGCTAATCGCTCTCTCCTCCAACGTCCTTGGTTCCGCTGTTGGTACTCCGCCAAAATCCACAGAGGAAAAATCATCATTTTCCAATTCTAATTCATGATCTCCTCTGTCTGGCTCCTGCAAAAATCCTTCATTTCCCCTAGAGGGACCATCATGTTCGCCTCTGTCTGGTTCCCCATAATCGTCTTCATTCTCCCCTTCGTCGTGCCTTTCCTCCTGTTCTTGATCAATGAACAGGGGTTCGGATTCCAATTCTTGCCCATCTTGCAGGGCTTTTACGCAATGCGAAAGGTGAAACCACATTGAAGATCCTTTTACCTGTAGCGCTCTTTCCGTAGCTCTTACGACCTCGTACGGTCCTTCCCGCCGCGCTCCATACCACTTGCGTCTGAACACTTTAACATAAACGTAGTCCCCTGGTACTATCTGGGGAACATTCCGCCTATCCTCCTCCTCCTCTGTCTCTCGTTTACTAGAGACATAATCATAGATTGCCCCGTGGAGCTTTGACATGTACTTCACGTACTCACGCATCTCGTGGTCTAGAATATCCAAACTCGGACCTTTTCCTGCTGCGCGCAATCCGGGCACAACCATACATCGGCCAAACAACATTTCGTGCGGAGTTAAACGCAGGCCCCGGATCTCGCTAGATCTACAAGCCATTAATGCTAACGGTAACGCGCTCAGCCAGTTTAGACCGGTGTGTTGACAGATCTTAACCAATTTGTTCTTAAGTACCCCGTTCATGCGTTCCACCGCCCCCTGGCTCTGAGGGTGGTAAACGGACCCGAAACGCTGTTTTATCCCCATCTGTTGGAGTACTAAACGTACTGTTTTGTCCACAAACTCTTTTCCATTATCCGACGCGATTCTATCGGGAATTCCGTAACGGCTTATTATATCACGGCATAAGAACTTAGCCACTGAGGCAGCATCCTTATGTTTAGTCGCACAAGCCTCCACCCACTTTGAAAATCGACACACCACGACAAGAATGTACCTTTTTTGGTTAATCGGTTTTATCATGTCTACATAGTCAATCACAAGTTCTCTCATTGGGCCATTTGGGGTGGGGATGTGTCCCGGAGACACAACGATCCCTCTGCGTGCATTGTTCTTCAAGCAAATTGCACATCTACTTATTACACAATCAATCTGCCGTAGCAGGTTTGGCGCCCAAAACCCATACTCCTCAATTTTCCTACTCACCTCTCTCCGGTGGGCATGACAGAACTCATGCGCAGTTTGGATCAGCAGTCCGACCAGGCCAGTTGGTGCAACCACAAGTCCTTCATGGTTCCGCCACAAACCTGTCCCATCCCTACTAGCCCCTCTTGCTGACCAGAGATTTCTCTCCACCTGACTCGCCTCTTCCTGAAAGGTCAAAACATCTTTGTAAGTAATCTTATCTTCCAACTCCACCTCATGTGTGATAACCAATACCTTACCTGCTCTGTCCGCACCTGTCACTTGCTTGGCAGCGACATCCGCCATGTTGTTACCTCTGGTCACTTTAGACTCATCAGACTGATGGGCAGCACATTTGATAATCGCAATTTGTTTGGGTTTCATTATTGCTTCCAACAAATCGGTTATCTGACTACAGTGTCTTATGGCGGTACCATCTGCTCTCTTAAAACCTCGCCCTTTCCACACCGCTCCGTAGAGAAAAGCTAGATTTTGTGCGTAGCTACTATCCGTAAAGATATTACAGCTCTTACCTTCTGCCATTTTGCACGCTTCAGTCAGAGCGACTAGTTCCGCCAGCTGAGCTGAACAGGGTTGTGTCAAGGCTTCGGCCTTTTCTACGACGAACCCATCACCTTGTGATTTTACTACAGAGTAACCTGCTTTTAGGTCCTCTCCAACTCTGTAACATGAGCCATCTGTCCAAAGTTCCAAATCAGGACTGCTAAACGGGAAAGCCTGCAAGTCAGCTCTAAGTCTGGAGTACCTCTCAGCTTGTTCCACACAGTCGTGAGGTTCTCCATCCTCAGGCTTAGGAAGGGTCTGCGCTGGGTTCACTGTGGAACACCTAGTCAAAGTAACATCTTCCTGTTCCAAAATCCTGTAATAGTTTTTCAGACGGGGTATCGTTAGTGCAGATTTACCAGATTCCAACAAATTTTGGATCGCATGTCCTACCATAATATTGACTGGATACCCCATCATGATACTTGCAGCTTTCTCGTACATCAGGAAGACTCCGGCGCAATCTCGGTAGCACGGAGGCATTCCCATTTCCACCTCTGAATAGGCGATGGAGTAGTATCCTATTGGTTGTGGATGGATCCCCACTCCGGTGTTTTGTGCCAGTACTGCGCATGCATACCTCTGATCTGAAGAGGAAGAGACATACAGTATGAACTGCTTGGTATAATCAGGCAAAGTCAAGGCCGGGGCAGCTAACATACGGGTCTTTATGGTCTCAAATGCCCTTAGGCCCTCCTCAGTCCAGGTTACTTTAGCACTCAACTTATCATTTCCGCAAACTTTTATCATAGCTCTTAAAGGCCCTACTAGTTCTGTATAATTCTCCACCCAAGTGGAACTATACCCGACGATTCCCAAAAACATCATCATCTGTCTTACAGTCACTGGCTTTGGAGCTTTCTTAATAGCCACCAAATGTTCCTCTGTAATAGCTCGATGGCCTTTTGAAATCGTTTGACCTAGATATGCTACTTTAGGTTGACAGTACTGCAATTTTTTCAAAGACACCTTGTGTCCCTTCTCTGCTAGTAGTTGCAATAGTTCAATGGATTCCTTGTGACATGTTGTCTGATCGTCGGCACACAAGATAATATCATCCATATACTGAATGACTCTGGATTTTAATCTCAGGTCCAACCCGTCCAGATCCTCTCTCAAGATCTTGTTAAAGATGTGTGGGGAATGCTTTAATCCCTGTGGGAGCCTAGTGTACTCATAATGCTCATTCTTATAGGTAAAACCAAAAAAATGCTGGCACTCTTTGCTCAAAGGTACGCTAAAATAGGCGCTACACAAATCTATAACCGTAAAATACTCAGCTTGCGGCGGGATGAATGTCAGTAGTGTGTGGGGATCTGGGACATCGGCGGGATAGTCAATTAAAACCTCATTGACGGCCCTCAAGTCGTGTACCAGACGGTACGAGGTGTCAGGTTTCTCCACTGGCAGCAACGGCGTGTTGCTCTTGGGGCTCTTTGTCTTTCGTAGTACTCCGGCTTCTAGAAGTCCTTTGATTTGTGGCTCAATTCCGGCCACCGCTTTTTCCTTCAGTGGGTACTGACTTTTCCAGGGCAGGGTTGCTCCTGGTCTAAGCTCCACCCTCACTGGTTGAGCAGATTTGATCAGTCCAATGTCGGTGCTATGTTTTGACCACAGCACTTCTGGTATGGCCCCCATCATCTCCTCCTGGAGGCTCAATTTCTGGGGGGTTTCTTCTACTGTCTCCTGTGACAGCTGCACCGTCTGGGGACGTCCCATCCCTGTGCCTTGAATCATTATCTTGATGAACCGTTTGTCCGGGCTTATCCATATGAGTCGGTTCTCCGTCGTCTGTTCGAACTTTATTCCTTCTGCCTCTTTCATCATCCTTCCGATGTGTTGTTGGTCGCACGAGTCGGTCACTTTTAGCGTCACGTGGGGAACGCTGTCTGTGATCTCGTGTTCCTTTTGTAGATAGTTGCTTCGTGCAAGCCGTATTGCTGCTCCTTGGGGACCCATCACTATGCTGGTGGCGTTGAGCTGCACCTCCTCTGGTTGATTTCTCATCCACTCCTCGGCTTGTCTTTCATCCGCATCTTTATAGTATTGTAGAGTGCAGTGGTATGGTGTCTCTGGGTTCCTCGCCGATGGCATATTGGCGGTGATGAAGGTCTCCCATTCCAACGCTGGTCCGAGCAACTCCTGGCTTAGGTTCCCCAACCAGTATACTTCCGGGGGTCGGGGGTCTGTTCTTTGCATCATTTCGTAGTATTGGTCTTCTGGGACGTCGATCACACAACCATCCGGCGTGCATAGAATGTTCATCCCCAACATACCAAGGCCGTCTCTGCCCAGTAAGCCAATGGGTGCGGTGTCGGAGACCAAGATGCAAACCGTCGCCTCTTTGCCTCTGTACTTCAGGGTGACAGGCTCTGTCACTGGAATCAGCTTCTTTATCCCTTCAAATCCAATGGTCCGTACATATCGACTGGACATGGGCAGGTGTGTCGCATCTTTAGGTTGGACCACAGTGTACGCCGCCCCGGTGTCTGCCATCATCCTGACAGATTTATTATTCACCGCTACGTGCACTATCGGTTCCTCCCTTAAGTGTGACAATGACAGCTGGCACCCCCCCATTGAACTCTCTGGGCCTCGTCAGAACTCCTGTTCCGGCCCTCTGGACGGATTCACTGGGCCCCTGTTCTGTTGCTGGTTCTGGTCTTGCATCTGGTCTTGGTTCTGGTATTGGTTCTGGTATTGGTTGGGTCCGTACCACTGCTCCTGGGATCGGCCATAACCTCTTCGACCACCTCCTCTGTTATTTCCTCGACCCCTGCTGCTGGGTCCTTGGCTTCGCCAACCAGTCATCGGACAGTTCCGGGCGAAATGTCCGATTTCTCCATAATGCCAACACTCCGCTGACGCTGGCCATTCCAGGGGTCCACTTCTTTGCTGTCCATTTCCTCATCGTGACTGCCCGTTTGATCCCCTCTGATTTGGTTGTTGAGTGGGTGCCGGTGCTTCCTGTTTGGTGGGCTGTGCTGTTTCCTGGTTGTTCAGTTGGCCACTATTCCCCGTCTCGGCTCTGGATGGTGTGGCTTGTACCAGGGCTTGGAGGTACTCTACCATCTTGACTGCCTCGACCGGCTGTTGGTACATGAGCTTTCGCTGACTTGCCGTTTCTTTGTCTTTGGCCTGTTGTTCCTTCTTCCTGTGCAGCTCCACTTGATGGCTCACGTTCTCCAGGTATGCATTTAACGGAAGGCTTCCCAGGCACACCACTTCGTTCAGTTTCTGTCTCACCTCATTGGAGAGGCCCTTCTGTATTTTCTCTCTTAGCATCGCCTCTCCCATTGGATTTTGTGCAGGGTCTTGGCCGGTCATGTCTCTCCAGGTGGCGTAGGCTTGTGCCACATACTCTCTGGGGGGGGTATCAGGTCCCAACGCACCAATGTGGATCTTATCTGGATGCATCAGGGTGTGATAGGTCTCTCGCAGGACCCGCCACAGTGCTCCTCGGTGAGCGGCGAAGAGGTCCTGGTCGTGGGCTCCAGACACCACATACCGCACCAAGGCAGCCTTGGTTAGTAGTTCTTCCATACCAGTGACTCCTATTTTGTGAGAGAGTAGTCGCTTGACATCGCCGATAGCCAGCTGTTGGCCTACCATTATTTCCTCCAGCTTGGCAATCCATGGAAAAGCCCCATTCTGGAGGGAGGGCAACTTCTCCGATATTTGGGACATGTCTGAAGCATTCCATGGCTGGTACTCCAATCCCTGATGTCTTATCATCAAGGGTTGTATGTTGACCGTAGGCTCTCGGGTACTGGATCTGGTCACTCTTTTTTCTTCCGCCCTTTTCAACGCTTTGATTTCATCTCTTGCTTCTCTCATTTGGTCTTCCAATTCTGTTCGTGCGTCGGTGCCCCTTCTCCAGCGTTCGGCGATTGCTCGGTATCCCTCGGAATCAGTGTCTTTTTCCTCTTGGTAGGCCTGTATCTGTGCTTCCATCTCTCGGTTTTCCTTATTCATCCCATGATGTCGTCGCTTTAATTCCTCCATGGTAGCCGTCAGTTTCATCCGCCGGTTGCTTCCTTCGAGGGAAGGTGAGGGCACGGAGAGTGTTGTAGTGAATTTTGGAGCAGGTAAGGTCTTCGGCATCACTCCTTTGATGGGTCTCTCCCTTCTCTCCTCTTCCTCTCGTTCTCTGTCTTTCTCCTGATACTTGTTCTGGGGCTCCCATGTCTGGTCCTCGTCCTCTGTGTCTTCCCAGTATTCGCGGCCTTCGGGGGAATAGGACCGGCGATAGCTGGGAGCTTGTCTTGACCTCTCCCGGGGATAGTCTCCTCTGTGGCTGCGACTCCTGACGTATAGACTATCTATTTTGTCGTCTATCTCCCTGATGTCATCGCTTCGACGTCCCTCTCCTTCTGCCCAGAGAATTTCTTTGGCTGCGGAACTGAGTGGTGTATATATGCCTCGATGTCTCTCTTCGTCTCGATATCTCTCCGCCGCCCTGGGATAAGGAATACTGTGGGACTGAACGTCTCGCTCCCTTCTTCTCTCCTGGTCTGTTTCGTCTACTTCAGGTGTTAGGGTGATTGTTGTCACTGCCCGTCCCATCTCTGTTCTACTGCCGCTATTATTGGTTATCTCGTATTGGCTATCCATGTCTATTATGGGCAGGATAGGGTAGATTGGTTCCCTATTCCTGCTGGCATATGGTGGAGGTGCTATAATTACCTCAGGTGCTTTTTGGGAGATGACTATTGTCCTTTTAGGGGCCAGGGGAGTGATCAGAATGGGAGCTAGCTCCTCTGTCGGCTGGGCCTCCTTATTGACAGTCGAACTGTCCTCAACCATACTCTTCCTTCTCTCAGCTTCCCGAGCGAATTTTGATAAGGTGTCCATTTCTAACATGCGTTTTTTCCCTCTCTTTGTCAGCTTTCCCACTTTTTCCTCTCCCGTTCTATATGTCCTAATTAGAGCATGCAGATCTGATATTATTTCTAAATCAAAAGAGCCCTCAATAGGCCAGGGTTTGGTGATGTGTGGCCATCTTTTATTCCATTTCTCTGATAATTCAATAAGTCTTTCCACATAGTAAGGATTGTCCTCTGTGTAAGGATTATTTTTAGCAAGCACTTGTATCGGGGTATCCTCCATCCAACCAATTGGTGTACTCACATCTTTACTCGCCTCCGTTGTCATTTTTCTATATGCGTTTCTTCTTCTCATGTACTTTATTTTATTTTTTTAAAATGGCAGCAGGCAAGAGTGATCTTTGTATTCCCTGTCTAAGTGTAGGTGTCTATGCTTGTGTGACTATCTCCTACTCGAACAACCGCTAACGGTACCTGTAGCCCTGTCTATTCTCTCCTTTCCCTTTTCACTGGTGATCTGTAGTCTTACCTGACTTGTGGTGCCCTTGTTGCCTGGCAGAACTGCTGAAAAAATAGAGCACAAAATACAACAGTTCTTTTTAATTTTTCAACTGGAATTTCACTTTACTCCGTTTTTCCAGTATGAATATATCTTCTATCTAATATTCATACCACATCTAATTTTTGAGAGATTGGTTATCAACAGTATGAATAATCATTTACTTAATTCATACAATTTTTTCAAATTTCTGAGAGATGTTGTGATTGACAGTGGTGTTTGCGTTTTTGGTGTCTACTCCCTTATTTCCGCTTCTATGTTGACTCCTCCTTCGTTGAATATCCGCTTTCCGATGTTTTCCCCATTCTCCCGCTCCAATGTTCTGTTTCACCTCGAAAATCACAAAATTTTTGATTAGTGTCTCAGCCCTTATTACATTTCATTCAATCATCTTGTTCCCATTTTTCAATACTACTTCCCCCCAGTGGACATCTGTCCTCCTCAGACACGTGTCCACTAACTTTGTTTTTACGCACCTTCCGACATCACTCCCTGCACGCCGCGAGGCCCCACCCTCTGTTTTCCGAAGCGTCCATTACAGACCCCCCACAGAGGACAGGATAACCTCACCACAGGTACAAGGTAGTTAACGCCCAGGCACCCCTTCTTGTCACTTACCCCAGGAAGCCCAGTGCCCTGCTAAACGATCATGCATAACCGTACAGACTCAGCACCAGACCCCAGGGACCTAACAACTCAACACAGTCCTCCTCCTTGTACCTACTTACGGAAACAAAACTCATTCACAAAAACAACATTACCTTTACAATATCCCCAGGCACGTCCCCCAATATCATACCCCATGCACACCCCATCCCTCACCCCTCGACCCAGACTGTCCAGCAGCCCAGATCAAAAAGCGACAGACAGGGCGTACTCATGGTACCTTTGCACCAACGGAACGCCCACCCCCGCTCGGCCCCCTTCGTCATCCTCCTTTACCGCCATTATCCTAGTCATAACAGGTGCAGCCGAGCGGAGTGACTTCTCCACCGCCGGACCGGCTGCGCAGAGAGTCCTAATCAGATACCCAAAGCATGCTCTAATCACCGACACACACACGACCAATATCACAAATATCACTACTGCACAGAGAACGTACTTAACTATCACCCAACCTATATACCCCATCTGCTCCTGACCCCAATCTTCCCACGATGTATCCCGAGTCTCATGGAGATCCCTCGTAATGTTCTTCAAATGTTCTATCACATCTGGCATCCCTATCTCATCATTTGCTGGCACATATGTACAGCATTCCTGACCAATCAACGCACACGTACCCCCTGAAGCTGACAACAGAAAATCCATAGCCGCCCTTGTCTGCATCTCCATTAATCTCAACGACCGCATCTCCTCATTCTCTAGGCTAAACCCCTTAGTTGTTGTGATCGTCATCTCTTCAAACAATGCAGCCAAGTGATCAATCTCCTGCCAATTAGCATATGTCCCATACGCAGGAAGTGCCACCCTAAAAAAATGATCCGCACTCACAGCCCGCGCCTTCCTAGCCCTAGGGTGCGTCGGCAAAACATCAGTTATCCTCATCGCCGGTACCAGATATCCCAACGCACACCTTCCTTTCCAACCTGCCGGTAACGCTGCATACGCATTGTCCCCACAAATCCAATACGTACCTGGGGGTGCCCGTGCCGCCACCTTCGCAGCCCCCAGGCTCACCCCTCCTACACAATTTCCCAACGTGCCCATATATTTACCATTTTCGCCGTCCTCACACCTCGTAAACTCTTCTGGCCTAACTGCCACTGGAATAGGCGTAACATCCAACACAGCCTGCTCCGCCACTGCCCCTAACAAACCCTTTGCCTTATGATACCCCTCTTGCCTCTCCTCACTCACACCCTTACATAGGAAAGGTAGATTAAAACCCCTCAGCACAGAGTTATGACACTCAGTGACTGGGTGGGCCATCAACGGCAAACCGGCTGCAGACGACTCTGGCGCTAGGCCACACACATAACAATCAGTTTTATTTGCACTTTTCGCCACCTCCCTTGCTATTTTTATAAACATATTCGTGTGAGGCTCACGCAATTCTCGCCTGTCCACGTCTATATTTATAAGTTCGGGTGCCTGGGGCCAAAAATAAAACAAAACTCCCGCCACAACAAGCAACCAACCCGTTACCAGAGCGCCCAAAACCAACACGCACTCCGCACGCCTAGACAAACCAAACATCCTTGGACCGGCCTGCACTCCTCTGCGTTATCTCTGCTTTCCTCCTCCTGCTGCGCGTCTCCCCACTCTCCCTGCAACGCCCCACAGACAACAACCAACAACATCCCTTATTACAAACTGTTCACTATACAACATTTTACCCCTTCTTACTTTTCCCCCTAACCAACCCTCCAATATATCCCTAATAGGAGAGTGGAAGAGGGGGGGTGGGAAGGCGCCCCCGGGCCGGGGATGGGGACACACACTGGGAAAGGCCCTCGAGGGAGGGAGCACACCCAATTCCCCCAGAGGAGAGGAGACTCGGTCTAGACCAGAGCACGTTTATGCTAGACCGGAAGGGAGGGAACGTCCCGTGAGGGAGTACACCACTAGGGAGGGAGTGACGCACCTCGGAAAGGAGCTAGGACAGGAGGGGAGGGGGAAGAAATATCTGACGAGAGGGGGGGCCGAAACAACAATACCACCACATACCACAACACTACCTATGTCTAAATGGCGGTCGGCGTTGCCTCCTAACCTTCCGACTTTGGTGGAGATCGCCAGCCAAACCTATCATGGGTCTCCACCAGTGTTTTAAAGGCTGCCTCTGCCTCTTTCTGACTCAAAGACGCCCCTCCCGCTCCCTCTCCCCCCTTAACCATGCGACTCTGACCCATCACTAGACTAGTCGCAAATTGCCTCACGACAGCCTCCATGGTATAAGCGCTAGACCAACCACTTGGTGTCAATAATTCCATACATATGACCCCACCCTTGCTCACATAACCATGTTCTAACTTCGGGGAGAGTACCCTCATAAAAGGCGGAGAGAACGGAAAATCCTGTGGAAAAGAGACACCCAACAATATAAACTCCGTCTTAGCCTCCTTCATATCCTGCCACAACAAGGAGTCCACATCCAACTGAAACAACCTAATCTCCCAGCTAAACAGATCATCCCCAACCAATTCTGCTGTAATAAAACTGCCACCCAGACGTCTGACCTCCTGAAGTTCCCTCATAAGTCTTTTTGACCTGACCAGGGCACCCCGAGTCATCTGTGATGATGCAGATGGCGCACTGGTTCCCCTCATTCTTGCGATTGTCCGTGCGAACCAGCCCTGTGGTGCAGGCCGCCGTTCCACCGTCTGGCCTTTCACCATCTTTCAATAGTCAGATCAGTCAAGCATTAGACAACCTTAATTGCCCAATTAATCCCCACATTCAACACCCCAACCCTGTTAGCACCCTAGACCCTGCCTACAGCGTCACAGAACCCAGACCGGATCCCCCCAAAAGGGACCCAGAGACAAGGAAGGGACGGGGGGGGGGGGCAAAAAGCGCACCATTTCCGCACGGGGTCTCACCCCTCTGGCGGAGAGAACTGATATCTCAATCCTACAGCGGGGCGGGGGGCATATACCATATCATAAACGGAAATGAGGGAACGATACACTAGGGAGGGAGGGGAGGGAGGCGTCTAGGGAAAGGGGGGGAAAGGGTGCATCACTGTAGGGGGGGGGTACTCCTGGGGAAAGAAGGGAAAGGGAGGGAGGAAGGGAGAGAGGGAGGAGTGGAGAGGAAGGGAGAGGGAGGGAGAGGAGGGGAGGGGGGTTCAAGGGAGAGGGAGGGAGGAAGGGAGGGAGGGAGGAAAGGAGGGAGGGAAGAGGAGAGGAGAGAGGGGGGAGGGAGAGGAGAGGGGGGGAGAAGGGAGGGATCGGGGAGGAGAGGATGGAGGGGAGGCGGGTTCACACTAAACCTCTGCTGAGGGAAAGAGAAGTGAGGGAGATTGGAAGGGAGAGAAACGGAGGGAGGGAGAGAAGTGAGGGAGACAGGGAGGGAAAGGAAAGGAGGAAGGGAGAAGAAGGGAGGGAGGAGGGAGGGAGGGAGGGAGGGAGGAAGGGAGAGAAGAGGAGAGGAGAGGGAGGGAGGAGGGAGGGAGGGGGAAGAGGGAAGGAGGGAGGGAAGGGGGGGGGGAGGAGGGGGCGGA
This sequence comes from Notolepis coatsorum, assembly GCF_963971535.1. Classification (NCBI taxonomy): domain Eukaryota; kingdom Metazoa; phylum Chordata; class Actinopteri; order Aulopiformes; family Paralepididae; genus Notolepis; species Notolepis coatsorum. The sequence continues at coordinate 97,485,789 of NC_140173.1, read as the reverse complement.
GGAGGGAGGGAGAAGAGGGAAGGAGGGAGGGAGGGAGGAGAGGAAAGGAAAGGAGGGAGGAAGGGAAGGAAGGGAGGGAGGGAAAGGAGAGGAGAGGAAAGGAGAGGAGAGGAGAGGAGAGGAGAGGAGAGGGAGGGAGGAGGGAGGGAGGGAGGGAGGAAGGGAGAGAAGAGGAGAGGAGAGGGAGGGAGGAGGGAGGGAGGGGGAAGAGGGAAGGAGGGAGGGAAGGGGGGGGGGGGAGGAGGGGGAGGAGGAGGGAGGGAGAAGAGGGAAGGAGGGAGGGAGGGAGGAGAGGAAAGGAAAGGAGGGAGGAAGGGAAGGAAGGGAAGGGAGGGAGGGAGGGAGATTTGAAAGCACCCCTCACAGCAAAGGGGACCGTGGCACAACAGAGGCTATATTAATTCCTAAGACAACATCGCCCCCTGCTGCATTTTTTCGCACATCACTTCTATTGCACCACAGTACCCCCAAACATCCTGCAGGAGGCGCCCTCAACCTTCTAACAATACGTGCATCATTACGTAGCACGCCAGCCCACGTGCCCTCTCAATTTTAACCCCAACACCCAGAATCCCCTGCACCGAATTGTAGTTCGTCTTGCAGGCCGGCTTCCTGCAGACGTCATCCCCGAAACTACGTCACGTCCGCCATTTCTGAGATCTCGTTGGACACCAGAATAGCAACACGCGAGGCTTTGTCACGGGACTTCATTTGTTTACAAAATTATCTGTTTCATTCATTCATTCCTAACCTCCTAAACAACTCATCCCCATTCTCTTTCATACAACGCCACAATCACACACATACTCTCATCCAACATTATAATAACCTTCAGCCCTGGGCAGCTCAATACAGCATGTAGCCCCGCCCGGTAGCTTTCCAGCCACCCGACACGATGCTATAAGCTCCACCGGCTCCCAGCATCACCCGTTAGCTTGTAGTCTAGCTTTAGCATGTATCCAGCCTGCTTCAGCATAACATTAGCTCACGGGTTCCAACGGCAACTTTTATCACGGTTTCCGCCGCACCTCGTGACGCTAATGTTAAGCTGGCGCATCAGCCTCCTATCACACCGAATTAATGCATATCTCAATTTACATCCCTTACCCATATTTTTATACATTTCTACACAGGTCTTTATTAGCCCCGCTACTAAACAGTGCTTTATATACTAACTCATAATGCTTCTAAGTGCCTTTCTTTTAATTTTATTTTAAGCGCAGTTTCCACAAGTGCTTCATCCCAAGGCTTACTTTTTACCCCCACCAACCCTCTTCCCAACCTCTCTATCTTTGACATTCAAGCATCGTTGAGGAGACTACACGTCTCTCCCTCAATCGACCAAATGCCTTCCTATGAATCCGTACAAATTGGCGAATTCTATAAGCAGATTACGTCGGGCCACCATATATCAGATCCGTCTCAAAACGTCTTTTTAAACTCGTCCGTACATGCGTGCCGATTCTAAGAGTGAAGTTCGTGATTGATAGCACGGAAAAAGCAATTTACCTTTCTGACGACGCGGCCGAACGAACACAATCTAGTCTATTACATTTATGATTGCGTCCTGTTCCAACTGCCCGCGTCCCCTCCTCTGTTTCCAGCGTTTAACTCTTCATCAGATGGCCGAAACCAGTCAGTCTTGTGAGAACTGGAACCAAATCTCGGCCACTCTGATGTCATTATCCGCTCCGTCACAACCCACGATTCACAGCTGCCCAAACTCCATCTTTCTAAACCCATCTCCCCTGTTTGCAACTTACCGTTTACTCTCTGCCGGTGTTTGGATATCCGTTGTGTAGAGTGTAGACAGTCGTTGAAAACGTCGTTGCTCTGCCAGTTGAGAGATCTTGTCTTCGAAAGATGGTATAGTGGATTTTTCAGTTTAGGAAAACGGCTCCAGATTGACGTGTATTTCTAAATGACTGATCGTATAGTGGATCTCTTTCTAGTATCTCTGCTGTTGTACTCACACGTTTTAGTTCAATTCTTATAAAATGAGATGGAGTCGGAGCCAGGCGCTAAGGTACAATGACAGTCGGCTGTCGTTTATTGGAAGATCCAAAGACAGCTTAAAGTTCTCGTTTAACTTTTCTTATTCTATAACAGCATCTGCAGCACGTCTTGATTGGATAGGTTTTCAGCGCTGGTGAGGTCTTCTCAAGCTGCTTTCTCCGTGCGTCCTCGTGGTGTTCTCGTCTCCGTTCGTTTTCTCCTTCTCAACCTGTGGTAGAATATATAGGATTTCCCCAACCCACGCCCTAGGTCGAGTTTCCACTCCGTGATGTCACAGAAGGAGACTCCGATCCCTATTTTTCATTGGTTTAACACGATCTCTAACCAAATAAGGAAGGGACATCTATTTCAACCGTTTCCTTCCTTCTACTGAAACGGACTAAACCTTTATTATTTGATTGACTAAATGAATGAATAATTTGCTCACAGATTTGCAGAATGGGTACAACACAGCACAATACACACAACTTTGCCAAAGGGATTTAGATTAGCAAAAACCCTCTTTGGAAAGTTTACATCAGGGTCACTCATTTTCAATTTCCTAGTTTTAACCTTTTTCTTACTAAATGAACACACAGTACTTTGCTAAATGCTTTTTACTGTTACATTCCAGATTGTGCTAGACTATCCAAATCCTATAGTATAATTCAGATTTAGATCATTGTGGCCACAGTTTCCTTATAACAACCTGTATAATGTTTGATGCAAAACTCCATATCTAATTAATGTATCAGGAGAAAAGGTAATAGTTGTTTTAATCTTACTTTGTCTTAATTTAAGTTCTAAATCCTGTGTTATTTAATTTAGTCTCTCGCTGGTAATGGTCTTTAACTATTAGTCCTAAATTAACTAGAATCTTATTTCTTTGACAATGATATGTTTTCTCCAATTTTATTAATGTTCTTTTAGTGGGCATTTCAGCATTTGATCCAATTTCTCTCTCTGTCTCCAATTTGAGAGGAACCTATGTGGTGTTTCCCTTTAGCAGTGATCAATTAGTCTCCTTTTTAGTGTCATTTTGCTTGTACTTTCTTGATTTGTCTCCTATAGTTATCTGTTGCTTAATAACTTACTTATTTTAGAGTCTTAACTTTCTGCATTTCTAAGTCATTAAACTGTGTTTTGACCAGCTGCACGCTATTCCCTGCTATCTCTTCCTCAATCTATAGCACCAACTGTCTGGCTGTCCTTAAGCTGTCACAGAGGGGGGAAGGTTACACATTCTACTTCTGGTATAGGCTTTTTATGGCTATCTGACCTCGCCAGGGGGGATGTGGGGACACAGTCATTTCAACCATTAACCAAAATGCATTCCTTGCTGTTTGCTTTTGACTCGAGCGTCCTTCCTCTTTAGCTATGACCCTGTGTCTCTTAAACCCTAACCTTACTTGTACCATACTTTTTTGATTCAATTAATTTACGACACTTGCCTGCGTTGAGAGCTTTGACACTATTTTCCCCCAGCGTGAGTATTCCATTTTTACACAATGTGTGTTTGAGGCTTGGTGTTGAGCTGTCCGAGGAGTAGAAAGGTTGCCATTCTACTCTCTATGTGTATTAACCAGGGTTCGAAATTGCGACCGAATTGGTCGCATATGCGACCGAATTGTATCTGTGCGACCTCAAAATATAATTGGGAGCATTCGTGCGAGTGCAAATAATTGTTCTGGTGCGATTGTTCTTTTTGAAGTTGGGAGAACCAGTGCTACCAAGTAATTTTTTTTATTTCAAGCCTGTTAACCCTTGCCCCCTTCTTCCTTATCAAAAAAAACAGCTTGAGGTACCAGTGTAACTTGTCCCAAAGAAATCACTAAGATGGCTTGTAATCTTTTGTAGGTGGCTCCATAAAGCTACAGTAACGATGCCATAATGAAGAGGCTACCAGGTTGTTTGTTACCAAACGCTTCATCTAAAGGACATCTTTGGTAACAACCACTTCCATTTATAAAATGTTCCTTGCATTTCCCATCAGCCCTTCCCAATAATTTTTTACTGTCTCGTCACCTAAGTAAATGCCCAGATACTTGATACCTCCTTTCTTCCATATTAAGCCCCCTGATAAGACTGGTAAACCACCAGACCACCTCCCCACTGCCAAGGCTTTGATCTTTCTACTTCTTCTTTCTTTCTTCTTGCCATTGTTAAAAAACTAAAATCACTAACACTTTTCCCAAGAACATGAACATATTTTTGGTTTGTGACCAGGATTAAAATGTTGTCTGCTATATGCAGCATACACAGTAGGTTTGATCTTGATGTATGACTTCACCCCCTGAGTCTGTTGGCCAGAGCTTTGACAGGATCTTTGACAGTAATCCGGAACAAAGAATTGCAACAGGCGAGAGAGAGAGAGAGAGAGAGAGAGAGAGAGAGAGAGAGAGAGAGAGAGAGAGAGAGAGAGAGAGAGAGAGAGAGAGAGAGAGAGAGGGGAGAGAGAGAGAGAGAGAGAGAGAGGGGGGAGAGAGAGAGAGAGAGAGAGAGAGAGAGAGAGAGAGAGAGAGAGAGAGAGAGAGAGAGAGAGAGAGAGAGAGAGAGAGAGAGAAACAGTGAATGCAGTATGTGGGTGTTGCCCTGGGCTGAACTAAGAATGATACTGAGAAATTATAATTAGCTGCTAGGGGTATGTGTGTGTGTGTGTGTGTGTGTGTGTGTGTGCACATGTGCATATGTGTATGTTTGCGCGTATATGTGTGTATGTTTATGTGTGTGCATGTGTATGTGTGCGTATGTCTGAATGTGTGTGTGTATGTGTGCGTGTGAGCTGTATGTGGGTGTGTATATGAGTGTTTGATCTCAGAGTGTTTCATCTCAGTTTTAAATAGTCCTGATATTCCTGATCTCCCTGGTGCATCCTGCCCCAGTCATCTCTACACTCCCAGTAAACAGCTACACAAAGAGAGGAGAGAGAGAGAGAGAGAGAGAGAGAGAGAGAGAGAGAGAGAGAGAGAGAGAGAGAGAGAGAGAGAGAGAGAGAGAGAGAGAGAGAGAGAGAAAGAGAGAGGAGAGAGAGACAGGAGAGGGGAGAGGGAGATGGAGAGGGAGAGAGAGAGAGAGAGAGAGAGATGGAAGACAAAAGATCATAACCTTGCAGGTTCATACTACATGAATATATTTTCTTGAAGCATCATGTGTGTTAGGGTTACCTCCTCATAGCATCACGTGTGTTAGGGTTACCCTCATAGCATCATGTGTGTTAGGGTTAACTCCTCATAGCATCACGTGTGTTAGGGTTACCATCATAGCATCATGTGTGTTAGGGTTACCCTCATAGCATCACGTGTGTTAGGGTTACCCTCATAGCATCACATGTGTTAGGGTTACCCTCATAGCATCACGTGTGTTAGGGTTACCTCCTCATAGCATCATGTGTGTTAGGGTTACCCTCATAGCATCACGTGTGTTAGGGTTACCTCCTCATAGCATCATGTGTGTTAGGGTTACCCTCATAGCATCACGTGTGTTAGGGTTACCTCCTCATAGCATCATGTGTGTTAGGGTTACCCCTCATAGCATCACGTGTGTTAGGGTTACCTCCTCATAGCATCATGTGTGTTAGGGTTACCCCCTCATAGCATCACGTGTGTTAGGGTTACCTTCATAGCATCACGTGTGTTAGGGTTACCTCCTCATAGCATCATGTGTGTTAGGGTTACCTCCTCATAGCATCACGTGTGTTAGGGTTACCTCCTCATAGCATCACGTGTGTTAGGGTTACCATCATAGCATCACGTGTGTTAGGGTTACCATCATAGCATCATGTGTGTTAGGGTTACCTCCTCATAGCATCACGTGTGTTAGGGTTACCTCCTCATAGCATCACGTGTGTTAGGGTTACCTTCATAGCATCACGTGTGTTAGGGTTACCATCATAGCATCATGTGTGTTAGGGTACCTCCTCATAGCATCACGTGTGTTAGGGTTACCTCCTCATAGCATCACGTGTGTTAGGGTTACCTTCATAGCATCACGTGTGTTAGGTTACCTCCTCATAGCATCACGTGTTAGGGTTACCTCCTCATAGCATCACGTGTGTTAGGGTTACCTTCATAGCATCACGTGTGTTAGGGTTACCTCCTCATAGCATCACGTGTGTTAGGGTTACCTCCTCATAGCATCACGTGTTAGGGTTACCTTCATAGCATCACGTGTGTTAGGGTTACCTCCTCATAGCATCATGTGTGTTAGGGTTACCTCCTCATAGCATCATGTGTGTTAGGGTTACCTCCTCATAGCATCACATGTGTTAGGGTTACCATCATAGCATCAGTGTGTTAGGGTTACCCTCATAGCATCATGTGTGTTAGGGTTACCTCCTCATAGCATCATGTGTGTTAGGGTTACCTCCTCATAGCATCATGTGTGTTAGGGTTACCTTCATAGTCCACGACCAGACTGAATGAGTCGAGTTATTGAAATTAGTTATTTCTGAAAATTCTTTAGGACGTCTCTGGTGAGCAGTACGATGTAAAGAGCTCCTTCACGTCTCTGGTGAGCAGTAAGCACAAGATGTTAAGAGCTCCTTCATGCAGGATCATGTCTCGGAAACTCAAATTTGTCAGATTTGTCGATTAGTCGATAAATCATAGGACTTTTAGTCTGTCTCATTTCTTTAGCAGAGAAAAGACATACATAGCCTGTGTGTATAATGCTGTCAGTGGAGCGTGTCTCGTAGGTCTCACTGAGTGTAGAATGCTGTCTTGGAGCGTGTCTCTTGTAAGTCTCACTCAAACAGCATCTCTCTCCAGCAGGAAGTAGGTCTCTAAGGTGGTGGAGTCTGTAGTGGAACTCATTAAGAGTTGACCTGAGGGCCTGGAGATTCTGGGACAGTGGAGGTTACTGCAGGGGCGCTGTTGTGTGTGTGTGTGTGTGTGTGTGTGTGTGTGTGTGTGTGTGTGTGTGTGTGTGTGTGTGTGTGTGTGTGTGTGTGTGTGTGTGTGTGTGTGTGTGTGTGTGTGTGTGTGTGTGTGTGTGTGTGTGTGTGTGTGTGTGTGTGTGTGGTGTGTGTGTGTGTGTGTGTGTGTGTGTGTGCATGTGCATGACTTTACATACATGTGACAATATTAATGTACTTAGGTGTGTAATACATGCACAAGCTGCATGCATGTGCATGTGTGTGTGTGCGTGCTGCATGCGTGTGTGTGCGTGCGTGTGTGTCTCTGTGCGCGCGCGTGTGTGTGTGTGTGCGTGCATGCGTGTGTGAGTGTGTGTGTGTGTGTGTGTGTGTGTGTGTGTGTGTGTGTGTGTGTGTGTGTGTGTGTGCGTGTGTGTGTGTGTGTGTGTGTGTGTGTGTGTGTGTGTGTGTGTGTGTGTGTGTGTGTGTGTGTGTGTGTGTGTGTGTGTGTGTGTGTGTGTGTGTGTTGTGTGTGTGTGTGTGTGTGTGTGTGTGTGTGTGTGTGTGTGTGTGTGTGTGTGTGATCAGAGGTATCTTCTGTGGACAGGGATCCTACAGTAACTAGGCCAGCAGCTGCCTGCCTGGCAACACATTACTATTCCACTTTGAAGCTTTCTGCCTATTATCATTATTTCACTGAGGAGCATTTTACATATTAATGGTCCATGTACTGTATGCTGCTCTGGGCCCAGTCAGCTGGGCCACACCATGCTGACTTGATCTGGCTGTACGTGAGGACATTAACCACACAGTCTGCTGACTGTGATCTGGCTGTATGTGAGGACATTAACCACACGACTCTGCCCGTGATCTGGCTGTACGTGAGGACATTAACACACATCT
>NC_140173.1:97253207-97475707 GCF_963971535.1 Notolepis coatsorum | reverse complement strand
ATTAATATATATATATATACTGTATATATACTGTATATTGATTTTTCGATCTTTTATTTTTATTAAATCAATCTCCTTTCAAATAGGCCAAGTTTTTAATAAGAAAGAGAGAAAAAATACCAACAAGGAACAATCACAGGGTCTGCTGTAAATATAGCCTATTTTGTGTCTTAATTTGTTATGTTATCCTACACTTTAAGCTGTCTGATATTTCCATTACCTGTAACTCTTGTGTCTCTTTCTCTCCTTCTCTGCCTCCATCCCGGGTCTGCACAGTCACCATATCATTCTACATTAAGGAGAGCAATACACTTATGAATACACTGAACCGGTTTGAATACACAATCTTTATGCTAATCTGTAAAGAAAGGGAGAGAGGGGGGGGGGGATATATAATCCAAGTATTTGTGTCTTAATTTGTTATGTTATCCTACACTTTAAACTGTCTGATATTTCCATTACCTGTAACTCTTGGGTCTCTTTCTCTCCTTCCTGAGTCTGTACAGTCACCATATCATTCTACATTAAGGAGAGCAATACACTTATGAATACACTGAACATCATTATGAAACATTTCTATTGCACCCTTACTTAAAGTTATGAATTGTAAGTGGGGGACCCTGATGTAAACAAGACGAAAGTCTTTCTCTGGTCTGCATCCCCTTAACAATTGTGTGTATTGAGCCGTACTGTACTGTACCCATTCTGCAATCTGTTATTGATTGATTAAAAATGTTATTAACATATTGCAGAATGGGTACAATATAGTACGGCTCAATACACACAATTGTTAAGAGGATGCAGACCAGAGAAAGACGTTTGTCTTGTTTACATCAGGGTCCCCCACTTACAATTCATAATGAATTGTAAGTAAGGGTGCAATTAACACCGTGCAATCCATTATTTGTGGAGCCCGCCCTTTAAGTCTTTGAGCTATTAGGCTACTAGGGTTCTTACTTTGCGTTTTGGTGTACTGAAAAATGCTCTGATGTCTGTATTCTTTCTTTTTTCTGCCATGGTACCTGGTTGGCTGGACACACACACACACACACACATTTTCATTTCAGGTATTGTACCTTAACACTTTGGGTGCCGGAAAACGCTTAAACACGTCATTCCCGGCCATGCTCAAGTTGCCGAAGACGCTTTACAGCGTCTTTGATCTGTTTACATCTTTTTCGATTTTCCCCGTCTGAACTTCACCGCGGAGCTTTTGGCAGAAAATTTGAACAGGAAACTGCATTTCCTCTCAAATTTCACTAGGTGGCAGTGTCCCCCTATTTTCTAACACTATCACATGAGGGTGAATATTGTACCCCACAATGAATCTGGCATTTGATTGGCCAGATGCAGTGGCCAATGTGACCACAGGTATAAAACGTTTGCGCGATCCCAGAATCGACGAGGTTTTGGAGGAGAGAGAGAGAGAGAGAGAGATAGATAGAGCGATAGAGAGAGAGAGATTGAGAGAGAGATATTTGAATTGAGATCAGCCTATAGTCTATATTTATAGTGTTATACAGTATAGTGGTAGTATCAGAATAATTGTAAGGTTTCAGCTGTGCTTTAGAAAGTACTTAGTCGTGCTAAGTAGTAGTACTATTGTGAGGGATTAGTGTGTAGTCTAGGTAGTATATTTCAGTAGTAGTAATAGTAGTTTGATCAGTTAGTAGTTCCATTTAGATTATTAGTTCAGTATGAGGAGACGTAGTGTAGGTAAGCGAGGCGACAAACCGACAGCGGATCGGTTTGTTCAAACGAAGCTGGCGTTTGGACCCGCGGTTGCAGCACCAACGACCGGACCTTTGGTAGCTCCAGCAGCGGCACCAACGACCGGACCTTTGGTAGCTCCAGCAGCAGCACCAACGACTTTGGTAGCTCCGATCGGAGAGAGCCGTGAGACCGTTGCCGGGCCCAGCAACGCGTCTCGCCCCGGGACCGGGACCGGCTCACCCCGACGCAGTTCGAGGAAGAGGAAGGCCGCTGTGGTCATAGCTTCTTCATCCGAGTCAGCGGACAGCGATTCGACCACCCACGAATCTGATGGGAGCGCCGATTGGGAACCACCAGGTAATTACACGGTCTTATATATATGTGTGTGTGTGTGAAACGTGTATTTGATGATTTACCTAACGCTTATTTGAATCATTGTATACTGTGACTATGTAACGTTAGTTCGCCAAACCAATGCCGATATGCATTTATTATATATGTGATTGTGTGTGTGTGTGAAACATGTATTTGATGATTTACCTAACGCTAATTGATTCATTGGATACTGTGACTATGTAACGTTAGTTCGCCAAACCAACGCCGATATGCATTTATTATATTATAGCTCCGGAGTCATCTGACGATGATCTCGGCTTGGGTCGGAGGTGTACTTATGGGTCTGATTCATCGCACGAGTTAGACGTGGGACGCGGTGGTGGTCGACGAGGGGGCAATGGTACGTCATGTTGCAATGTGAATATTGTTTTATGTGCATGTTCAAATCGATATAGTTGATGACCATGTGCTACACGTTAGGTTGCATGGCCTTGTGTGTGTGTGTGTGTGTGTGTGGGTGCACGCCCTTTGATGTGTGTAGCTTTAGGTTGCATGGCCTTGTGTGTGTGTGTGTGTGTGTGTGTGTAGGTGCACGCCCTTTGATGTGTGTAGCTTTAGGTTGCATGGCCTTGTGTGTGTGTGTGTGTGTGTGTGATATGCAGGCCTCGCCATAGTTCAAAGGTGTTTGAGAGGGTTCAAGTCTTTGATGTGGTGTGTGTGTGTGTGTGTTGTAATCAATGCTATTTCATTTAGCATTAGTCCCAATTCCATTGATAGCACACACACACACACACACAGTGTGTGATATCAATGGCATTGTGATACATGCTATGCTACACAATCCATGCATATATAGGCCACAATGTACTGCAAGTTCAAAGTTGTTGGATAAGGGTCAAGCCCTTTGATCTTTGTGTGTGTGCGTGTGTGTGTGTGTGTGTGTGTGTGTGTGTGTGATATGCAGGCCTCGCCATAGTTCAAAGGTGTTTGAGAGGGTTCCATCAATACAATTGTGCTACATGCTATGCTACACAATCCATGCATATAGGCCACCATGCTGCACACACACACACACACACACACACACGCACACACACACAAATATCAAAGGGCATGACCCCTATCCAACAGCGTTGAACTTGCAGTACATTGTGGCCTATATATGCATGGATTGTGTAGCATAGCATGTATCACAATTCCATTGATAGCACACACTGTGTGTGTGTGCTATCAATGGAATTGGGACTAATGCTAAATGAAATAGCATTGATTACAACACACACACACACACACACACCACCTCAAAGGCTTGAACCCTCTCAAACACCTTTGAACTATGGCGAGGCCTGCATACCACACACCACACACACACACACACACACACACACACACACACACACACACACACACACACACACACACACACACACACACACACACACACACACACACACACACACACACACATGTACATGTACATGCTTTGAGGTACAATGGCCGCTGATTTATTTTGTGTTCATTACAGGATCCGACACCGAATCCGGGGCCGATACACCAACATGCTTGGGTATGTACTAACTACATTTATGTATGTGTAAATGTATTACTATTGTGTTTTATGAGACTTACTTACTGAATGAATTTAATCCAATTCAGATTCTGGCGCAGACCCCGCAGAGAGTGACTCAGAGACTGGCAACGACATAGGATCACATTCTACTCCTGCAGGTAATTGTACATAAAATATAACACATAATGCTATATATATATATATATATATATATATATATATATATATATATATTAGAGCTGGGCCGTTAACGGCGTTAACGTGCTGCGTTAACGCTATACTAGTATCGCGCGATAATATAATTAACGCATTAATCTTTTTTTTTTTTTTTTTTTTTTTTTTTTTTGTTCTACCTTTATTTACCCAGGGTAGGTTCGCTGAGCACAGATGTTCTTTTCCATTCACACCTGGGAGCTGCCCAGTACAACCACAGTTGACACCATTGGCCACTGAGCAACTCCACTGGAGCAGTTGATTCAAGCCATGTCACATAGTTCAAGTTTGAAATGATTCTTTCTGTTTTGCTCCTGAGAATGTGCTAGATACTGTACTGTACTGGTAATATTATGTATTTGTGTTAACTTCTGAATAAAACAACTTATTAAACACAAGTACATCTTATTGAACATTATTTTGATATTTCATTACCAATTATTATAGCAAAACAGCTTTTTCGAACAGTCTGTAATGCATTTTGGAAACGGGAGATGGGCTCATGGTGTAATGGGCCACCTGGCCTGAGAAACATAAGGAGGAAAGAAAAAGTAAGGACTTACTTCTGGTCATTATTTGGGTAGAACACACATATTTTGAATGCCTTCGGCAGGTTTTTTTTTTTTTTTTTTGAGCCATTTTAATCTAGATTAATCTAGATTAAATCCAGGATTGCAGATAGATTAATCTAGATTAAAAAAATTAATCTATGCCCACCTCTAATATATATATATATATATATATATATATATATATATATATATATATATATATATATATATATATATATATATATATATATATATATATATATATATATATATATATATATATATATATATATATATATATATATATATATATATATATATATATATATATATATATATATATATATATCATGTAAATACAATGACAATACGTTGCCCTAGTGTAATGTATTACATCATGTGATTCTAGAACTGGATGCTAGTCTGGACATGCCGGAACCCGTTGCAGGGCGGAAACGCACATCTAAGAGCGGTAAGTTGGCCTCACTCTGCACACCACTTCCAGCTCTGACCTCTGACCCCCACACCACGTCCAGCTCTGACATCTGAACCCCACACACACTCACTCATTCACTCACACACAGTTTGTAACTACGTGGCATATGAATGTCTACAGTAGGGGTGTTATAGTATATTTGTATAATTGACAGGTCGTGGCATGCGACGCGGAGGAGCGAAGAGCAGGGCTGCAATCCGTCAGGAAGAGGAGAATGCCTGGTCTCGTGAGGGCTGGGTGCCTCACAGGATCCCCTTCACAGCCCAACCGGGGTTGCTCCAGGACGCCGCTGCACTCAAATCGTACCGGCCTGCGAAATGGATGGATCTGTTCCTGACAGATGCTTTTCTGAATTCCATTGTTGCCCAGACAAACCTCTACGCTGAGCAGTCCATTGCCCGGCTGGACCCCACGCTAACCAGTAGCAGGGCACTGCTTTGGAAGCCCCTCGCATTGAAGGAGCTGAAGAAGTTCCTTGGACTCAATTTCCTTAGCAGTGTCCTGCGGAAGCCTCGCGTGGACCAGATGTGGACCACCGACGACATGATGTACACACCATATTACTCGCAGACCATGCCACGCAACCGGTTTCAATTGATCTGGCGATTCCTCCACTTTTCGGACAATACTTCCCTGGAAGTTAGAGACAAATTGTGCAAAGTACGCCCTGTAGTCGACCATGTAAACGCGAGGTGCAAGGACCTGTACCAGCCTGAACGTGAACTCGCCATTGACGAGGGGGTGATGGCATGGCGAGGCCGCCTGACCTTCCGGGTCTACAACCCCAACAAGCCCACCCGCTATGGCATCAAGTCTTACTTCCTGTGCGAATCGCGCACAGGATATTGCTTTGCATTTAAGCCATATTGTCGGGAAGGCTCGCTCCTGGGGGACACGGTCGTCGGTCTGCTTGGACGTCTGTCTGGGGCCGGATATACGTTGTACATGGACAACTTCTACAACTCGGTACGTATGTCCGCCAGGCTCCGACAGTTGAGGACCGACGTCTGTGGTACCCTCAGGAAGCACCGGGGGGAGCCAGCCATCATCAAGAACGTGACCAAACGTGACATCGGTGTGGGGGAGCGCATTGCGGTCAACAACAAGGAGGTCCTGATCGTGGCATGGCGCGATAAGAGAATCGTGAAGACCATCAGCAGCTACCACGAGGACACCATGGAAACGGCGATGGTGTGGAAGAAGCAGAAGAAGGGCAAAGCGCTGAGGGTGGAGATGCTCAAGCCGTCATCAATCATGGAGTACAATAAATTCATGAACGGCGTCGATCAGCTGGATCAAAATATCTCGTACTATCCGGTTACACGTAAGACTGGAAAGTGGACCAAAAAGTTTGTGATGTATCTGATCCAAATATGTATGTTCAACGCTTTTGTCTTGTACAAAAAAAAGCACCCACAAGGGCATTACCACAACCTCTTCCGGTTCACCAGGGCTGTGGCGCGGACCTACACAGATGGTCTGGAGAAGAAGATTCCTGGGGTGACAGCGGAGATGGAGGCGGAGGCGGAGGCAGGGGAGGAGGCAGGGGAGGAGGCAGGGGGTGGGGATGAGGAGGAGGCAGGGGCTGAGCAGGTGGGGCGTGGCGACCCTAGGGCCCCACTGGGGGACTCGCAGAGCAGATTAGTGGGTGGCTTTGTGAAGCATGTAATGGTTGCATACAAAGCCACCCCCAAGCGAAAGCTACCGTGTAGGAAATGTCGGGTCTGCAGTAGGCGTGGCATCAGGAGTGAGACCAGATATTTTTGCACATCGTGCAAAGTCCCCCTGCATCATGACAAATGCTTCGCTCTGTACCACACAAAGAGGGATTTCTCTAAATAGTTTCTTTATTAGTTGTCATACAGAAGTACAGACTACTTCTAAATAATCCGGCACACAGAAGTACAGATTACTTATTTTTTTATTTATTTTTTGGTCTTTTCCCCCCTCCAGTTTCCGCCGATTTTCTCCCATCCCAATGTTAGTCGTATGCCAATTCCCAGTCCCTTCCTGGTCGCTGCGCACTTACCCCCCACAGTCAGATCATCTGGGAGAGTGGAGGCTACCACGTGCTTCCTCCGACACACGTCCAGCCAATCACCGCTTCTTTTCACCTGGCAGCGCGGATTCTCATTGAGAAGGCGTAGCGTGTGGGAGGACCACACTATCCCCCTCACGTCCAATCCGCGCTTAGCAGGCGCCCCGACCGAACTGTAGGAGTCGCTGTTTACAACGACCCGGACCCACCCCGCCAGCTTCTCCCACCCTCTGATACAGCCAATTGTATCAGTGCAGACGGCCAGCCAAGCTGGTGACAACCCCGGAGCTGTGAGCTGGATTCGAACAGGCAAATCCAGCTCAGCTCCGGGGCTGGTGACGAACGCAATCTCCGCTCGGCCACCTAACCGCCTAGTACAGATTACTTCTAAATAATCCATCATTGTGTGATACAGACAGAACCATGTGTACCGGTACATAGTATAGCTAGCTGAGAGTAGTATAGTATAGTGTAGTATAGTATAGTATAGTATATTATAGTATAGTATAGTATAGTATAGTGTATGGGTAGTTGCACTGTTTTCTGTACAAGACAAATGCGTTGAACACATGTATTTGGGCCACGGTTGTCGATATTGCATAGGCATGTTTGGACCACTTGCAGATGAGACGTTATGTTAGCGATCTAGCTGTATCGACTCCATTCATAATTTGCATTGTGTGTGTATATAGTTTATTTTTTTATTTATCTTTTTCCCCCCTCATTTTTACCGTTTGCACAGAACCAATGGTTGCTGACAGTCACCCAGTTTATAAAAGTATATACTGTAGGTAACATACCACACTTTTCTAATGCAGTCCATTGGCCTCTTATTTATATACTTTGGAAGCATGTATTGGATATTTTTTGGTCCACAGATCATCTGGCGCTTCATCCATTTATCAATGGACAATGCAGTCATCGATGCGAGAGACCAAGTAAGATATGCCCTGTAGTTCATGTGACGTGCCTGTACTGTGAATGTTACCAGCAAACTTCTAAATGCACTGAAACAATGGTTGGTTATCCTCCAGTGTTCACTTTTTATAAGGTATTGTCTTGGTAAATTACCATAATCCTATACTGTGAATGTTACCAGCAAACTTCTAAATGCACTGAAACAATGGTTGGTTATCCTCCAGTGTTCACTTTTTATAAGGTATTGTCTTGGTAAATTACCATAATCCTATACTGTAAATGTTACCAGCAAACTTCTAAATGCACTGAAACAATGGTTGGTTATCCTCCAGTGTTCACTTTTTATAAGGTATTGTCTTGGTAAATTACCATAATCCTATACTGTGAATGTTACCAGCAAACTTCTAAATGCACTGAAACAATGGTTGGTTATCCTCCAGTGTTCACTTTTGATAAGGTATTGTCTTGGTAAATTACCATAATCCTATACTGTGAATGTTACCAGCAAACTTCTAAATGTACTGAAACAATGGTTGGTTATCCTCCAGTGTTCACTTTTTATAAGGTATTGTCTTGGTAAATTACCATAATCCTATACTGTGAATGTTACCAGCAAACTTCTAAATGCACTGAAACAATGGTTGGTTATCCTCCAGTGTTCACTTTTTATAAGGTATTGTCTTGGTAAATTACCATAATCCTATACTGTGAATGTTACCAGCAAACTCCTAAATGCACTGACACAATGGTTGGTTATCATCAGCCAGTGTTCACTTTTTATAAGGTATTGTCTTGGTAAATTACCATAATCCTATACTGTGAATGTTACCAGCAAACTTCTAAATGCACTGAAACAATGGTTGATTATCCTCCAGTGTTCACTTTTTATAAGGTATTGTCTTGGTCAATTACCATAATCCTATACTGTGAATGTTACCAGCAAACTCCTAAATGCACTGAAACAATGGTTGGTTATCATCAGCCAGTGTTCACTTTTTATAAGGTATTGTCTTGGTAAATTACCATAATTGTATACTGTGAATGTTACCAGCATATGTGTCTAATGCACAGCAACAATGGTTGGTACTGATGACTTATCACCCAGTTTATTGAACATATTTTGCAATAAAAATGTTCATTTCATCAAAGTTTCAAGTTTTCTGCATTGTAAAGTATTCTGTATTTTATAATAATGTTTTCTGGACCTACACCAGTAGTTATAACTTACTTGTTCATTAGCGCCAGGCATGGTGGTTGATAAGGTAGTAGTATTTCCAGGTGAAACTAATTGATATATTATCAATACAAGATATTATTACTTTATGAATGTGTTTATCATGTATGGACGAATAAATTGGAAAACAGGTAGGTACAGAGCAACACAGTGTCTACAACACAGGAGCAGATTATGCACAGTACATGAATGAGAAACAGTCGAAATGTTTTTTGTTTAGTTTATTGCATGCACATGATCTATAATACCTGATCGGTACAATATCTACTAACCTGATCAATACAATATATTCCCACCTGATCGATATAATAGTATTACTGCATTTCAAGTTTGTCAGTCAGTCGGACTGTCAGTCAGTCGGACTGTCAATCAATCAATCAATCAAACAACCAACAAAACAATCAATCAATCAAACCAAGCAATCAATCTATCAAACAATCTATGAATCAAACAACCAATAAAACAATCAAACAATCAATCAATCAAACAACCAACAAAACAATCAATCAATCAAACAAATCAATCAATCAATCAATCAAACAACCAACAAAACAATAAAACAATCTATCAATCAAACCAATCAATCAATCTATAAAACAATCTATGAATCAAACAACCAATAAAACAATCAAACAATCAATCAATCAAACAACCAACAAAACAATCAATCAATCAAACCAATCAATCAATCAATCAATCAAACAATCTATGAATCAAACAACCAATAAAACAATCAAACAATCAATCAATCAAACAACCAACAAAACAATCAATCAATCAAACAAATCAATCTATGAATCAAACAACCAATAAAACAATCAAACAATCAATCAATCAAACAACCAACAAAACAATCAATCAATCAAACAAATCAATCTATGAATCAAACAACCAATAAAACAATCAAACAATCAATCAATCAAACAACCAACAAAACAATCAATCAAACCAATCAATCAATCAATCAAACAATCTATGAATCAAACAACCAATAAAACAATCAAACAATCAATCAATCAAACAACCAACAAAACAATCAATCAATCAAACAAATCAATCAATCAATCAAACAACCAACAAAACAATAAAACAATCTATCAACCAAACCAATCAATCAATCTATCAAACAATCTATGAATCAAACAACCAATAAAACAATAAAACAATCAATCAATCAAACAACCAACAAAACAATCAATCAATCAAACAAATCAATCAATCAATCAAACAACCAACAAAACAATCAATCAATCAAACAAATCAATCAATCAATCAAACAACCAACAAAACAATAAAACATTCTATCAATCAAACCAATAAAACAATCTGTCAAACAATCAATCAATCAAACCATCCATCCATCCATCCATCCCAGTCTAAATTGCTTTATAACACGTTCAGTACCTATTATCATCCCGGCCGGCGTGCCGGCGCACCTTTCATAAAAGTGCCTGTAACTCCTGTTCTAAAGAATTTACCTGTATTTTTACCCTTTGTTGACGTTTTTTAACTTGTAATTGTGAACGAACGAAGACATGCAGAAACAAACGTTTTTTTTCATTGTGTACATCAACTTGTCGTCTTCAAATGAGCCAAACCATTTCCCCATAGTTATAATATACAATATAGAAATAGCTCCACTAAGATCATGAGATATGCTAAAATCGCCCAGGAATCCTGGCAATCCACAGTCATTTTCCGGATTTCTGGCCGGCACCCAAAGTGTTAATAATAATAATTATAATAATTATTATAAATATATAATAATTATAAATATGTTTTTCCTGTTGTACCAAACTCGTACGGAACCGTGACCGCAATACCGAGGTACGTACCGAACCGTGGCTTCTGTGTACCGTTACACCCCTACATAATACTGTTGATTAAAGTTGGGACTCTGTCCCTTTCAAAGTGGAGCATGGTGCGGTTTGCTTTTGGTGTGAACGCAATCGAACTTTATATAGTATACCTAATCTAGGAAGCGCAGGGTTTTTGGAAGTGAGTGTGAATGAGAGAGTGTGCGAGCGTGTGTGTGTGTGTGTGTGTGTGTGCTATCTGTGGACTTTCAGATGTGAACATGGCCATAGCGTTTAGGGCTTTGCGCTTATTTACCACCATGTCTGTGAAGACGATAGGTGCGGGGCAATAACTGCTGGGTGCAATTGGCGCCGGGCTTTGTGAATTCGGAGCAATTCTGGACGAGGCTCATTTGCATAGAAAGGGGACATGTTTCATCCATATTACCTCATTTAAATATGCACCAATTGCACTGGACGCAATGCTGACGGAACACAGTTGCCACCTTATTTCACCCGTTGTGCGTCCTCTGTG
Organism: Notolepis coatsorum; assembly: GCF_963971535.1. Lineage (NCBI taxonomy): Eukaryota > Metazoa > Chordata > Actinopteri > Aulopiformes > Paralepididae > Notolepis > Notolepis coatsorum. The sequence goes on along the minus strand of NC_140173.1, from coordinate 97,464,307 downwards.
GATATCAAAGTGAGTTTCAGAGCGATATGCACCGGCTTTGCGTTGGAAAAAGCCGTGCAAACTCTTTGTGGATCCCGCCCCAAGTCTTCATCAGAATCTTTGTCATCTGAAGAACTCTCCGATGCAGAGTCATCGACACGATTAAATAGTCCAATATGTACTCGTTCATTAGATGCGATGCATCAATTGCTGTTCCTGATGCAGAGAATTTGTGAAGTGCAACGTTTGCGTATCCATCGTGACGAGAATGAAAAATTGTAAACACAAGCCCATGTGCTCATTGTATTTATGGGCGTCACTCGAAACTCCGAGGCACTCGCCTTCATTCAAATGTAAATTTAACTCTGCCCCATGCAAGAAGGAAAAAGAGTCTCAGAACAGCATGACTTTAAACAAAGAAATGTTACCTTTATAGATAATATAACTGTTAGCTTAAACATGTTCTTAAACATTTAAATTGTGATAATATGAAAAAAAACTAAAAACACCAAAACAAAACAAAAAAGAAAATTTGTTTTGCTCTCATGCGGAATGCCGAAATGAGGTCGATAGCGCTGGGCACGGTCACTGACACACTTACTCCCACCTCCACCCCCCACACACACACATTCTCTCTCTCACACACACACACACTCTCACACACACTCTCTCTCTCTCTCTCTCTCTCTCTCTCTCTCTCTCTCTCTCTCTCTCTCTCTCTCTCTCTCTCTCTCTCTCTCTCTCTCTCTCTCTCTCTCTCTCACACACACACTGCAAACTTGTATTCAGTGGAGCACACACTGACAAACACTGAGACACACACACACACTGAGACACACACGGACACACACACTGATACACGCATGCATATGCACACACACTCAAAATTAATGGCTGTCTTTGCCTTTTGTCTTTCAGCTTTGATGCCTCCTGACCAAGACATGTCTCCTGAATACCTGCTGCTCTCCTGACCAAGACATGTCTCCTGAATACCTGCTGCTCTCCTGACCAATACATGTCTCCTGAATACCTGCTGCTCTGACAACATATATATATATGAGAGAGAGAGAGAGAGAGAGAGAGAGAGAGAGAGAGAGAGAGAGAGAGAGAGAGAGAGAGAGAGAGAGAGAGAGAGAGAGAGAGAGAGAGAGAGAGAGAGAGAGAGAGAGAGAGAGGGAGAGAGAGAGAGACTGGGTGAGGGAGGGATGGATGGATAAATGGATAGATGGGTGGACAGATGGATGGATGGATGGATGGATGGATGGATGGATGGATGGATGGATGGATGGATGGATGGATGGATGGATGGATGGATGGATGGATGGATGGATTGATGGATAGATGGATGGATGGATGATGGATAGATGGATGGATGGGTGGATGGATGATGATGGATGGATGGATGGATGGATGATGGATAGATGGATGGATGGATGATGGATAGATGGATGATGGATGGATGGAGTGATGGATGATGGATGGATGAATGGATGATGGATGGATAATGGATGGATGGATGGATGATGGATGGATGATGGATAGATGGATGGATGGATGATGGATGGATGGATGATGGACAGACAAGGGAGTGAGTGAGATAATGGATGGATAAGAAAACAGTATAAAAAGAAAAAACTACACCACCAAGGTAGAGGAAGCAAAGGAACAAGCCAGTAATGGAAAAACCAGGAAGAAGACAGTGTGACACTTTGAAACAGAAGGAGGAGGAGGAGGAGGAGAAGAAGAGAAGAGAAGAAATCCACCCTTTCCTCTCCTCCTCCTACAGATGAAGAGACTGAATGTCATCGTTCCTACGGGCAACGCCTCCCACACACACACACACACACACACACACACACACACACACACACACACACACACACACACACACACACACACACACACACACACACACACACACACACACACACACACACACACACACAGACACACACACATCTCTCTGTTACCAATAACATAGTCCTACCTCTTTATATAGAGAAAATATGGATGAAATGTGGGAAGAATGTGCTCTCCTTCATTTCAGGCGAGGAGCAGGGAGTGGGGGATTACCTCCTACAGCTTTGTGTGGAGGTCTGTTCCTGTTCAGACAGTGTTATAGTATGTTAAACCTTATGTCAAAGTCCAGTATACAGTACATGCAACCAGCCAACCATGTGTAATTGCACACGTGCAAACACAGAGACAGATTCACACACATACACACACAGATACACACGTGTTTATGTGAAATATTGGGACAATACATGCAGTCGTCTCCAGTTCCTAACGCACACCTTGATGTCACTACTGTAGTGACTTTTCAATTGCAAATTCTTCAAGGACAGAACTCGCCCCAGTCATTAACCAGATGTACGTAATGCTAATTATGACAGGACAGCTGTTTCAACTGCAAATCACTGGTGGCACCGTTCATGTTTCTACACTAAAAGATGCGTTAGGAACTGGAGACTACTAAAGGATTACATTAATTCTGTAAGTAAACCTATCCTTAACTCTTTGACGGCCAAACACGTAATATTACGTGTTTCACCGCCAACACTTGAGCAAAACGTAATAACTCGTTTTTAGATCCTTTGATATTTTCCCTTTGATCCCCGTTCTATACAGTCAGCCGAATCACTCTAGCTGGCTCTTTGCCTACGTTGGAATTGCAATGCAGATCGAATCTCACCAGGTGGCAGTAGCGCCTACCTTTTGAACTCTGATTGTCTGAACTAAACTGTCTCTGTCCTGCTCCCTTTCTTTCCTGACTCGCTCTGAGGGGGAGGAGCTCTTGCAGAGCAATCGCTAGCAGATCTCCTCGCCTCAAAACCTATAGTTTCCCGTATACGAGTAATTACATATAAATGAGTAATCGCGATCGCCGATGGGATCATTGGAATTATTCTTTTTGGAGTACCTTCTGGCTAAGGTAAGGTATATTCTAGGTCTATTTTACCGAACCTGAAACATGTTTCTGTAACGATCACAGTGTCTTATTTTATCGGACCTAAACTAGGGCTGGGCAATAAAACGATAACGATAATTATTGCGATATATTTTAATAATCAATATAAAAAATATAAAAAATAATTAAAATAAAATTTGTGACCTGCAACAGGGCAGTTTTAAAACCAGAGACTGTGGACAGACTTGTCTTTCTTGCCTGCAACTTAAAGTAATGGCTTTGCTTGTCCAAATGACAATACTGACCAAATTGAGATTTATTTTTCTCGTGTCCATTTATTTAGTTTGCTTTCTAATTTAAAATACAGTTTGAAACCGTCTGTACACAGTAGGCTATGTGTGCTAGCAGAGCTAGTCTCCAGTCACGAGTCATGTGCGGTGGTTTGTCCACCAAAAAAGCGCCAAAAGATAGAAAAGAGCCAGACCTATTCAACTCCCCTATTCAACAGCCAGCAGAGAAGCTTGTTTACTTTCGCTTTCAAACCAGCTGCAGCCTGAGAACTGGAGTGTGAGGGGATGTAACACTAAAGATGGCGGCAACGACAAAGAATTGCTGCAAAATAAACATCTGTTGTTAAAGAAAAATTATAATAAATAAATGTATACTTATAACAATATCGATAATTAGCGATATAGAGTGATATGATATCGTTATCGATATTGTTATCGTGATATCATTTTTGGCCATATCGCCCAGCCCTAACCTAAACCAAGCTTTTTCTAACGATCGCATTTTCTGGCTTTTTCGGCCTTTGATTTGGGAGTATTTGGGGTTTCAGGGAATCAACCAGAATGGTTTGGGCTTATTTCATATAACGCGTCTTATCTCGCAATCTATGGGAAAAGACTGGATTATTTTGGAAATGGGCTAAATTTAGCGTGTAATGAACTACAAACTACAGTGTGTAGAAACAAACTATTTTTTACATGTTGGACTAGAAATAGTGTCTGTCAAATGAGCCATACGAATGTCTCCATCGCTATAATATAGAATATACAATAGCTCCGCAAAGATTGTGAAATATCGTGAAAATGGTCAAGAAAAGCTGGCACTAGCCAGTGCAGATGGGGAAAGCTTGTGGCGCTCAAAGAGTTAACCTGTACCCTAACCTTAACACTTTGAATGCCCAACCCGAGTTTTCTCTGGTTTACCCGGGTTGAATGCCCATAACGAGAATATTCGTTTTTATTTTTTATTAGCGATCTGAATTCATATTTCATCAACCAAGTCTACCGTTGGTAAATCAGCCACCCCAGGCGCTCAGATGTGAAAAAAGCGCCCCCTATCGTCTCCCAGATGGTAATTCAACCTTTTGGATTGGACTCAATGAAAAAGCATGAGAAAAAAAAACCCGGACTCCACATTTTACTTCTCACGCATGTAACCGGAGTCGATCAGCTTCATGCTCGACTCTCAGGACAGCGTGGTTACTGTGTTTTACAGTACGTAGCATTGGATCAATAAAAAAATCGATTTTCGGAATGGCGATCAGGAATTGGAATAATCCATTTGGATACCATCTGATCTCAGGTAAGGAATCTATTTGACCAGTATTAGGATAATCAGACTTTTTTCACGGAGATATAAGCGTTTCCCCTATAATGTGGCTGTTTGACTCTAAGAGTGATCAGGAACTGAGAGAATCGATTTTCAGCGCGCCGCACCAGCGTGCACACGTACACATATACTATCGATAATCTAGCGTTTATTTGAAAACTATTCATAAATAGGCCGAAAAATTACAACGTTCTAGAATATTACAGTAAAGGGCGATTATCATGGAATCTCTTATTTTTTCCGTGAAAACGAGGGCTTTTCAAAATGCTATCAAACGGAAATGAACCGATAAAAAAACAATCCGCTTCGACAATGTTGTTGAAATGGGTCATTGATAATGCGACGGGCAGATTAGACACATAGCCATAATTTAAAACATAGATTAGGCGATATTAACGTTAACATTGGAGTGGTGCTGGGCATTCAAGCACTAAATGAGCGCCCCCTGCTGGGCACTGAAAGTGTTAAAGGACCATGTCAGTCTAATGTTGACTGCTCACCATTAACAGACATTTCCCCTGTCTTTAATACATTTTGACTGGTCACCATTAACAGACATTGTTCCTCATTCTCGAACATGTCCGTAAGTACCTTTGTAAATATCTTGGTTAAAAAATGTGTAATAACAAATTTACAAAAATCCTCCTCCAGAATCCTGAATGTGTGAAATGGTCTCCGTAAGTGGCCAAAATCTTCGCAGCTGGGTTCCCTTGCTGGGTGTACTTGTGCGCTGAGGCTGCCTCACTAAGCCGTTTCTCCATGCATTTATTTAGTTCTAGCAATAGAAATGAATCAACCCAACAATAAATAATATCATAGAGAAGAAGACAGTATATGGCATATTAATACAGCATATTCCACTATACAGTAGCTATATCTGCCGCGATCGGTTTAGTTCTTATTTATTTATTTTGCAGTGTGTGTGTGTGTAACGCTCATGATGCCTCATTGAGTCAGGACTATAAATGCTAAACGTAATTGTTAATGATACAAATATTGTCATATTTATTATCATAAAAATGATTTAATTCCACGGATGTCTGTAGTATCGGCAATCCCCAATGACTTGTCCCAGAGAAAACATGGATGCACACCGGTCTGTCCGACTTAGGACTGCCTTTTCGAGTTCTAAAATCCTACATAAATCCTACAACGATTTTACAATACGAAGCTGTTCAAGAATGCCGAAAGTACGTAAATCGAGTTACAAAGGACTTTTACGTATGTCCATTTGAGAATGAGGACCATTGTCTTTAATACATTTTGACTGGTCACCATTAACAGACATTGTCTTTAATACATTTTGTGTTCGTAGGTTTATCCAGCTTGCCTTACTATATTTTTCAGCTTGCCTTACTAAACGCCATTCGCACTGCCACTCCATATTTGACAGCGATTTTCACATGGGTAAATGGCCTATGGCTATGCCTAGTAACTTTCACATTTCATGCATATTTTTCTATCATTTATTTTATTTTTTTTATCCACTTTTTTTCAATTTTTTTCAATTTTTCTCCCATCCCAATTCCACTGTGCCAATTCTCCCCTCCCCTGTCTTGAACGTTGCTCACATATGCCCCCCACTGGCCGGTTGTAGTGAGGATAGAAGCCTTGCATCACGTGTCCCCTCCGATACACGAGGAGGCAGCCTGTCACATCTTTTCACCTGCCAGCGCGGACTCTCATTGGCGAGGTGTAACGTGTGGGAGGCTCACACTACCCCCGCCATTTCCTGTCTCTGCTGTGCAGGCGTTCCCAACCGACCTGTAGGAGTCGCTGTCCACAACGTCCAGATTACCACCCATCGACTTCCACCCGCTAACTCTGCCAATTGAGTTAGTATGACGGCTGGCCCAAGCCGGGTTGGTGACGAGCGCAATGTCCGCTGCGCCACCCAGCCGCCCCATTTTCAATCTTTTTCAACATTAATGGCAGAGTGAAAAGTAGGCTGAGATCTACCAAAACATACTGTACATTTCATAACCCTATGCACACATAAACCCAAAAGACAGGGACCATCTCTGGTAATGGCGAGAAGTCAAAATTTGACTGGTATGGTCCTTTAACCTTTAACCTGACCCTAACCTTAACCCTTTAACTCTACCTTTAACCTAACCCTATCATTAACCCTTTAATCTAACCTTAACCTTTAACCTGACCCTAACCTTAACTCTTTAACTCTACCTTTAACCTAACCCTAACCTTAACCCTTTAATCTAACCCTAACCTTAACCCTTTAACCTGACCCTAACCTTAACCCTTTAACACTTTCAGTGCCAGCGACGATAAATCTTGTTAGTTCATGCCAACCGTTGAGTGCCAGCGACGAGAAATCTTGTTGTTTAATTGTTATTTTTTTTATTATCGATTTCCATTCATTTTTCATCAATCTAGCCTCACGTTACCAGTGGGGATCTGCCTGAGCTCGAAGAGGGAAAATACCGCCCCCTATCGTCTCTCCGGATGGTACTGCACCCCATTGGATTGGATTGAATGAAACGCATGGAGAAAAAAAAGTCCTGGGTCCACATTTTACTTTTTTACTTTTTACGATCCAAGTCATTGCCCACCACCAGAACAGCGGAGAATATGTGTTTCCAGTACCCAGCGTTGGATCAATAAACGCGATTGATATTTGGAATGGCGATCAGGTATTGGAATAATCTTTTTGGAGAATCTGATCTGAGGTAAGGAATCTATTTTACCAGTCTTGGGATAATCAGAGCTATTTTCACCTATATATCAGTGTGTGCTATATGTGTGTATGTGTGTGTGTGTGTGCGATCAGGAAATAAGATAATCGATTTTTCAGCCCGCTTCTATAGCGTCCATAAGTACACATATACTATCGATAATCTAGCGTTTATTTGAAAACGATTCATAAATATTAGACACATAGCCATAATTTAAGATATAGTTTATGCGTTCGCAAATATGAGAGCTCTGTCATTGAATAGAGCGGTGGCACGCAACGGGGTTCCTAGGCACCGCATGGCTGGCACGGAAAGTGTTAACCTTTAACCTACCCCACTGTGACCGTGACACTACAATAGCTCGTCAAACTAAATCAGGACATGGATCAAATCCTCAAATGTCCTGATTTCATGGTGTGTCTCAAGATTAGTTGTGATTTTTCACATAACATGGCCACACACGTACAGAGCAACATAACATGGGCACACACGTACACAGCAACCTTGTGGGGACAAGGGACATTCCATTGACTTACATTCATTCTCCAACCCCATAACCACTCTAACTCTAGCCCTCACCTACCCTGTAACCTAAAATAACCATAACCTAAAATAACCATAACCTACAATGTAACCTAAAATAGCCATAACCTAAAATAACCCTAACCCTAACCTACCACATAACCTAAAATATCCATAACCCTAACCTACCACATAACCTAAAATAGCCATAACCCTAACCTACCACATAACCTAAAATAGCCATAACCCTAACCTACCACATAACCACCCTAACCCATCTCGTAACCTAAAATAAGCCCCTTCTCCTTGTAGGGTCTGTGCCCCCCTCTCATGTTAGGAATTGGAAATCTGGATCCCCACAAGGATAGGAAACATACACACACACACACACACACACACACACACACACACACACACACACACACACACACACACACACACACACACACACACACGTTTACTCCTAACCATACCGTATAACCTCTTCCCCCTGTGATTTTTAACATGTTGGTGTGGTGACAGATGAAACAAAAGAAGATCTATGATATAACAAAAACCTTTATGTTTTTAAAAGATCAAAAGTAGTCTATCTGCTTAGTTTTATAAATATATATTATGATGACAGTTATGATGTATTGGTATTATATAAGTAATGATTATATCTAAAGATGTACGTATGTATAAGCTAATGCTAATAAAGTGTCTTTATGTAAGAAACAAATTTATAATAATAATTGCACTGTTTTATTTATTATTACACACACAATTTGAATGGATGGGACAATACATGAATATGTCATACATGAAGTAGAGAGACCCACAACAGAAGTATTCATAGATAACTGAGTGAATATGTTACGATACCACTAGAGGTGTTCCTATTGGGTATCGACCTGATACCAGCCAAAAATACTTGTATTCGATATCAATGAATGTCATGATAGATATCAAGAAGTGAGTAGCCTATTAGCACAACATATCTAATGTCTAATGGTTATCTATCAGTTAAAGGAACATGCCAACATTTTGGGAAATTAGCTTACCGTCTTCTCCAGAGAGAGACAAGAAGATAGATACTAGTTTCCTCTCTGGCTGCACGTTAGCCTAGTTTAGCACAATGAATGGAAGCGGACAGTGCTGGTTAGCCTTTGGGAGAGGTGTTAGTTGGACTGCCTAGGCTAACCGGCACTGTCCGCTTCCATTCATTGTGCTAAGCTAGGCTAACGTGCAGCCAGATAGCTTTCTACTGAACGCACAGAGAGGAAACTGGTATCTATCTTCTTGTCTCTCTGTGGAGAGACGGTAAGCTAATTTCCCAAAATGTTGGCGTGTTCCTAAGTATAGTCCGTAAGGCTGTCAACCAGCGACCTCTAGGCAAAAGAGCCCTGCTTGGTATTGCACTTTTGGGGTTTTGGTCTGAAGTGTGGATTGGAGTAACTTATTATCCTGTGAGTTTCTCCAGACCTCTCTGAGGTGGAGTCAGCAGTAGCAACCCCTCCACAATCAAGGCCAGATTGTGGAGGGGTAAGACTTCAGAGGCCCCTGGGCCAGATTCTTGTGGAGGCCCCCCCACACACACATACACATGCACGCACGCACAGTGGCGTTTTTATATGTCACTTTAAAAAATATATAGAATATTTAGAAGTGGTGGGCTCTGAGGGCCAAGCTAAAAGGACTTTGATCACCCCTGCCCACTTTGACAACCTAGGATGGCTTAGAGTAGACGACAGAGTACAGCAACTTGCAATGGGCCTGGTCTACAAGATACACTACACGACCAAGGTACCCATGTACATGTCAAAATACTTCCCAAAGGTCAGTGAATACCACGATCACAACACCAGAGGGAGCTCCACAAATCATGTTAAACCCAGATTCGGCTCAAACAAGGGACTAAACACGTTTCGCAATTATGCCACATCAATGTGGAACGCCCTACCCAAAGCTGTAAAGGAATGTGAATCACTACCCACTTTCAAAAACACTCTCAAAGAACACCTATGGGAGACTGCAATTCGAAACTGGCCCCTGTAAATGTCCTAACACAACCCCCTCCAATGTACAGTAAATGACCAAGTATGGTTTTGTCAATATTCCAATGTACAGTTTTGCTTGTACAGTTGTACAGTGTTCCCCACCCACTCACCTCTACAGGTGGGCCTACTGTTAGCCAGTCAGCTGTTAGCTGCGGCGCTAGCTGTTGTGATCACTAGGAAACGTTAGCTTGCTGCTATCGGACAAGGCCAGCGCGAGGTAGCTTCTGCTACTCGCGCGCCGCCGTGAGCTCCCCTCTGGTCGCGTGCGCCGTTCGCTCGGCGTCTCGCGAGCAGGGGAAATAGCGACCGACGGTTGGAGCGGCCGTTAGCTTAATGCTACTCTGTTGTACGTGCTTTGATTGTAACATGTTTTACACTCTTGACTACGACGTCATCCTTGACAGGGGATGTTCGTCGACCCTGCCCTGAGCCTGGACGGGGATTGCGTCAACAAAGAGGACTGTAGCGACTGGTTGGAGCGGCGACGCTGCCCGGATCGAACAACACAGGACGGCTGTGTTCTACGGTGTCTTGTGACTGCACTTCGCTGATCTACGTTCCGGGTAGGACAAGGTTTGACCAGACCTTATAACACGTCTTCTGGTTTTACTTTTCTAAATGTTTTGTGAATGACGATGTTTTCCCAAAACGTGTGTTGCTGCAATGCATTTAGGATACGGCGCGAGTTATGTGTGAACTGTCTTTGTCACTGGCAGTTAGCTTCTCCGTGCAAATCGGGTTGTTACAGATGTGAAAATGATCTGGTTGTTGTGTGAGAAACATCATGTGTGTTGTTATGTACCGTGTACTCACAACTAAGGTAACTAACCTATGAAGCTATGCTTAGTGACAAGTGAGTAAAAGAATGTTCTTTTCTCAGCCTGTGATGACAATGAACAGTGTTCACATATTAACAGGTTTTCCTGTTTTAACTGGCCGTATTAAGGGTAAAATAAGAGGATTGTGTTTCCCCCCGGTTCCCTGGGGACTTTTTCATCCTCCTATCAGACATGTTGCACTACGTTGTGTCTTTTGTGTGGTAGGGATGCGATGTAACCCTTAGCTTGATTGCTGAGGTTGTGCTAAAACTGCTGGAGAAACTTTATTTTCCTAAAAGAAAAGATTGTTTGGTCGCTGTCGTGTGTGCTTAGCAAGGCCTGTGGCCGATACTAATCGAGAATTATGTATTCTCTCATTATGAAAAACGGCGTTCCTCTGTAGAGTGTTTTTGCCATTTTTTGTAGGTGATGATGGGTTGTGTGTGTCATGTGACCTACAACTGGGTTGGACTGGCCACAGAAGCACATGTGTGTGTTGGACCGGGGCTCTTAGAGCCCTCTCTATTCTGTGTTTTTTCCTTAGTAAAAATCAGATAGCAGGTTAGCTCATGCGCTGTGTGGAGCTGTCAAACGCTTCATAGAGCTGACTATGACTGTGTCATATTCTCTTTTTGTCATTACATCGTATCATGGGTGTGGGGTCGTAAAGGGGTGAACTGGTAACCTTTCCTCTCCCCCTTGTTTCTGTCGGTCAGGGGTACACCCCCTGTCCTTCAAGGTTCCCGTCACGTTGCGGTTCGGCACGTTACGGGGGGGGGGGGGGGGGGAGGGAGTTTCCTGGTCCCACGGCCTGGTATATTGGGCGTGTGCACCGCAGAAATTCCCCCGCCATAGAGTACGTCACCGTCTGTTGGTAGGACTTCCGTGTGCTGTTCAGGTCCATGTGATGGATCTGTTTCAGGGGGGTGGTGAGGGCTCCTCCTCACCAAGCGCCTATTCGGGCCTTCTGTGAGTTCGGACTCCTTCTTCCATGTGAGGGAGCCTCCATCAGAGTACAGAGCCTTCCTCCTCAGATTGTCAAAGTGAGTGGACCCTCTAGAAGGTGTCCTATTCTATTGTATATGTATTCGATTCAATTCGATTATTGAGTGTGTATGGGTTCAGTGCCTCTTCCCCGGAGAGCCCTAAAACCAATTTTTTACATGGCTCAAGGTGCAATATATTCTTTTCAATCTGTACAGCTTGCGTGGGAAGACTCTCTGGGGATCCCTGTCTCCTTCCTATGGGAGGGTGGTGGGATGTAAAAATGTGAAAATTTTTTACCCCCGGCTGTGTAGACTGGGATACATACTGTTGATGCTTCCTTCTTCTCTATTCAAAAAGTGTTGGAGTTAGGAAGTGTCACACCCCTCTTGTCATTCCCCTGGGCGCCTTGGGGATTCAATGACAGGTCTAAATAGCCTGTTCATTGATGGGGGTGTGTCCCGACGCACGTATAGTGCTAGCTCGCTGTAAACAGGCGACTGACTGGCACGCCTTGGTTGCTTGTGGTTAAAACGGCGTTTTTATGAAGCGACTGAGATGGGGGTTTTTCCTCTTCCGACGACCACATCCCACGACCTGGGTTGGTTATCAACGGATTCTCGTTCATGTCTGGGGGATGATGACGGAATGGATCTGAACATATGTAGAGGGGTCTCATGCCCTTGGGGTGGGCCACCAGGCGCGGTTCGCCCGAACGTCTGGGTGGCGCCTTCTTTTCATGTTAAGATCGACACGCATATCTGCCCTTTCTCCTGGAGTAGGCATGTCGGCGTGGTTAGGGCACGGGACTGGTTCTGGTCACGCTGGTCCGGATCAGTTGAACCCGTTGTCCGCCGGGGATGCAGATCTGCTGTTCTGGTACCCTGAGGGACTTGGGCTTTTTTCAGGGGGAAAAATGCCAGGTCGGTCCGGGTGTCACAGGGTTAAGCGCTATGGAGACCCTGGTTGGGTACGCTTTTACTCAGCACTGTCGTAATGGCTTACGGCCATGCCAACCTGTACACGCTCGATCTCGTCGGATCTCGGCCGCTACACAGGTTGGTCCTGGTTAGTACTTGGTTGGGAGACCGCCTGGGAATACCAAGTACGGTGTGCTTAGGGGCTGGTTCTCCATTCTTTTTCGCTCCTCTCTCACGCATGGCGAAGAGGGGCCTGTTGGGGTGGTCTTTGACCTCCTCTGGTGACCCTGTGCTTCCCGTATCGCCAGGCCCGGTCCAAGGTAATGTTTTGTCGACCCGTAGGCCTGGGTTAACCCTTTTTTGAAAACTGAAACACTTGTACTGCGGTATAGCCAGTGTATACCCGCAGGTGTGTTTTGGAGTTTTTTCTTGAGGGGTTATAGGAACAACCACCGCATTGGGTAACGCCAAGGTGGTTGATTCCCTGGTGTGTTGGAGCAGTGTCAACTCTCGGGTTCACCGGTTGAGGGTGCCCCTGCACGTTCATCACGTCTGCCAATCGTGTCAGCCTTCTCTGCCTCAACCCCTCTGGGTGGGGGTTTTTGAATGGAGGCTTGGTCATGCAACGCCGCCAGCTTCCGCTCCTTCCGCCGGGGCGGCTGTGTTCAGCTGTCCCCTCTGGCGCCTGTCTCGTCCGCAGTCTCCAGGCTAGGGTTAATAGCCTGTTGCCTGGTTTTTCCCCGGTGCGCTGCCTGCTTCCGTTGGTTAACCTTTTTTGTGTGCTTACGGCCATGCTGACTGCCTGTTGCAGGGTCAGTGTGCCAGGCGGTGTACTATTGGGGGGACAGGGCCCGCTCGGCTGAGGGGCTTTTGTCCGAATACGCTGGCGATGTGGGGGGCGTGGCACTACGTGCCCACCTGGTGGGGTCTTGATGCTGGCATCATGGACTTCTCCGGGCCCCCATTCCAGGGAGTCCAGTCCTCTTGGTGGGTCTGGGTCTTCCTTCGCGCTCCGCTGCTACGGCCTTGCCACTGGGTTGGGTTTGCCCTTGACCCCGTGATTCTGGGGGCAGTAACGAGGTTGTTTCCCTCCGTTCGTTCCCGGGTGGCATGCGGGTTGTGCGTGTGTGTAGTCGTGGGGTCAAGCCACGGTCTGCTCACCCTGTGCGTTGAGTTGCTTGAGTGCCTCTTCGCACGGTCGGGTCCGTCGCCCTCCCGTGAAGCCACCAATAGGGGGGGTGCCCTCCATTAGGGTGGGTCGGGGGGGCTCGGCCCTCCCTGGTCTGATGGTTGTGGGGGGCCTCAGCAGGGTACATTTGTCGAGCTTCTAGCTCCCGCTCAGCTCCTATTATGCAATGAACGCTGAGTGTGAGCTAGTGTGGAACAGAACGTTAGGTTATGACTATAACCAAGTTCTGTCAACACTTAGTGAACGCTCAGCGTTTAGACGACGCTGCAGGCCCTTGATTTTTCATTCATTCATTGTGATGAAATTTGTTGGGAAGAAGATGAGTGTGTGGCACCACCCCTGCTTATATAGGTAAGCGGATGGGGGTGTGGCCAGATGAATGCTGGCATTTAAAGGTACATTTGTGAAATTATTCAGTGTATATATGCTGAAGCGGGATATATGCAATGAACGCTGAGCGTTCACTAAGTGTTGACAGAACTTGGTTATAGTCATAACCTAACGTTAATGTGCCTACCACGTGAAGGTGCATGCTCAATGGACAGCACAAAAACTATTTGTGTAGGTGGAGACTAGAGCTACCAAGTTTCAAGTTTCAAGTTTCTTTAATAGTTGTCATACAGAAGTACAGAATACTTTTATACAAAATGCTTCTTACTGTTACGCTCCAGAGACTGTGCAAGACAAGATAAGTATGAAATACAATAACATAGTATAGCATGTAAATTAGAAGTAAAAAAAATGAGGTCACAGTGTTCAGTATAGACATATGTACAATGTTCGATGCAGAATAGACGTAACTGAGTTACCACAGATAGTAATAGGTTATAAGAGTAAGTAATCCATACCATATATATCCTAATAGTTACCTTGTTATTACCATACTTGGCTGAAAATAAACTTTGCTGCCTGTTGTGAATGTGTTTTTCCCTGTAGGCTAATACATAAGTAGTAAGGCTGTCAAAGTTAACGCGGTATTAACGCATTGTCGCCCGATTCTATTAACGCCACTATTTTTTTTAACTCACGATTAACTTTTAAGATTTTTTATTTTTATTATTTTTTACTAGACTTCTATTATTGATGCTCTCATTGATACTGTTTGTTTCTGAAGTGTGTGTGTGTGTGTGTGTGTGTGTGTGTGTGTGTGTGTGTGTGTGTGTGTGTGTGTGTGTGTGTGTGTGTGTGTGTGTGTGTGTGTGTGTGTGTGTGTGTGTGTGTGTGTGTGTGTGTGTGTGTGTGTGTGTGTGTGTGTGTGTGTGTGTGTGTGTGTGTGTGTGTGTGTGTGTGTGTGTGTGTGTGTGTGTGTGAGAGAGATATATAGAGAGAGAGGGGGGTGAGAGAGATGAGGAAGGGGCAAGAGAGAAAGAGAGGTGGGAGAGTGTGTGTGTGAGAGAGAGAGAGGGGTGTGTGTGATTAATCAGCCCTTGTGTGGGTGAATGTAACAAGTTCCTAACGTTTTCTTTCCCCTATTATTTCATGCACACTTTATTCATTGTTTTAAATTATTATTTTCTTTTAAGTTATTTTGTGCATCACTCTGTTTTGAATTTGATGCACATTTGCAATGCATGAGGGTCATGTTAAATGGCTGCATAAAGCAAGTATTTGTTGATTCGCATGTTGATAAGAGTATTAAAACTTGGAACTTGAAAAAGATCTGTTTAAGGTAGAAAAAAAATAAAAAATGCGATCAATTTGTGATTAATCGCGAGTTAACTATGGACAATCATGCGATTAATCGAGTTAAATATTTTAATCGATTGACAGCACTAATAAGTAGGCATACATTTTTGCAGTTGAGCAAACATTTGCAGTTGAGTAGGCTATATGTGCTGTGTTTTTATGTCTTCCATCGAGGACCACTTTGGAAATAAGTGTTTTAATGAATGCTTTTAGGTGATATCCTCAGGAATACAAATTGGTCAAGATCATTTGTTTTTATGATGTGTTTTTAATTTCCAAATACAAATCTAATCAAATAAAAAAATCAGTTTTTGCAGTTGAGCTACAGGTGTTGTATATTATACAGCCTTTTCATGTATCTTTATCAAGGGAACCCTTATCCTAATGATTTTTTAAATAATATGATCATGATACGATATGGACCTAGTAGTTGGGTCATCTGTGGCACTTTTCGTTTCTCAATGGATTTGTCATCTAGGAGGGTTAATAAACAAATTTAGCCGGGTGTATTTAAAAAAAAATAAAGGCGGGGACAATTTGTGAGAGACCAAAATCCAAAATGGCTGCCGTGGAAGTTAACTTTTTAATGGTTTGACCTACAATGATGCACAATACATGGTACCAGCCCCCTCTCAGTCATGTACCAGCCCCTTCTCAGCCATGTACCAGCCAGCCCCCTCTCAGTCATGTACCAGCCTCCTCTCAGTCATGTATACCAGCCCCCTCTCAGTCCTGTATACCAGCCTCCTCTCAGTCATGTATACCAGCCCCCTCTCAGTCATGTACCAGCCCCCTCTCAGTCATGTACCAGCCCCCTCTCAGTCATGTATACCAGCCCCCTCTCAGTCATGTATACCAGCCCCCTCTCAGTCATCTACCAGCCCCCTCTCAGTCATGTACCACAGCTCCATCTCAGTCATGTACCAGCCCCTTCTCAGTCATGTACCACAGCCCCATCTCAGTCATGTACCTGCACGACTGGTGGGGGGGCTGCTTAGTAAGAGATGTGATTGGGCCAGCCCAGTGTCAGTCAGTACTAATGGGCCGCTGTCCCAGCCTAGTAGTGGGCCGGTCATTGACCAAACTTAAAAAATATATATTTAAAAATTCTTTTTTTTTCAATATTTTTTTTATATAATATATATATACTTTAACACTTTGGGTGCCTAGAAACGATTTACAACGTCTTTCCCGGCCATGCTCAAGGTGCCGAGGACGCTGTACATCGTCTTTGATCTGTTTACATCTTTTTTCGATTTTCCCCGTCTGAACTTCACCGCCGAGCTTTTGGAAGAAAATTTTAACCGGAAACTGCATTTCCTCTCAAATTTCACTAGGTGGCAGTGTCCCCCTATTTTCTAACACTATCACAATAGGGGGAATATTGTACCCCACAATGAATCTGGCATTTGATTGGCCAGCATACCTGGCCAATGTAACCACAGGTATAAAACGTTAGCGCGATCCCAGAATCTACGAGGTTTTGGAGGAGAGAGAGAGAGAGAGATAGATAGAGCGATAGAGAGAGAGAGAGAGATTGAGAGAGATATTTGAATTGAGATCAGCCTATAGTCTATATTTATAGTGTTATACAGTATAGTGGTAGTATCAGACTAATTGTAAGGTTTCAGCTGTGCTTTAGAAAGTACTTAGTCGTGCTAAGTAGTAGTACTATTCGAGGGATTAGTGTGTAGTCTAGGTAGTATATTTCAGTAGTAGTAATAGTAGTTTGATCAGTTAGTAGTTTCATTTAGATTATTAGATCAGTATGAAGAGACGTAGTGTAGGAAAGCGAGGGGACAATCCGGCGGCGGGTCGCTTTGTTCAGACGAAGCTGGCGTTTGGACCCGCGGTTGTTCAAGCAGCAGCAGCACCAACAGCACCGACGTCTTTGGTAGCTCCGATCGGAGAGAGCCGTGAGACCGTTGCTGGGCCCAGTAACGCGTCTCGCCCCGGGACCGGGAGCGGCTCTACCCGACGCAGTTCGAGGAAGAGGAAGGCTGCCGCTGTGGTCATAGCTTCTTCATGCGAGTCAGGGGACAGCGATTCGACCGCCCACGAATCTGATGGGAGCGCCGATTGGGAACCACCAGGTAATTACACGGTCTTATATATATATATATATATGTGTGTGTGTGAAACGTGTATTTGATGATTTACATACTGTGACTATGTAACGTTAGTTCGACAAACCAACGGCGATATGCATGTGATTGTGTGTGTGTGTGAAACGTGTATTTGATGATTTACATACTGTGACTATGTAACGTTAGTTCGACAAACCAACGCCGGCGATATGCATGTGATTGTGTGTGTGTGAAACGTGTATTTGATGATTTACCTACCGCTTATTCTGTGACTATGTAACGTTAGTTTGCCAAACCTAACGCTGATATGCATTTATTATATTCTAGCTCCGGAATCATCTGACGATGATCTCGGCTTGGGTCGGAGGTATGAGTCTGATTCATCGCACGATTCAGACGTGGGAGTCGGACACGGTGGTGGTCGACGGGGCAACGGTACGTCATGTTTACTAATGCAATGTGAATATTGTTTTGTGCATGTTCAAATCGATAGTTGAATGATATAGGATATAGTAGGCATGTAGTACAGGCCACGCGACCATGTGCTACAGTTAGGTTGTCTTGTGTGCGTGTGTGTGTGTGTGCATGTGCACGCCCTTTGAAGTGGCTCTTTGAAGTGTGTAGCTATCATGTAAGTGATAATAGTTGCATGCTGGGCATGATACGACGTGGTGGTGGTGGTCGACGTGGTAATTGGTATGTTGCAATGTGAATATTGTTTTGTGCATGTTCAAATCGATAGTTGAATGATATAGGATATAGTAGGCATGTAGTACAGGCCACGCTACCATGTGCTACAGTTAGGTTGTCTTGTGTGCGTGTGTGTGTGTGTGCATGTGCACGCCCTTTGAAGTGGCTCTTTGAAGTGTGTAGCTATCATGTAAGTGATAATAGTTGCATGCTGGGCATGATACGACGTGGTGGTGGTGGTCGACGTGGTAATTGGTATGTTGCAATGTGAATATTGTTTTGTGCATGTTCAAATCGATAGTTGAATGATATAGGATATAGTAGGCATGTACAGGCCACTACATTTAGTTACATGGATGTGTGTGTGTGTGTGTGTGTAGATGCCTCACCCCATGCCATTTGATGTGTGTGTGTATGTGTGTGTGTGTGTGTGCAGTGTGTGTACACACACACACACACAAGATCAAAAGACATGCATCCTCTCCAACACCTTTGAAATTCGCAGTACATGGTGAGGCCTCTATATGCAAATTCCATTGATTACAGCACACACATACACAATGGCATGGGCACATGGCGAGGCCTATATTTAAATGCATGGTTGTGTAGCATATGTAAAATTCCATTGATTACAACACACACACATGTACATGCTTTGATGGCCGCTGATTTATTTTGTGTTCACACAGCAGAACACTCCGAAACCGAATCCGGGGCCAATACACCAACATGCTTGGGTATGTACTAACTACATTTATGTATGTGTAAATGTATTACTATTGTGTTTTGTGAGACTTACTTACTGAATGAATTTAATCCAATTCAGATTCTGGCGCAGACCCTGCCGATAGTGACGCTGAGACTGGCAACGACATGGGATCACATTCTACTCCTGCAGGTAATTGGGACGCAGGGAGCTGGGACAAGAGGGGGGGGGGGGTTAGAGAGGGTCCGCAGGGAGCTGGGACAAGAGGGGGGGGGGGGGGTTAGAGAGGGTCTGCAGGGAGCTGGGACAAGAGGGGGGGGGGGGTTAGAGAGGGTCTGCAGGGAGCTGGGACAAGAGGGGGGGGGGGGGTTAGAGAGGGTCTGCAGGGAGCTGGGACAAGAGGGGGGGGGGTTAGAGAGGGTCTGCAGGGAGCTGGGACAAGAGGGGGGGGGGGTTAGAGAGGGTCTGCAGGGAGCTGGGACAAGAGGGGGGGGGGGGGGTTACAGTCTGCTCTCTGGATGTGATGGAGGAGTGCTGCATGTTGAACACAGTGATCCTCCTCATGTTACAGTCTGCTCTCTGGATGTGATGGAGGAGTGCTGCATGTTGAACACAGTGATCCTCCTCATGTTACAGTCTGCTCTCTGGATGTGATGGAGGAGTGCTGCATGTTGAACACAGTGATCCTCCTCATGTTACAGTCTGCTCTCTGGATGTGATGGAGGAGTGCTGCATGTTGAACACAGTGATCCTCCTCATGTTACAGTCTGCTCTCTGGATGTGATGGAGGAGTGCTGCATGTTGAACACAGTGATCCTCCTCATGTTACAGTCTGCTCTCTGGATGTGATGGAGGAGTGCTGCATGAGGCTGCTGCAGGGCCTGGTCTGGTGGTGATGGTGGTAAATACAATGACAATACGTTGCCCTAGTGTAATGTATTACATCATGTGATTCTAGAACTGGATGCTAGTCTGGACATGCCGGAACCCGTTGCAGGGCGGAAACGCACATCTAAGAGAGGTAAGTTGGCCTCACTCTGCACACCACTTCCAGCTCTGACCTCTGACCCCCACACCACGTCCAGCTCTGACATCTGAACCCCACACACACTCACTCATTCACTCACACAGTTTGTAACTACGTGGCATATGAATGTCTACAGTAGGGGTGTTATAGTATATTTGTATAATTGACAGGTCGTGGCGTGCGACGTGGAGGAGCGAAGAGCAGGGCTGCGATCCGCCAGGAAGAGGAGAATGCCTGGTCTCGTGAGGGCTGGGTGCCTCAAAGGATCCCCTTCACAGCCCAACCGGGGTTGCTCCAGGACGCCATGGCACTCAGATCTTACCGGCCTGCGAAATGGATGGATCTGTTCCTGACAGATGCTTTTCTGAACTCTATTGTTGCCCAGTCCAACCTCTACGCTGAGCAGTCCATTGCCCGGCTGGACCCCACGCTAACCAGTAGCAGGGCACTGCTTTGGAAGCCCCTCACATTGAAGGAGCTGAAGAAGTTCCTCGGACTCCATTTCCTTAGCAGTGTCCTGCGGAAGCCTCGCGTGGACCAGATGTGGACCACTGACGACATGATGTACACACCGTACTACTCTGATACCATGCCACGCAACAGGTTCCAATTGATCTGGCGATTCCTCCACTTTGCGGACAATACTTCCCTGGAGGTTAGAGACAAATTGTGCAAAGTACGCCCTGTAGTCGACCATGTAAACGCGAGGTGCAAGGACCTGTACCAGCCTGAACGCGAGCTCGCCATTGACGAGGGGGTGATGGCATGGCGAGGCCGCCTGACCTTCCGGGTCTACAACCCCAACAAGCCCACCCGCTATGGCATCAAGTCCTACTTCCTGTGCGAATCACGCACAGGATATTGCTTTTCATTTAAGCCATATTGTCGGGAAGGCTCGCTCCTGGGGGACACGGTCGTCGGTCTGCTTGGACGTCTGTCTGGGGCCGGCTATACGCTCTTCATGGACAACTTCTACAACTCGGTACGTATGTCCGCCAGGCTCCGACAGTTGAGGACCGACGTCTGTGGTACCCTCAGGAAGCACCGGGGCGAGCCAGCCATCATCAAGAACATTACCAAACGTGACATCGGTGTGGGGGAGCGCATTGCGGTCAACAACAAGGAGGTCCTGATCGTGGCATGGCGCGATAAGAGAATCGTGAAGACCATCAGCAGCTTCCACGAGGACACCATGGAAAAGGCGATGGTGTGGAAGAAGCAGAAGAAGGGCAAAGCGCTGAGGGTGGAGATGCTCAAGCCATCATCAATCCTGGAGTACAATAAATTCATGAACGGCGTCGATCAGCTGGATCAGAATATATCGTACTATCCGGTTACACGTAAGACTGGAAAGTGGACCAAAAAGTTTGTGATGTATCTGATCCAAATATGTATCTTCAACGCTTTTGTCTTGTACAAAAAAAAGCACCCACAAGGGCATTACTCCAACCTCTTCCGGTTCACCAGGGCTGTGGCGCGGACCTACACAGACGGTAAGGAGAAGAAGATTCCTGGGGTGACAGCGGAGATGGAGGCGGAGGCGGAGGCAGGGGAGGAGGCAGGGGAGGAGGCAGGGGAGGAGGCAGGGGAGGAGGCAGGGGGTGGGGATGAGGAGGAGGCAGGGGCTGAGCAGGTGGGGCGTGTCGACCCTAGGGCCCCACTGGGGGACCCGCAGAGCAGATTAGTGGGTGGCTTTGTGAAGCATGTAATGGTTGCATACAAAGCCACCCCGAAGAAAAAGCTACCGTGTAGGAAATGTCGTGTCTGCAGTAGGCGTGGCATCAGGAGTGAGACCAGATATTTTTGCACATCGTGCAAAGTCCCCCTGCATCGTGACAAATGCTTCGCTCTGTACCACACAAAGAGGGATTTCTCTAAATAGTTTCTTTATTAGTTGTCATACAGAAGTACAGACTACTTCTAAATAATCCGGCACACAGAAGTACAGATTACTTCTAAATAATCCATCATTGTGTGATACAGACAGAACCATGTGTACCGGTACATAGTATAGTATATAGCTGAGTGTAGTATAGTATAGTGTAGTATAGTATAGTATAGTATATTGTAGTATAGTATAGTATAGTATAGTGTATGGGTAGTTGCACTGTTTTCTGTACAAGACAAATGCGTTGAACATGTTATGGTTTGACACCGACCCCAAACGCTAACGACACAAGAGAGTTGGATTCAGAGTTGCCAAATACGAGGGCTTGTTTATTTGATAATAGGAATAAGTGAAACAGGGAAAGCAGGTCAACAAGAACAGGTACAATGAACAAGGGGCAAAGTTCTGCTGCTCTGCAGCTTCTCCCGGAAGGGTAGTCTTGGGAAGCAGGAGTAGACCTCTGTACCGCTCTGCAGACTCTCACGGCGGACCTCTCAGATGTTGTGCAAGACCGAGAGAGGGAGAGAGGGAACGGGTCAGTGACAGAGCAGACTTGAAACGAGCTGGAGGACAGGGTGTTATATTCTTCGTGTTAAACAACACAGTGATGTGCAATATTCCAAAAACAGCCCAAGTGAATATCTTCATGTAAACACACAGTGAGCAAAAATCCAAACACCGTCCAAAAGTGAAATACTATCTTCGTGTAAACACACAGTGAGCAAAAATCCAAACACAGTCCAAATGTGAAACAATATCTTCGTGTAAATACACAGTGAGCAAAAATTCAAACACAGTCCAAATGTGAAATAATATCTTCGTGTCAATACACAGGTGGAAGATCCCCAAAATATTATTCCAATAAGGAAAGAGCAAAAACGATAATGGCTGGGTGAGTGACTGTCTGACAAAAAGGTGGTAGACTTCAGTGTAAAGGTTTACACACGAAAATCGGAAATAGGTCAAGACAGTCAATCTAGAAAAACTCACCCAGACGAGCTGCGTAAAGGAACAGGAACAACAGTGGAGGCGAGCGCGCGCCACGGAGCAGGTATCCAAGCGAAGGCTTCTAGGAATTCCTGGAGAATAGCACAGTGAAACAGAAGCAACGGGGAAAAACATCCAGCGACAAATCAAGACGAACCAACAACTTAGGGTGGGGAAAACGGGGTATAAATAATGAGGGATCGATTGATTGAAAGGCAGTGACAGCTGGGGAATGTGATTGAAAAGCGTGGGGAAGTGAGGGAACCAATCAGCGACGTCTCAGATGACGTCAGCGGGGAGAAACGTGTGAACGAGGGAATTGAAATACTTGACAGAAAAAATGAATGAAAACAAAGCGAGGGTGGTTAAAGGAACAGAACGAGTGAGAAGGCAAGGACAGAAACCTCACAGTACCCCCCCCTCAACGGGAGCCGCCCGGCGACCAGGCCGACCCGGCTCGTCAGGATGGGCCCGATGGAAGTCGGTGATCAAGCCGGGATCCACGATGAGCTGCCGGGAGACCCAGCTACGCTCCTCAGGGCCGTAACCCTCCCAGTCCACCAGGTATTGGAATCCCCGGCCCCGCCGACGAACGCCCATCAACCGGCGGACCTGCCACTGGGGGTGACCATCCACTAGCACAGGAGGCGGTGGATCAGGAGCCGGAGGCATAAGGGGACTGAGGGAGACGGGCTTAACCCGGGAGACATGGAACACGGGGTGGATGTGCATGGATGCAGGAAGCTTCAGGCGCAGGGCCGCCGGACTGAGTACCTTCAGGACCTCGAAAGGACCGACGAAGCGAGGGTTGAGCTTCTTGGCCGAGGACCGTAGCGGGAGGTCCTTCGCGGAGAGCCACACCCTCTGCCCAGGGCGGTAAGTCGGCGCGGGAACCCGGCGCCGGTCGGCACCACGACAGGCGCGCTCAGATGTCCGGAGCAGCGCGGTCCTGGTGATCTCCCAAACGCGACGGCAGCGGTCGAGGTGGACCTGCACGGAGGGAACTGCCACTTCCGTCTCCAGTGCGGGAAAAAGAGGGGGCTGGTAGCCCAGGGAGGCCTCAAAAGGGGAGAGGCCGGTGGCGGAACTGACCATTGAGTTGATCGAGTATTCAACCCAGGGAAGGAAACGACTCCAGGATGCCGGCCTCTCGGCTGACACACACCGAAGAGCAGACTCCACGCTCTGGTTCATCCTCTCCGTCTGCCCGTTTGTCTGGGGATGGTAGCCGGAGGAGAGACTGACCGTTGCCCCCAATCCCTTGCAGAAAGCCCGCCAAACCTGGGAGGTGAACTGGGGCCCCCGGTCAGAGACGATGTCCTGGGGGAAACCGTGAAGGCGGAACACGTGGTGCGTCAGGAGGTCCGCCGTCTCGGCTGCTGAGGGAAGCTTGGAGAGGGCCACGAGGTGGACCCCCTTGCTGAATCGATCCACCACGGTCAGAAGGCAGGTGTTCCCCTGGGAGGAGGGTAGTCCAGTGACGAAGTCGAGCGCCACATGTGACCACGGACGGCTTGGAACGGGAAGTGGCTGCAAGAGCCCGGAGGGTGCCTGGTGAGAGGCCTTGCTGCGGGCACAGACCGCGCAGGCCAATACGAACTCCTTGACGTCGTTTCGCATGGTGGGCCACCAGAAACGACGAGCCAGGAAGGAGAACGTGCGATGGACGCCTGGGTGGCAGGCGAACCGGCTGGTATGGCCCCACAGCAGTACCTGGGACCGGACAGAGTCAGGGACGAAGAGACGGCTCCTAGGGACGTTGCTTGGAGCACGTTGGAAGCGTAGGGCACGCCTCACCACACCCTCGATGCCCAAGGTGATGGCTCCAACCACTCGGGCCTCCGGGATGATGGGAGATGGGTCCTCAGAGGGTGGAGCCCCCTTGGAGTGCATCCGGGACAGGGAGTCGGCCTTCGTGTTGCGGGAACCGGGGCGGAAGGTCAGCGAGAAGTCGAACCGACTGAGGAAACTGGCCCATCTCGCCTGCCGACCGTTGAGGCGCCTGGAAGCGCGGATGAACGTTAGGTTCTTGTGGTCCGTCCAGATGGTAAAAGGCTCCTCGGCACCCTCTAGCCAATGACGCCACTCCTCCAGAGCCGCCACGACCGCCAGTAGCTCCCGATTGCCGGTGTCGTAGTTCCTCTCGGCGGGGAGGAAGCGACGCGAGTAGAAGGCGCAAGGATGTACCTTCTGGTCGGAAGGAGAACGCTGGGATAGGACAGCGCCCAGGCCAGAATCCGAGGCGTCCACCTCCACGATGAACTGTCTCTTGGGGTCAGGGTGGAGCAGGATAGGAGCGGAAGTGAACCTTCTCTTGAGGGAGCGGAACGCAGCGCATGCCGCTGGGGACCAGTCGAACGGCAGAGCGGGGGAGGTCAGCTTGGTAAGAGGCTCCGCCACTTGGCTGTAGTTCCGGATGAACCTTCGGTAGAAGTTTGCGAACCCGAGGAAACTCTGTAGCTCCTTCCGAGTGGTGGGTTCCGGCCAATCCTCCACAGCCTGGATCTTGCGAGGATCCGCTCGGGTCAAGCCCTTCTCCACGATGAAGCCCAGGTAGTCGACGGAGTTGGAGTGGAAACGGCACTTCTCCGCCTTGACGAAGAGCCGATTGTGGAGGAGGCGCTCCAGCACCCGGCGGACATGCAGGATGTGTTCCTCGAGGGTCCTGGAAAAGATAAGAATGTCGTCCAGGTACACCACCACGAACACCTCCAGCATGTCACGGAGGACATCGTTCATGAGTGCCTGGAATACCGCCGGGGCGTTGGTGAGACCGAACGGCATCACAAGGTACTCATAGTGGCCCCTGGGGGTCTTGAAGGCGGTCTTCCATTCATCGCCCTCACGGATACGGACAAGATGATAGGCACTTCGGAGATCCAGCTTGGTGAAGAACGAGGCCTGGGTCAGTGGCTCGAAGGTGGAGCTCATGAGAGGTAGGGGGTATTTGTTCTTGATGGTGATCTCGTTGAGCTGACGATA
Source organism: Notolepis coatsorum (assembly GCF_963971535.1). Taxonomy (NCBI): domain Eukaryota; kingdom Metazoa; phylum Chordata; class Actinopteri; order Aulopiformes; family Paralepididae; genus Notolepis; species Notolepis coatsorum. Next base: position 97,438,582 of record NC_140173.1, on the reverse strand, counting down.
GTCGATGCAGGGTCGCAGGTCCCCATCCTTCTTTCCAACAAAGAAGAACCCGGCCGCCACCGGGGAGGAGGAAGGCCGAATGAGTCCTGCTTCCAATGACTCAGAGATGTAGAGATCCATCGCCTTCTTCTCCGGGGCAGTCAGACTGTAGAGGCGGCTGCCGGGAAGGGGAGCCCCTTGGCGGAGGTTGATGGCGCAGTCATAGGGGCGGTGAGGTGGAAGGGACTGAGCCCTGGTCTTACTGAATACCTCCATGAGGTCGTGGTACTCGGGAGGAACGGACGAGGGATCCGGGGGCAACTCACCAGCCGGTCTCCGGGGCGGGGGACAAGACGCCGCCTGTAGACAGCGGGCGTGACAGGAGGAGCTCCAGCCCCTGATGGTACCGGAGGCCCAGGCGATGTGGGGCTCGTGCAGCGCGAGCCAGGGCCTACCCAGGACCACCGGGACAAGGGGGGATTGGGTAATGAGGAACTGGATCCTCTCTACGTGGTTCCCAGCAATGGTCAGCAAGACTGGGCCGGTCCGTTGAGAGATGTCGGCCAGGCGGTGTTGGTCCAACGAAAAGATCTCCAAGGGCCTCACAAGGGCCTCAAGAGGTATGTTGGCTTGGGTGGCAAACTCGAAGTCGAGGAAGTTCTCGTCTGCCCCAGAGTCGATGAGGGCCTCCACCGTGGCACGTTGGTCCCCCCAGGCCAGGGTGACGCTCAACAGATGGTCAGGTGGTGCGCGGCGCTGGGAATGGGAAAAACGGCTCACCAGGATCTCCCGGGGTCTTGGTGAGCCCGATCTTTTGGCCGGATAGGGCAGTCGGCGAGAAAGTGTCCCGTACCTCCGCAGTAGAGGCAGAGATCGGACCTGAGCCTTGCCTGACGCACCACCTGGCTCAGACGAGAGCGTCCCAGTGGTATGGGTTCCTCCTCGCGCACCGGACGGGGAAGCCTGTTACCATCAGAAGTGTTGGGGACGGGGCGTCCAGGAGTCCGGGGTGCTTCAGGAGGTGACAGTCGGGTCCTCTCGCGCCTTCTCTCCAGGAGGCGTCCGTCAATACGGATGACAAGGCTAAACAGCTCCTCGAGGGAGTCGGGCACCTCCCTGGTAGCGAGCTGGTCCCGGACTGCGTCACTGAGCCCCCTAATGAAGGTTAGGCGAAGAGCAGGTTCGTTCCATCCACTCTCCACCGCCGCCAGTCGGAACTCCATGACATAGTCCGTCACCCTGCTGCTCCCTTGTCGGAAGGTCCCCAACCGGGCTCCAGGGTCCAGACCTCGGGCTGGATGATGGAACACTCTGCGGAGCTCCGCCACGAAGTCTGGGTAGGAGAACAAAAAATCTGCTTCCATTGCCCAGGAGGAAGTGACCCACTGGGCAGCCTGGCCTGAAAGTAGGTTGGTTATATAAGCCACTCGGGACCCATGAGCAGAAAAACGGCTTGGTTGATGACGGAAAACCAACTCACATTGCATGATGAATGTGGCACACTCCTCGGGATTACCGTCGAACAGCCGTGGGACGGAGAGAAGGGGTTCCCGAGGAGCGAGATCTGCTGGGGCTGCGGGGAATGTTCCTGAAGGGTGTGAGAGATGAAAAGAATTAACGGCGTCGCCCAGCGAGTTAAGCTGGGCGAGAATCTCGGACTGTTGTCCCGCCATAGCGGCCATTGAACCCTGCATAGGCAGGACCTGGTCCCTGAGGTCCTGCACCGCAGCCGCAGCCCGCTCTAGTTGGAGACCGTGATCCCTGGTCAACTCGACTTGAAAAGCAAGTGCGGTTCTGACCCCCTCTGTGTCGGCTGGGGTCGTCAGGGTTGGTTCGTAATGTTATGGTTTGACACCGACCCCAAACGCTAACGACACAAGAGAGTTGGATTCAGAGTTGCCAAATACGAGGGCTTGTTTATTTGATAATAGGAATAAGTGAAACAGGGAAAGCAGGTCAACAAGAACAGGTACAATGAACAAGGGGCAAAGTTCTGCTGCTCTGCAGCTTCTCCCGGAAGGGTAGTCTTGGGAAGCAGGAGTAGACCTCTGTACCGCTCTGCAGACTCTCACGGCGGACCTCTCAGATGTTGTGCAAGACCGAGAGAGGGAGAGAGGGAACGGGTCAGTGACAGAGCAGACTTGAAACGAGCTGGAGGACAGGGTGTTATATTCTTCGTGTTAAACAACACAGTGATGTGCAATATTCCAAAAACAGCCCAAGTGAATATCTTCATGTAAACACACAGTGAGCAAAAATCCAAACACCGTCCAAAAGTGAAATACTATCTTCGTGTAAACACACAGTGAGCAAAAATCCAAACACAGTCCAAATGTGAAACAATATCTTCGTGTAAATACACAGTGAGCAAAAATTCAAACACAGTCCAAATGTGAAATAATATCTTCGTGTCAATACACAGTGGGAGGTGGAAGATCCCCAAAATATTATTCCAATAAGGAAAGAGCAAAAACGATAATGGCTGGGTGAGTGACTGTCTGACAAAAAGGTGGTAGACTTCAGTGTAAAGGTTTACACACGAAAATCGGAAATAGGTCAAGACAGTCAATCTAGAAAAACTCACCCAGACGAGCTGCGTAAAGGAACAGGAACAACAGTGGAGGCGAGCGCGCGCCACGGAGCAGGTATCCAAGCGAAGGCTTCTAGGAATTCCTGGAGAATAGCACAGTGAAACAGAAGCAACGGGGAAAAACATCCAGCGACAAATCAAGACGAACCAACAACTTAGGGTGGGGAAAACGGGGTATAAATAATGAGGGATCGATTGATTGAAAGGCAGTGACAGCTGGGGAATGTGATTGAAAAGCGTGGGGAAGTGAGGGAACCAATCAGCGACGTCTCAGATGACGTCAGCGGGGAGAAACGTGTGAACGAGGGAATTGAAATACTTGACAGAAAAAATGAATGAAAACAAAGCGAGGGTGGTTAAAGGAACAGAACGAGTGAGAAGGCAAGGACAGAAACCTCACAGAACACATGTATTTGGGCCACGGTTGTCGATATTGCATAGGCATGTTTGGACCACTTGCAGATGAGACGTTATGTTAGCGATCTAGCTGTATCGACTCCATTCATAATTTGCATTGTGTGTGTATATAGTTTTTTTTTTATTTATCTTTTTCCCCCCTCATTTTTACCGTTTGCACAGAACCAATGGTTGCTGACAGTCACCCAGTTTAAAAAAGTATATACTGTAGGTAACATACCACACTTTTCTAATGCAGTCCATTGGCCTATTATTTATATACTTTGGAAGCATGTATTGGATATTTTTTGGTCCACAGATCATCTGGCGCTTCATCCATTTATCAATGGACAATGCAGTCATCGATGCGAGAGACCAAGTAAGATATGCCCTGTAGTTCATGTGACGTGAATGTTACCAGCAAACTTCTAAATGCACTGAAACAATGGTTGGTTATCCTCCAGTGTTCACTTTTTATAAGGTATTGTCTTTGTAAATTACCATAATCCTATACTGTGAATGTTACCAACAAACTCCTAAATGCACTGACACAATGGTTGGTTATCATCAGCCAGTGTTCACTTTTTATAAGGTATTGTCTTGGTAAATTACCATAATCCTATACTGTGAATGTTACCAACAAACTCCTAAATGCACTGAAACAATGGTTGATTATCCTCCAGTGTTCACTTTTTATAAAGTATTGTATTGGTAAATTACCATAATCCTATACTGTGAATGTTACCAACAAACTCCTAAATGCACTGAAACAATGGTTGATTATCCTCCAGTGTTCACTTTTTATAAGGTATTGTCTTGGTAAATTACCATAATCCTATACTGTGAATGTTACCAACAAACTCCTAAATGCACTGAAACAATGGTTGATTATCCTCCAGTGTTCACTTTTTATAAGGTATTGTCTTGGTAAATTACCATAATCCTATACTGTGAATGTTACCAACAAACTCCTAAATGCACTGAAACAATGGTTGGTTATCATCACAGTGTTCACTTTTTATAAGGTATTGTCTTGGTAAATTACCATAATCCTATACTGTGAATGTTACCAACAAACTCCAAAATGCACTGAAACAATGGTTGATTATCCTCCAGTGTTCACTTTTTATAAGGTATTGTATTGGTAAATTACCATAATCCTATACTGTGAATGTTACCAACAAACTCCTAAATGCACTGAAACAATGGTTGATTATCCTCCAGTGTTCACTTTTTATAAGGTATTGTCTTGGTAAATTACCATAATCCTATACTGTGAATGTTACCAACAAACTCCTAAATGCACTGAAACAATGGTTGATTATCCTCCAGTGTTCACTTTTTATAAGGTATTGTCTTGGTAAATTACCATAATCCTATACTGTGAATGTTACCAACAAACTCCTAAATGCACTGACACAATGGTTGGTTATCATCAGCCAGTGTTCACTTTTTATAAGGTATTGTCTTGGTAAATTACCATAATCCTATACTGTGAATGTTACCAACAAACTCCTAAATGCACTGAAACAATGGTTGATTATCCTCCAGTGTTCACTTTTTATAAGGTATTGTATTGGTAAATTACCATAATCCTATACTGTGAATGTTACCAACAAACTCCTAAATGCACTGAAACAATGGTTGATTATCCTCCAGTGTTCACTTTTTATAAGGTATTGTCTTGGTAAATTACCATAATCCTATACTGTGAATGTTACCAACAAACTCCTAAATGCACTGAAACAATGGTTGATTATCCTCCAGTGTTCACTTTTTATAAGGTATTGTCTTGGTAAATTACCATAATCCTATACTGTGAATGTTACCAACAAACTCCTAAATGCACTGAAACAATGGTTGATTATCCTCCAGTGTTCACTTTTTATAAGGTATTGTATTGGTAAATTACCATAATCCTATACTGTGAATGTTACCAACAAACTCCTAAATGCACTGAAACAATGGTTGATTATCCTCCAGTGTTCACTTTTTATAAGGTATTGTCTTGGTAAATTACCATAATCCTATACTGTGAATGTTACCAGCATATAATGCACAGCAACAATGGTTGGTACTGATGACTTGTCACCCAGTTTATTGAACATATTTTACAATAAAAATGTTCATGGCATCAAAGTTTCAAGTTTTTTGCATTGTAAAGTATTCTGTATTTTATAATAATGTTGTCTGGACCTACACCAGTAGTTATAAAACTTACTTGTTCATTAGCGCCAGGCATATCAATCAAATGACCAACAAAGTAATCAATCAATCAAACAAATCAATCTATGAATCAAACTATCAACAAAACAATCAAACATTCTATCAAGCAAATGACCAACAAAGTAATCAATCAATCAAACCAATCAATCTATGAATCAAACTATCAACAAAACAATAAAACATTCTATCAAGCAAATTACCAACAAAACAATCAAACATTCTATCAATCAAATGACCAACAAAGTAATCAATCAATCAAACCAATCAATCTATGAATCAAACTATCAACAAAACAATCAAACATTCTATCAATCAAATGACCAACAAAGTAATCAATCAATCAAACAAATCAATCTATGAATCAAACTATCAACAAAACAATCAAACATTCTATCAAGCAAACTATCAACAAAACAATCAAACATTCTATCAAGCAAACTATCAACAAAACAATCAAACATTCTATCAATCAAATGACCAACAAAGTAATCAATCAATCAAACAAATCAATCTATGAATCAAACTATCAACAAAACAATAAAACATTCTATCAATCAAACCAATAAAACAATCTGTCAAACAATCAATCAATCAAACCATCCATCCATCCATCCCAGTCTAAATTGCTTTATAACACGTTCAGTACCTATTATCACCCCGCCGGCACACCTTTCATAAAAGTGCCTGTAACTTCTGTTCTAAATAATTTACCTCCACTTTTATCTTTTGTTGACGTTTTTTAACTTGTAATTGTGAACGAACGAAGACATGCAGAAACAAACGGTTTTTTGCATTGTGTACATCAACTTGTCGTCTTCAAATGAGCCCAACCATTTCCCCATAGTTATAATATAAAATATAGAAATAGCTCCGCTAAGATCATGAGATATGCTAGAATCGTCCAGGAATCCTGGCAACCCACAGTCATTTTCCGGATTTTTGGCCGGCACCCAAAGTGTTAATAGTTACAAATAGTTACCGAGATCCAGACCTCGGTGACCTCATAGCTGGCTACGGCCATGCAACTGAGTATACTTTTACTCTTAACTAGGGATGTCCGATATTATCGGCCTACCGATATTCTCAGCCGATATCGGCATTAAAATGTGATATCGGAAAATATCGGTATCGGTTTTAATTTTTTTTTTTTTTTTTTACATTTCTATAACCTTTATTTACCCAGGCAAGCAAGTAAGAACAAATTCAGATTTTATTTATTGTCAAAAGTATGCATAATGTTGTGTTAATTCCACAACAAGAGATATGTAAGGGATAATGTATAGCTACGAGGTCATTGTCGCAAAATAATTGACCGACACAGAGTTTAAAATACCGAGCCGCCTCGGCGAGGTGTTTTAAACGTCAGTGAAGGTCAATTATTTTGCGACAATGATCGAGTATAGCTATACATTATCCCGCTTATTACATGGCTAACTGACTAACAATATACCTAATTCATTTTACATCGACTCGCAACAGTAACACTGGTTCTGGCTCCGCTGAGTGCTCGTCGCTCCGCCCCCCAGCAGCTTCCCCGGCAGCCGGCAGTTTGCACTGATGTCAGTGGGCTTGTTTGTGAACAGCTGCGCACAGCGGTCATTATTGTGGGCTTGATTGCGAACAGCTGCCCACAGCGGTCATTATTGTCCCACAGCGGTCATTATTGTCTGATAACTGACCTCTGACGCGCGCTATTGACCAATCACAAGCAAGCATTTCGGCGAATGTGAAAACGCCATGTAATAAGTAATGTTAATTACCTGAAATTATGAAATTTTTGGGGGGGGGGGGGGGGGGGGAACCCTGCATATACTGTATCGGTATCGGTTGATATCGGTTGATATCGGTATCGGAAATTAGGAGTTGGACAATATCGGTATATCGGTATCGGTAAAAAAGCCAATATCGAGCATCCCTACTCTTAACATGTCTAACTAAGATGTAACGTTATACATGATCTGGGGGATGGTTAGGGGATGAAGGAGTCATGCTGACAATCAACTGGTAATATTTTCTTTCGTTATCTTAGAATTCGGGCTGTCAGTTTATCGCGTTAATTAGATTAATTAATTACACAGCAAATTATCGTGTTATGAAAATTAACTCAAAATTAAGTACATTTTTTATTTTTTTTACTTTTTTAATAATCTTTTCATTCATTCCATAAGAATGTAGAATACACATTTACAGACTTTTTTTTTAATATGGTCCATTTGCATGTTCTTGGTATCTGATTCTAGGGACATGAATTTCAGGGAATGTATTCCCAGTGTCAGAAATACTGTGGGCTAGATCCACAAAGAATGGATTGCACGGTGCAAGTTGCACCCTTACTTACAATTCATTATGAATTGAAAATGGGGGACCCTGATGTAAACAAGACAAAAGTCTTTCTCTGGTCTGCATCCCCTTAACAATTGTGTGTATTGAGCCGTACTGTACTGTACCCATTCTGCAATCTGTTAATAACATTTTCATTCAATCAATCAATCTGCACAGTGATTGATTGAATGACATTTTTATTTTGAGTAAATTGTAATGAACCAATAATGAACCAGTAATGAGAATATCAATAAATCTTTATCTTTGACTGTGAATAACACCATGCTCAAATTGACTAGACCTGAAAAATCTAAGCAAATTAATAGATGGAAGATGATTAAACAGAAGGTTTTGTAGATATAGTACTTAATTCTGCCATCCGGACACATGCAATTTGAAATATGATTATAGAATATAGAATATCAGGCATAAAATGGTTATGCGATTAAAATGCGATTAATTAGATTAATTAATTACAAATCCTGTAATTAATTAGATTACTTTTTTTAATCGCCTGACAGCACTACTTAGAATATATTTGTAGTTGATAATATGGTCACAATGTAGACTGCATTAAGATTTGACAGTATAACTTAGATGCCCTTTGCATTATTATTGGTCTGTATCAATCAGTCCAGAATGAGTGATAAGTTTAATGTGAATTTGGAATAACTGCTTTTTAATCTCCTGCTCTTGTCTGATGCCTTTTCTTTCTCCATTCTATTCGTTCTTTTTTTTTTAAAGGGGAACTATCTTACTATTTCTTTCACTATTTGGGCAATTTTACACAATTCCTGTGAGTCTATGGAACACATCTGTAAGGTTTTTTTCAAAAGAATTCATTGTTTTGTATTTCTAATTGTTCTGTGTGTGCCTTGATCAGGCGTTCCTAGTGTGATGTGTTATGTCTAGCTGTAGTTCCCTGTCCTGGTTTTGTAGTCCTTATCGTTTCCCCTTCCAGGTGTACCCATTTGTAATCAACCCAGGTGTGTCTCGTCTCATCATTCCCCGCTGTACGCAGGCTAGCCAATCAGAGAGCGTCTTTGCAAACAGAGGCTACGGAAAAAAATCACACCCCTGGCGTGTGGGAGGAGGTAGTCACAGGTGACCCGGTTTCTGCTAACCAGTTAGTGCTGAAGAAGATGGAACTGGAGTTTAAGTTCGAGCAATTGAAACATGCAGAGCGGTTATGCGCTCAGGAGGCGGAACAGGCAGAATGTGTGTGCATGCATGAGCTTGAGCGTGATCGCGCAGAGGCAGAACGTGTTCGCGCAGAGGCAGAACGTGGGCGTGTGCATGAGCTTGAGCTTAGAAGGCTTGGGGTAGAGGTGCGGGCAATGCATCAGGAAGATAGGTTCGATGTCACCTACGTCTGGTCCCGCAATTTTCGGAGAAGTACTTCTCTATGTTCGAAAATGTAGTCACGACTTTTAAATGGCCTAATGACCAGTGGACATTACTTCTCCAGAGAGCGCTCACCGGGAAACACGTTTACGCATCACTTTGTCCAAACACCCAGGATTAGAGGCGGGGGGTCTCATCTCCATGTACAGTAGCCGAACCTAAGAAGACACACAACAACAGACAGACAGCTCAGTGATTGAAACCTACGTGTTTGTGCGACCATGTCGACCTGAACAATGATAATAAGAACGAGCCGCCTCGGGGGCCTGGAGGATACGGTACCACAGGCGGATGACTGCCGCTGCTGCTGGAGCTGGACCGAGTCATGTGAGACAAGCCGGCGGCAGCAAGGTGCACAGAGCCGGGGAGAAACCACCGCCTCGCCCCGCTGAAGTACGACCACCATCATCATCATGAATTGTGCCTCAAAGCATGAATGAACCGGCATTTCGCTGAAGTACGACCACCATCATCATCATGAATTGTGCCTCAAAACATGAATGAACCGGCATTTAATACTGAGGTGCTTCACAGCGTGTCTCAGGCGAGAGCGTAAAGGGGGGCGTAATAGCGTAAATGGATGTATTGATTTCATCATAACGACTCATTCAAAAAAGATAAAGTCACCTGGAATATGTTAGTTGTTTACACAATGTTGGATTATGTAATTGGTTTGTCATGACTCATTGTAAAACAAAATATAAATCGCGGGTGGGGGGGGTTCTGAGGGGAGTGGCCACTGGCTGACAGTGCTCTCTTTCTCGGGTGCCTGTGTTGTGCCGAATTCGGACTCCCTGCCAGAATCCGACTCCGCCTTGGGTGAACGTGCATACACTCTATCAGCCTACCCAGCATGTAATGCGTTCTTTGTTAGAACTCAACTCGTTATTATTGGTGCATAGATTTCAGAAATACGGGAACGTTTTGATTATATTTAAAAGGCTTTGACAATGTAAAATGCCTGAATGTACTGACCATGCTTTGCCTATGGATGATGCGGTGTGTGTTCCCCAGTGTGTGTTATTGCAGGAGTCTGGAGAAGGAGAGCTCGGATTGGTGGGTCTGAGAGTGGAGGGCGTGCGTCCTGGGGAGCTCGGCCTGTCGTCATCTCCAGTGCGTGTATCTATGTCCACTATACCTGTGTCAGTCTCGGTGGTGGCTCCACCTAGAGTTGATGGTGATAATAACAGCCTTTGTTTTTCAGAAGGGGTTGGGGAGTTGAAGGCTGGTGTCATTGTCCCATCCCAGGCAGTAGTAGAGACGAGACTGGACATTCCTCACAATATGCTACTCTCTCTCAGAGCTGTCTTGTTGCCTAATGCATATTTTTTCTTATGTATGTGTTTGTACATGTTATCGCTTTGCCATCTTGCACATGCATAGATGCTAGCAGTGGTAGGAAGCCCACTACAATAAGCAGATTTGCTCCACTTAGTCCAAAGTTCATTTTATTCTGATTATTAGTACCAGTTGTTCTGGTAGGCATAGCGACTGCATTGGAAATAAGCAGATGAACAACATGCAGTGTTGCAAAGAAAAAAAGAAAGCTTGCTTTACTGATAGGGGAAAATGTAGGGAGTTTTCTTGCCAAATCAAGGCAGCTCACAGCTCTGCAGCTATTGGCAATCCTATAAGCTACTATTTAATACTGGGGGGGTAATTTTGTGGTTATTTTTCATGTTCATTCCCCCATTCCGCCTTGGTGTTATGTACATACATTTGGGTGTGGGGATGTTATGTGTGGGGTCTGTGTGTACCTTGATCAGGCGTTCCTAGTGTGATGTGTTATGTCTAGCTGTAGTTCCCTGTCCTGGTTGCGTCTATGCTTTTACCAACGCGTTCGTGTTTCTGGGTTCCCGTTTTGTGCTCTGATTGGCCACTGACCTACGCTATTACGCCCCCCTTTACACTCTCGCCTGAGGCGCGCTGTGAAGCACCTCTGTATTAAATGCCGGTTCATTGATGCTTTGAGGCACAATTCATGATGATGATGGTGGTCGTACTTCAGCGAAATGCCGGTTCATTCATGCTTTGAGACACAATTCATGATGATGATGATGGTGGTCGTACTTCAGCGGGGCGAGGCGGTGGTTTCTCCCCGGCTCCATGCGCCTTGCTGCCGCCGGCTTGTCTCACATGACTTGTTCCAGCTCCAGCAGCAGCGGCCGTCTCCTGCCTGCGGTATCCTCCAGGCCCCCGAGGTGGCTCGTTCTTATTATTATCCCCCATTGTTCAGGTTGACATGGTCGCACAAACACGTAGGTTTCAATCACTGAGCTGTCTGTCTGTTGTTGTGTGTCTTCTTAGGTTCAGCTACTGTACATGGAGATGAGACCCCCCGCCTCTCTCTCCATAATAGACGCAACCAGGCGTGCATTCTCGTGGGGAAACCCGAAACAACATTTACTAAGACAAGTGATAGTTGTGTTTCCCCATCTACCGTCAACATAAAACCATCCACCACCCGTTGGAGGAGTAGTGGGGGAGAAGAAGAGGAATATTTTTAAATAGCAAGAATTATCGATTGGCAACTCTGTGCTCGTCAGACCTGCAGCTGCTGGTACTGTATGGAGAGAGAGGCGGGGGGTCTCATCTCCATGTACAGTAGCCGAACCTAAGAAGACACACAACAACAGACAGACAGCTCAGTGATTGAAACCTACGTGTTTGTGCGACCATGTCGACCTGAACAATGATAATAAGAACGAGCCGCCTCGGGGGCCTGGAGGATACGGTACCACAGGCGGATGACTGCCGCTGCTGCTGGAGCTGGACCGAGTCATGTGAGACAAGCCGGCGGCAGCAAGGTGCACAGAGCCGGGGAGAAACCACCGCCTCGCCCCGCTGAAGTACGACCACCATCATCATCATGAATTGTGCCTCAAAGCATGAATGAACCGGCATTTCGCTGAAGTACGACCACCATCATCATCATGAATTGTGCCTCAAAACATGAATGAACCGGCATTTAATACTGAGGTGCTTCACAGCGTGTCTCAGGCGAGAGCGTAAAGGGGGGCGTAATAGCGTAAATGGATGTATTGATTTCATCATAACGACTCATTCAAAAAAGATAAAGTCACCTGGAATATGTTAGTTGTTTACACAATGTTGGATTATGTAATTGATTTGTCATGACTCATTGTAAAACAAAATATAAATCGCGGGGGGGGGGGGGTTCTGAGGGGAGTGGCCACTGGCTGACAGTGCTCTCTTTCTCGGGTGCCTGTGTTGTGCCGAATTCGGACTCCCTGCCAGAATCCGACTCCGCCTTGGGTGAACGTGCATACACTCTATCAGCCTACCCAGCATGTAATGCGTTCTTTGTTAGAACTCAACTCGTTATTATTGGTGCATAGATTTCAGAAATACGGGAACGTTTTGATTATATTTAAAAGGCTTTGACAATGTAAAATGCCTGAATGTACTGACCATGCTTTGCCTATGGATGATGCGGTGTGTGTTCCCCAGTGTGTGTTATTGCAGGAGTCTGGAGAAGGAGAGCTCGGATTGGTGGGTCTGAGAGTGGAGGGCGTGCGTCCTGGGGAGCTCGGCCTGTCGTCATCTCCAGTGCGTGTATCTATGTCCACTATACCTGTGTCAGTCTCGGTGGTGGCTCCACCTAGAGTTGATGGTGATAATAACAGCCTTTGTTTTTCAGAAGGGGTTGGGGAGTTGAAGGCTGGTGTCATTGTCCCATCCCAGGCAGTAGTAGAGACGAGACTGGACATTCCTCACAATATGCTACTCTCTCTCAGAGCTGTCTTGTTGCCTAATGCATATTTTTTCTTATGTATGTGTTTGTACATGTTATCGCTTTGCCATCTTGCACATGCATAGATGCTAGCAGTGGTAGGAAGCCCACTACAATAAGCAGATTTGCTCCACTTAGTCCAAAGTTCATTTTATTCTGATTATTAGTACCAGTTGTTCTGGTAGGCATAGCGACTGCATTGGAAATAAGCAGATGAACAACATGCAGTGTTGCAAAGAAAAAAAGAAAGCTTGCTTTACTGATAGGGGAAAATGTAGGGAGTTTTCTTGCCAAATCAAGGCAGCTCACAGCTCTGCAGCTATTGGCAATCCTATAAGCTACTATTTAATACTGGGGGGGTAATTTTGTGGTTATTTTTCATGTTCATTCCCCCATTCCGCCTTGGTTTTATGTACATACATTTGGGTGTGGGGATGTTATGTGTGGGGTCTGTGTGTACCTTGATCAGGCGTTCCTAGTGTGATGTGTTATGTCTAGCTGTAGTTCCCTGTCCTGGTTGCGTCTATGCTTTTACCAACGCGTTCGTGTTTCTGGGTTCCCGTTTTGTGCTCTGATTGGCCACTGACCTACGCTATTACGCCCCCCTTTACACTCTCGCCTGAGGCGCGCTGTGAAGCACCTCTGTATTAAATGCCGGTTCATTGATGCTTTGAGGCACAATTCATGATGATGATGGTGGTCGTACTTCAGCGAAATGCCGGTTCATTCATGCTTTGAGACACAATTCATGATGATGATGATGGTGGTCGTACTTCAGCGGGGCGAGGCGGTGGTTTCTCCCCGGCTCCATGCGCCTTGCTGCCGCCGGCTTGTCTCACATGACTTGTTCCAGCTCCAGCAGCAGCGGCCGTCTCCTGCCTGCGGTATCCTCCAGGCCCCCGAGGTGGCTCGTTCTTATTATTATCCCCCATTGTTCAGGTTGACATGGTCGCACAAACACGTAGGTTTCAATCACTGAGCTGTCTGTCTGTTGTTGTGTGTCTTCTTAGGTTCAGCTACTGTACATGGAGATGAGACCCCCCGCCTCTCTCTCCATAATAGACGCAACCAGGCGTGCATTCTCGTGGGGAAACCCGAAACAACATTTACTAAGACAAGTGATAGTTGTGTTTCCCCATCTACCGTCAACATAAAACCATCCACCACCCGTTGGAGGAGTAGTGGGGGAGAAGAAGAGGAATATTTTTAAATAGCAAGAATTATCGATTGGCAACTCTGTGCTCGTCAGACCTGCAGCTGCTGGTACTGTATGGAGAGAGAGGCGGGGGTCTCATCTCCATGTACAGTAGCCGAACCTAAGAAGACACACAACAACAGACAGACAGCTCAGTGATTGAAACCTACGTGTTTGTGCGACCATGTCGACCTGAACAATGATAATAAGAACGAGCCGCCTCGGGGGCCTGGAGGATACGGTACCACAGGCGGATGACTGCCGCTGCTGCTGGAGCTGGACCGAGTCATGTGAGACAAGCCGGCGGCAGCAAGGTGCACAGAGCCGGGGAGAAACCACCGCCTCGCCCCGCTGAAGTACGACCACCATCATCATCATGAATTGTGCCTCAAAGCATGAATGAACCGGCATTTCGCTGAAGTACGACCACCATCATCATCATGAATTGTGCCTCAAAACATGAATGAACCGGCATTTAATACTGAGGTGCTTCACAGCGTGTCTCAGGCGAGAGCGTAAAGGGGGGCGTAATAGCGTAAATGGATGTATTGATTTCATCATAACGACTCATTCAAAAAAGATAAAGTCACCTGGAATATGTTAGTTGTTTACACAATGTTGGATTATGTAATTGGTTTGTCATGACTCATTGTAAAACAAAATATAAATCGCGGGGGGGGGTTCTGAGGGGAGTGGCCACTGGCTGACAGTGCTCTCTTTCTCGGGTGCCTGTGTTGTGCCGAATTCGGACTCCCTGCCAGAATCCGACTCCGCCTTGGGTGAACGTGCATACACTCTATCAGCCTACCCAGCATGTAATGCGTTCTTTGTTAGAACTCAACTCGTTATTATTGGTGCATAGATTTCAGAAATACGGGAACGTTTTGATTATATTTAAAAGGCTTTGACAATGTAAAATGCCTGAATGTACTGACCATGCTTTGCCTATGGATGATGCGGTGTGTGTTCCCCAGTGTGTGTTATTGCAGGAGTCTGGAGAAGGAGAGCTCGGATTGGTGGGTCTGAGAGTGGAGGGCGTGCGTCCTGGGGAGCTCGGCCTGTCGTCATCTCCAGTGCGTGTATCTATGTCCACTATACCTGTGTCAGTCTCGGTGGTGGCTCCACCTAGAGTTGATGGTGATAATAACAGCCTTTGTTTTTCAGAAGGGGTTGGGGAGTTGAAGGCTGGTGTCATTGTCCCATCCCAGGCAGTAGTAGAGACGAGACTGGACATTCCTCACAATATGCTACTCTCTCTCAGAGCTGTCTTGTTGCCTAATGCATATTTTTTCTTATGTATGTGTTTGTACATGTTATCGCTTTGCCATCTTGCACATGCATAGATGCTAGCAGTGGTAGGAAGCCCACTACAATAAGCAGATTTGCTCCACTTAGTCCAAAGTTCATTTTATTCTGATTATTAGTACCAGTTGTTCTGGTAGGCATAGCGACTGCATTGGAAATAAGCAGATGAACAACATGCAGTGTTGCAAAGAAAAAAAGAAAGCTTGCTTTACTGATAGGGGAAAATGTAGGGAGTTTTCTTGCCAAATCAAGGCAGCTCACAGCTCTGCAGCTATTGGCAATCCTATAAGCTACTATTTAATACTGGGGGGGTAATTTTGTGGTTATTTTTCATGTTCATTCCCCCATTCCGCCTTGGTGTTATGTACATACATTTGGGTGTGGGGATGTTATGTGTGGGGTCTGTGTGTACCTTGATCAGGCGTTCCTAGTGTGATGTGTTATGTCTAGCTGTAGTTCCCTGTCCTGGTTGCGTCTATGCTTTTACCAACGCGTTCGTGTTTCTGGGTTCCCGTTTTGTGCTCTGATTGGCCACTGACCTACGCTATTACGCCCCCCTTTACACTCTCGCCTGAGGCGCGCTGTGAAGCACCTCTGTATTAAATGCCGGTTCATTGATGCTTTGAGGCACAATTCATGATGATGATGGTGGTCGTACTTCAGCGAAATGCCGGTTCATTCATGCTTTGAGACACAATTCATGATGATGATGATGGTGGTCGTACTTCAGCGGGGCGAGGCGGTGGTTTCTCCCCGGCTCCATGCGCCTTGCTGCCGCCGGCTTGTCTCACATGACTTGTTCCAGCTCCAGCAGCAGCGGCCGTCTCCTGCCTGCGGTATCCTCCAGGCCCCCGAGGTGGCTCGTTCTTATTATTATCCCCCATTGTTCAGGTTGACATGGTCGCACAAACACGTAGGTTTCAATCACTGAGCTGTCTGTCTGTTGTTGTGTGTCTTCTTAGGTTCAGCTACTGTACATGGAGATGAGACCCCCCGCCTCTCTCTCCATAATAGACGCAACCAGGCGTGCATTCTCGTGGGGAAACCCGAAACAACATTTACTAAGACAAGTGATAGTTGTGTTTCCCCATCTACCGTCAACATAAAACCATCCACCACCCGTTGGAGGAGTAGTGGGGGAGAAGAAGAGGAATATTTTTAAATAGCAAGAATTATCGATTGGCAACTCTGTGCTCGTCAGACCTGCAGCTGCTGGTACTGTATGGAGAGAGAGGCGGGGGGTCTCATCTCCATGTACAGTAGCCGAACCTAAGAAGACACACAACAACAGACAGACAGCTCAGTGATTGAAACCTACGTGTTTGTGCGACCATGTCGACCTGAACAATGATAATAAGAACGAGCCGCCTCGGGGGCCTGGAGGATACGGTACCACAGGCGGATGACTGCCGCTGCTGCTGGAGCTGGACCGAGTCATGTGAGACAAGCCGGCGGCAGCAA
The DNA here is from genome assembly GCF_963971535.1 of Notolepis coatsorum. Classification (NCBI taxonomy): domain Eukaryota; kingdom Metazoa; phylum Chordata; class Actinopteri; order Aulopiformes; family Paralepididae; genus Notolepis; species Notolepis coatsorum. The sequence goes on along the minus strand of NC_140173.1, from coordinate 97,421,950 downwards.
GGTGCACAGAGCCGGGGAGAAACCACCGCCTCGCCCCGCTGAAGTACGACCACCATCATCATCATGAATTGTGCCTCAAAGCATGAATGAACCGGCATTTCGCTGAAGTACGACCACCATCATCATCATGAATTGTGCCTCAAAACATGAATGAACCGGCATTTAATACTGAGGTGCTTCACAGCGTGTCTCAGGCGAGAGCGTAAAGGGGGGCGTAATAGCGTAAATGGATGTATTGATTTCATCATAACGACTCATTCAAAAAAGATAAAGTCACCTGGAATATGTTAGTTGTTTACACAATGTTGGATTATGTAATTGGTTTGTCATGACTCATTGTAAAACAAAATATAAATCGCGGGGGGGGGTTCTGAGGGGAGTGGCCACTGGCTGACAGTGCTCTCTTTCTCGGGTGCCTGTGTTGTGCCGAATTCGGACTCCCTGCCAGAATCCGACTCCGCCTTGGGTGAACGTGCATACACTCTATCAGCCTACCCAGCATGTAATGCGTTCTTTGTTAGAACTCAACTCGTTATTATTGGTGCATAGATTTCAGAAATACGGGAACGTTTTGATTATATTTAAAAGGCTTTGACAATGTAAAATGCCTGAATGTACTGACCATGCTTTGCCTATGGATGATGCGGTGTGTGTTCCCCAGTGTGTGTTATTGCAGGAGTCTGGAGAAGGAGAGCTCGGATTGGTGGGTCTGAGAGTGTAGGGCGTGCGTCCTGGGGAGCTCGGCCTGTCGTCATCTCCAGTGCGTGTATCTATGTCCACTATACCTGTGTCAGTCTCGGTGGTGGCTCCACCTAGAGTTGATGGTGATAATAACAGCCTTTGTTTTTCAGAAGGGGTTGGGGAGTTGAAGGCTGGTGTCATTGTCCCATCCCAGGCAGTAGTAGAGACGAGACTGGACATTCCTCACAATATGCTACTCTCTCTCAGAGCTGTCTTGTTGCCTAATGCATATTTTTTCTTATGTATGTGTTTGTACATGTTATCGCTTTGCCATCTTGCACATGCATAGATGCTAGCAGTGGTAGGAAGCCCACTACAATAAGCAGATTTGCTCCACTTAGTCCAAAGTTCATTTTATTCTGATTATTAGTACCAGTTGTTCTGGTAGGCATAGCGACTGCATTGGAAATAAGCAGATGAACAACATGCAGTGTTGCAAAGAAAAAAAGAAAGCTTGCTTTACTGATAGGGGAAAATGTAGGGAGTTTTCTTGCCAAATCAAGGCAGCTCACAGCTCTGCAGCTATTGGCAATCCTATAAGCTACTATTTAATACTGGGGGGGTAATTTTGTGGTTATTTTTCATGTTCATTCCCCCATTCCGCCTTGGTGTTATGTACATACATTTGGGTGTGGGGATGTTATGTGTGGGGTCTGTGTGTACCTTGATCAGGCGTTCCTAGTGTGATGTGTTATGTCTAGCTGTAGTTCCCTGTCCTGGTTGCGTCTATGCTTTTACCAACGCGTTCGTGTTTCTGGGTTCCCGTTTTGTGCTCTGATTGGCCACTGACCTACGCTATTACGCCCCCCTTTACACTCTCGCCTGAGGCGCGCTGTGAAGCACCTCTGTATTAAATGCCGGTTCATTGATGCTTTGAGGCACAATTCATGATGATGATGGTGGTCGTACTTCAGCGAAATGCCGGTTCATTCATGCTTTGAGACACAATTCATGATGATGATGATGGTGGTCGTACTTCAGCGGGGCGAGGCGGTGGTTTCTCCCCGGCTCCATGCGCCTTGCTGCCGCCGGCTTGTCTCACATGACTTGTTCCAGCTCCAGCAGCAGCGGCCGTCTTCTGCCTGCGGTATCCTCCAGGCCCCCGAGGTGGCTCGTTCTTATTATTATCCCCCATTGTTCAGGTTGACATGGTCGCACAAACACGTAGGTTTCAATCACTGAGCTGTCTGTCTGTTGTTGTGTGTCTTCTTAGGTTCAGCTACTGTACATGGAGATGAGACCCCCCGCCTCTCTCTCCATAATAGACGCAACCAGGCGTGCATTCTCGTGGGGAAACCCGAAACAACATTTACTAAGACAAGTGATAGTTGTGTTTCCCCATCTACCGTCAACATAAAACCATCCACCACCCGTTGGAGGAGTAGTGGGGGAGAAGAAGAGGAATATTTTTAAATAGCAAGAATTATCGATTGGCAACTCTGTGCTCGTCAGACCTGCAGCTGCTGGTACTGTATGGAGAGAGAGGCGGGGGGTCTCATCTCCATGTACAGTAGCCGAACCTAAGAAGACACACAACAACAGACAGACAGCTCAGTGATTGAAACCTACGTGTTTGTGCGACCATGTCGACCTGAACAATGATAATAAGAACGAGCCGCCTCGGGGGCCTGGAGGATACGGTACCACAGGCGGATGACTGCCGCTGCTGCTGGAGCTGGACCGAGTCATGTGAGACAAGCCGGCGGCAGCAAGGTGCACAGAGCCGGGGAGAAACCACCGCCTCGCCCCGCTGAAGTACGACCACCATCATCATCATGAATTGTGCCTCAAAACATGAATGAACCGGCATTTAATACTGAGGTGCTTCACAGCGTGTCTCAGGCGAGAGCGTAAAGGGGGGCGTAATAGCGTAAATGGATGTATTGATTTCATCATAACGACTCATTCAAAAAAGATAAAGTCACCTGGAATATGTTAGTTGTTTACACAATGTTGGATTATGTAATTGGTTTGTCATGACTCATTGTAAAACAAAATATAAACCGCGCGGGGGGGGGGGTTCTGAGGGGAGTGGCCACTGGCTGACAGTGCTCGCTTTCTCGGGTGCCGGTGTTGTGCCGAATTCGGACTCCCTGCCAGAATCCGACTCCGCCTTGGGTGAACGTGCATACACTCTATCAGCCTACCCAGCATGTAATACGTTCTTTGTTAGAACTCAACTCGTTATTATTGGTGCATAGATTTCAGAAATACAGGAACGTTTTGATTATATTTAAAAGGCTTTGACAATGTAAAACGAAATAAGTGGAGTTTCGAAGCTGTAAGCAGAATACAAGTCATAGGAACCCTTGCGAAAGCCGGTTCCCCAAGGGAAATTGGCTAGGCAGTTGGCTAATTGGAGTGACCCGGTGTACATCGCCGTGACTTAGAGCCTAGCTGCGACCTCCAACATCGCGCAGCTAGCGCGCTACATGTCGGGGATGATGGCGGGCGGGTCGGTATTGGATGACCATCAACAATATCTTCACGCCCTGGCGGCTGGAGCCATCCTGCACCTAACCCAGCTGCAGGCGATAGCCGCGGGGAAGGAGCACACCCTGGCCACTCTCTCCCAGCGCCACCTTTGGCTGGAGCAGGCGCGGCTGCCGGAGCAGAAGAGGATTCCGCTGCTCACGGCCCCCCTCTCCGATGCTGGCCTATTCGGGTCGGCCATGCAGCAGATGACGGCAGCCTGCAGAGAGATAGAGGAGGAGCGCTCTGTGCTCCAACCCCATTTCCCCCGACCTGATGCCACCGGTGATGTCCGGAAGAAGCAACGCCGGCAGAGGACCACGACCGTTGCCTCCGCCACCACCGCCGCCGCTGCTGGACCTTCGGCGAAGAAGGCCAGGAGTAGAGGGAGTGCCTCGTCCGCTGCAGCCAGCCGCCCCACACCCGGAGGTAACGGTATGGATCGTCGTGACCAGGCTCCCCAGAACCGTTAGTGACTCCCCTGTTTACCCCTGTCCCCTTCCCCCCCCAACATATGATTTAGTTATTAAATAAAAAAGTCCCTCCTGGGCTTAGCAAGGCCTGTGGCTAGCACTCGGTCGAAAGACTTGTCTTCCATCATCATGAAGAAGACTGTGTTCTTCTTGGAGTAGTAAGAGTGAACTTTACCTTTTTATCTGAGGGGGTTGTGTGTATTCTGTTACGTTTGGGAAACATGGCATCGAGTCCACAACCAGGTTAGAGTGTTAGCCTACAGAAGTAATTACATTATGTAGCTTGTACCGAGGTCTTTGACCCTCTCTTTAAACGTCTGTGTTTTCTCTTTACTTGGTGAAGTATATAAACACGGGTGACGTGTTCGCACATGAGCCTAAAGCCTTGTATAAAAACCCATTTTCACAAACAAGTTTATCGTCTGTGGCTGGCATGCAATGGTTGAGCTTATCCTAGTGGATATACGCTTTTCATGTAGCATGCTAGGTAAACTGGTATCATCGCTGCTTGTTTGTTTTCATCGTATCCGGGGTATGGTATCATAAGGGGATGAACTGATAAACCCCTCCCCCATTTTTCTGATTGGCCAGGGGGTTGGTCCTCCTGTTCTTCGGTCTTCCTGTCACGCTGTTGGGTCAGCGCGTCACAGGGTGGGGAGAGGGGGCGGGGGGCAATAGTATCCTACTGCAGAGCCGCAGAGCACGGCGCTCTCAGGCCCCGTGCTCTCAGGCCCGGCGGTCTGGGACCCCGCTCAGCAGCGCCACCCACCCAATGGCTGAATTGCCAATGGCTGAATTGGAGTATTGCACTGTGCGGGCACAGCTGTGAGATCTACGCGAGGCCAGTTATATGTCGTTAATGGCTTGCTCAGCACCTGTCTGCACTGTACTTCACTTCGTGCACGTGCACTGAATAAAAAATTCCACCATGTACCTTTATATCCCAACATCCGTCTGACCACACCCCCTTCCACTTACCTTCATAAGCAGGTGTGTGGTCACCTACTCGCCTCCTTCTTCACTTTCACCACAAGGAAGTGCCTTCGGTAGATCCCCACTTGACGAGGTTGTTAGTAGAAGACGTTGACATCATATCTTTATTTTCTCTCTCACTATTTTCGAGAAAATACGGCAATATTGTCTTCGTTACTGGAGTGTCTGGATCATTCCGACCTTCAACGGTTTTTCGTATTAGGAGCTCACGCCGCTGACATGCTTCCCAACTACAATCCTCCTTGCTGCGGCTGGATGGGGTTACCCTCCAGCAACACAGCTGGACTGTAGGACGCACCGTTGTTACGTTCTGGACACCGACTGAGGTCGGTGACCACCCACATTCCTGGCATATGTCACTGGGCTTGTCACCTGTCCTTTCCCTGTCAATTAGTGCTGTCACTTAGGGGTGGTTCCTGATTGGCTGTCACTGGGGTGTGTGTGGAATGTTGGTATTTGGTGTCTATGTAACCTACCTGTCTTCTGCTTGTTCATTGTCAGGTCTTCACTAATTGCGTTCGGGGAAAACGCGGACGGTTCAACTCTGGACCTCCAATAAGCTCCTATTTACCTTATTTCCTGCCTGTGCTATTTAGCATTTATCTCTCTTATGGCGCTTTTCCACTGCATGGTACCTACTCTACTCTACTCTACTCTACTCTACTCTACTCTACTCTACTCGCTTTAGGTACCTGGTACCATGTTGCTTTTCCACTGCAGGTACTAAAATAAAGTACTCAGTTTGTCTCCGTGTGGGGAGGCGGGGCTGCTGGTGTACAGCTGAGAGCTCCATAGCTCTGTGAGAGCTCCACCAGCATAGCTATGTCCGTGTCATGAGCTAGTAGGCGCAAGCCAGAGTAAAACACAGTTTTCAATCAATCAATCAATAACAACATTAACGAGACTCTCGTTGTGTCTATTCTGATAACGCTAACGTTACCTCTCATTGTGTCTATTCTACAAGCGTTAACGTTAGCTAGGCTGTCTATGCTAACGTTAGCATTAGGCTAACAAGCTGTAACGTTACCAGTCGCGTCTATTTGCTAACGTTAGCATTAGGTAATAACCGGTTTAAAATGGATGGTGATTACCTCACGTTGTGTCTATTCTATTAGCATTAACGTTACTCATACAAACAATCAATAGCGAGTTATATTGATCGCGCTATGTACGATAGCCATGCTAAAACGCTAGCACAACATCAGCACAACATAAGCTTAAGCCTTAACAAGTCAGCGATCTTTTTGCGAGACTAAACTCTCCGCTCGGTGGCAAATTGTGTTGATGTCGGTTTTGTTTAATCAATAAATGAGGCAGAATACACAGTGACTGTATTGTTTGTTTATTGAACTTGTGCCTGCTGCAACCATAATGAAATCCTATGCGAGACATTCAAGATGGCGGCTCTGTTTTCGTTCAGACTTTTTCACACTGACACCGTGTCCTTCCTGGGCTTTGTGTTGACAAAGGGCGATCTGCGCATGGATCCAGCCAAGGTGAGTGCAGTTTTGGACTGGCCACGGCCTTCGTCGCTCAAGGGGTTACAACGGTTTTTGGGCTTTGCAAATTTTTACAGGCGCTTTATTCGCAACTTTAGCGCCTTAGCCAATCCATTAACAGCTCTCACTAAGTCCTCTCTCCCTGGCTTTGAATGGTCGCCTAGGGCAGAGTCGGCCTTCTGCGATCTTAAACGTTGATTTACATCCGCTCCTGTATTGATCCGCCATGACGCAGAGGTTCCGTTCATTGTGGAGGTGGATGCCTCTGACATCGCGGTGGGGGGGGTCCTCTCTCATAGATGCTTAAAGGATGGGAAAGTGCACCCGTGTGATTTTTTCTCTCGCCGTCTGTCACCAGCCGAGCGTAATTACGACGTGGGTAATCGGGAGTTATTGGCGATCAAATTGGCACTGGAGGAGTGGAGACATTGGTTAGAGGGGGCGACACATCCTTTCATTGTTTGGACTGATCATAAGAACTTGGCTTACATCCAAGGGGCTAAACGCCTTAACGCTCGCCAGGCCAGGTGGACGTTGTTCTTCACACGATTCCGATTTACCATCTCCTATAGACCCGGCTCCAAGAATATCAAACCTGACACTTTGTCGCGCCAGTTTGATCTTCCTGGTCGGGAGGAGCAGCCCCATCCCATTATTCCACCGGCCTTGATTTTGGCACCCGTGTCTTGGGGCATAGAGAGGGTGGTAAGGTCGGCGCTAACGCGGGAGCCCGATACGGGTGGGGGTCCTCCGGGACGGTCGTATGTTCCCAAGGCGGCGCGCTCACGTTTGCTACAGTGGGCACATGCGTCATCCCTCACCAGCCACCCAAGGGCAACCAGGACCCTGGAATGTATCCGTAGGAGGTTCTGGTGGCCGACAGTGGAGGGGGATACGTGTTCCTTTGTGGCGGCCTGTCCGGTGTGCGCACGTAGTAAGACCTCTCGACGGGCACCGGCGGGTCTCCTCCGACCACTTCCTATTCCTAAACGACCCTGGTCACACATATCTCTGGACTTTATTTCTGGTCTTCCCCTTTCGGACGGGTTCACCACCATTTTGGTGGTGGTGGATCGGTTCTCTAAGGCGGCTCACTTTGTCCCTCTCCCCAAGCTTCCATCGACCCGGGAGACTGCTGATTTAGTTATACAGCATGTCTTTCGGGTCCACGGGCTGCCAGTGGATATCGTGTCGGACCGGGGTCCTCAGTTCGCCTCCAGGTTCTGGAAGGCGTTTGCCGCCGGCCTCGGCGCCTCTGTCAGTCTGTCGTCTGGGTTCCATCCGCAGTCGAACGGGCAGACGGAGCGGGTCAACCAGGATTTGGAGGGGGTCTTGAGATGTTACGTTGCCGGTAGTCCGGCAATGTGGAGTAGGAGGTTGGCTTGGGCTGAGTATGCGCATAATACCCTTCTCTCCTCTTCTACCGGTATGTCTCCCTTTCAGTGCCAGTATGGTTTTCAACCTCCTCTGTTTCCCGAGCAGGAGCAGGAGGCGGAGGTGCCCTCGGCCCAGGCACATGTGGCTCGCTGTCGCAGGACGTGGAAACAGGTTCGGAAGGCGCTACAGAAGGTTTCGGTTAGTACCCAACGGCAAGCTAACCGTAAGCGTCGTCCGGCTCCAGTTTACCGTCCAGGGCAGCAGGTTTGGCTTTCCACCCGGGATCTTCCTCTCCGGGTGGAATCCAAGAAGCTGGCTCCTCGCTTTATAGGACCATTTAAAGTGATTAATCGGGTTAATCCAGTGGCTTACAAGCTACGACTTCCGAGCTCTATGAGGGTTCATCCGACGTTTCATGTGTCCCTGTTGAAGCCATTCCTCTCATCGCCCTTGGCCCCGCCACTGCCTGTGGTTCCTCCGCCCCGGTTTATTGGCGGTCAACCCATTTACACGGTGCGGAGGATACTGGGTTGTAGGCGGAGGGGTAGGGGGTTTCAGTTCTTGGTGGATTAGGAGGGGTACGGGATAGAAGAGCATTCTTGGGTGCCTCAAAGGGATATTTTAGATCCCAGCCTGATCGTTGATTTCCGGCGGCTGAATCCCGAGGCCCCTAGGTGAACGTCTGGTGCCGTTCGTCGGGGGAGGGTACTGTTACGTTCTGGACACCGACTGAGGTCGGTGACCACCCACATTCCTGGCATATGTCACTGGGCTTGTCACCTGTCCTTTCCCTGTCAATTAGTGCTGTCACTTAGGGGTGGTTCCTGATTGGCTGTCACAGGGGTGTGTGTGGAATGTTGGTATTTGGTGTCTATGTAACCTACCTGTCTTCTGCTTGTTCATTGTCAGGTCTTCACTAATTGCGTTCGGGGAAAACGCGGACGGTTCAACTCTGGACCTCCAATAAGCTCCTATTTACCTTATTTCCTGCCTGTGCTATTTAGCATTTATCTCTCTTAGAAATTACTCTTGTGTTCTTACTATTAAAGTCGAACCTGTTCAAGAGTAAACACTCTCCGTCTCTGTGATTGCCTTCACCCATTGGAACTCACCTACCTCCATTCCTGACAACCGTCTGTTGTGAGAAGCGGTTGTTTCCAGGTTGGGTACGTACTGTTTTGCTTGCGAGCTCTGGTTGTTGTTGATGCTATGGCGGTTAGCTAACAATTTCCGAAACGCCGACCCCAGGCTAGGGTCCTCTGCTCGGCTTAAAACGGCGGTCGGAGGATCTTGGTTTGACGCCAATGATGGCTAATCTAGTGGGCCGCGCTAGGTTCTGGTGATCCCAGGATTCTAGAGCGATGCTTCTCTGTCCCGTGCAGGCCCCATCTTTCATATACAAATGAAAGTATACCCTAACGAGGAAATGTGGGTATAAGATCTTCTTTATCGGAAGTTCCATGCTCAAAGGGCCCTGTGTATGTCTGGATCACCATTGACATTCTTTTTCTTTTCCCTGTTAGGGGAGGGATTGGGACGCCTGTATCAGTTCCGCAACCGTTTCCATTTCCGGGGTAGGCCTGATTGGCCGCGACAGGCACGTGACGCACGTGGCACGCCCCCGCGGCAGCCCCAGCGGCAAGCGCGCTACTGCTGGAGTTCACTTCGCCTTTCACATCGCTGCCGTTGGCGAAAGCAGGATGAGAGAGCGTAGATTTCGCTGTGTATCATTTAATCATTTATCATTTAACATTTGAAAGGCATACATTGTTGTCATACAGAAGTACAGAATACTTTTATCCAAAATGCTTCTTACTGTTACACTGTTAGAGACTGTGCTAGACAAATGAATGACTAATTCGGTCAGAAATAACGTAACTAATAACGTTAGTAAGCACTGCTTATATGCTTATTATGTCTGCGGGGTACAGTAAACGTTTCTCCCGGTACATTCTGAAGATTATGTTGGATAACCAGCGGTCTTCCGCTCCTCCTCACTCGAGTGAGAGCAAAGCCGTGCACAGCTCAGCCCTGTGTGAGACGCGAGGAGGAGATGGGAGTCCTTCCAATCAGAATATGTCGTTTCTTTACACATATGTTGGATTATGAATATGTCTTTATAGCTATGCTGCCAGGCTGGTCCACGACCCTCCGTCCTGCGATCACCAGCGGGGAGAATATGCTCACGCAAGCGGCATCGCTGAGCTCTGGTGACGGTCTTATTGGGGCTTATGCCGAGAAGCAGTAACACAACATTGCAACTGTTGTGTTACTGCTTTCTGACCGAATTAGTCATTCATTTGTAGCTATAAAGACATATTCATAATCCAACATAGGCGTAAAGAAACAACATATTCCGATTGGAAGGACTCCCATCTCCTCCTCGCGTCTCACACAGGGCTGAGCTGTGCACGGCTTTGCTCTCACTCGAGTGAGGAGGAGCGGAAGACCGCTGGTTCTCCAACATACAGCGGTGTGCTCTTCAGAATGTACCGGGAGAAACGTTTACTGTACCCCGCAGACATAATAAGCATATAAGCAGTGCTTACTAACGTTATTAGTTACGTTATTTCTGACCGAATTAGTCATTCATTTGTCTAGCACAGTCTCTAACAGTGTAACAGTAAGAAGCATTTTGGATAAAAGTATTCTGTACTTCTGTATGACAACAATGTATGCCTTTCAAATGTTAAATGATAAATGATTAAATGATACACAGCGAAATCTACGCTCTCTCATCCTGCTTTCGCCAACGGCAGCGATGTGAAAGGCGAAGTGAACTCCAGCAGTAGCGCGCTTGCCGCTGGGGCTGCCGCGGGGGTGTGCCACGCGCATCACGTGCCTGTCGCGGCCAATCAGGCCTACCCCGTAAATGGAAACGGTTGCGGAACTGATACAGGCGATTGGGACAGCGGCCTGTCTGAAGTGTGGCTTGTTATGTCATTGTATACAGTTCAGGTGACAGCTGCTTAAGCTCGCTCCACTGGCTGCCTATTAGCTTCAGGATCGATTTTAAATTAGCACTAAATGTTTTTAAATCATTAAATGGCACGGCTCCCTCCTATCTGTCCGAGCTCCTGCACCGCCACACCCCCCACCGATCCCTCAGATCAGCTGACCAGATGCTATTGGTGGTACCCAGAACCAGGCTCAAAACTAGGGGAGACAGAGCTTTCTCCACCGCAGCGCCTAGACTGTGGAACAGCCTCCCCCTCAGCGTACGGACTGCCCAGACCGTACAGGCTTTTAAATCACTCTTGAAAACCTACCTGTTCTCCTTGGCCTTCCCCCCTACTTAACCACCACTAGACCCCTGGCCCTTCTATCCTCTTTGTTTTACTGTGTCCTACCAGTTTTTATTACTTTCATTGCTTTATTATGTTTTTAATCCTATATCTTGCACCATACTGTTTGTTTTTGTTGCTTTCATTGCTTTGCTATGTTTTTTTTTCTTCTTTTAATCTTATACCTTGCCTCACACTAATTTGTTTTTATCAACTTGCTTGTGAAGCAATTTGGTGTCAGCTGCCGCTGCCTGGAAATGTGCTATACAAATAAAACTGACTTGACTTGACTTGACTTGACTTGCATGCTAGTTGTGGACTACTGTTTTAGCCAGTCAGCTGTTAGCTGCGCAGCTGTTAGCTGCGGCATTAGCTCGCTGTGTTTACCAGGCTGGTATACGTTAGCTTGTTGCTATCAGCCGAATGACTGTTAGCTTAATGCTACACTTTTGAACGTTTTCTGTGACTATAACATGCCTTAAACACTCATCTTTGACAGAGGATGTTAGTCGAACCTACCGGGAGCCCGGCCGACCAGACCTTAAACACGTCTTCTTCCTTCCCTTCTAAATGTTTTGTAATAACGATGTTTTCCAAAACGGGTGTTGCTGCAATACATTGAGGATATGACGCGTGTTGTGTGTGAATTGTCTTGTCACTGGTATAGCTTCTTCTCCATACAAATCGGGTTGTTGTTTACGTGTGTAAAAATGATCTGGTTAGTTGTGTTGAGAACATCATGTGTGTTCATGTACCGTGAACTCACAACTAAGGGGGTTAATTAACCTATAAAGCTATGCTTAGTGACATATGAGTGAAGAATGAATTCTTTTCTCAGCCTGTAATGACAATGAACAGTGTGTTCATATATTAACAGGGTTACCTGTTCAACTGGGCCGTATCAAGGGTAAGGTAGGAGGGGTGATCCCCCCGGTTACCTGGGGCTTCCCCACCCTCCTCTCAGACATGTTGTTTACAATATATTGTGTCACTGTGTTTGTGGGGATACGATGTAACCCTTAGCTTAGTTGCTGGGGTTGTGCTAACCGCTTGAGAAACTATATTTTCCTAAAGAAAAGATTGTTTGGTCGCTTTTCGTGTGTGCTTAGCAAGGCCTGTGGCCGATACTAATCGAGGATTCTGTATTCTCTCGTTATGAAAAACGGCATTCCTCTGTAGGGTTGTGTGTGTCTTGTGATCTACAACTGGGTTAGGTTGGCCACAGAAGCACATGTGTAAGTCTGGTACCGGGGCTCTTAAGGGGGCCCTCTCTATTCTGTGTTTTTTCCTTAGTAAAAATCAGATAGCAGGTTAGCACATGAGCTGTGTGAAGCTGTTAGACACTTCATGTAGCTGACTATGACTGTGTCATGCTCTTTTTTGTCATTACATCGTATCATGGGTGTGGGGTCGTAAAGGGGTGAACTGGTAATCCTTTCCTCCCCTTTTGATGGGCAGGGGTTAAAACCTCCTGTCCTTCAAGGTTCCGGTCACGTTGCTGTTCGGCACGTTACAGGGTAAGAGGGGGGGGGGGGGGGGGGGGAGTTACAGGGGAAGAGGGGGGGGGGGGGGGGGAGGGAGTTTCCTGGTCCCACGCTCTGGAAGATTGGGCGTGTGCACCGCAGAAATTCCCCCGCCATAGAGTTCGTCACTGTGCGCGTCTCTGTTGGTAAGACTTCCGTGAGTTGTTCAGGTCCATATGATGGATCTGTTTCAGGGAGTGGTCAGGGCTCCTCCTCACGAAGCTCCTACTCGGGCCTTCTGTGAGTTAGGACTCTCCTTCCCTGTGAGGGAGCCTCCTCAGAGTTCAGAGCCTCCTCCTCAGATTGTCTAGGTGAGTAGAACTTCAAAAAGGAGTCCTGCTCTATTGTGTGTGTGTATTCGATTCAATTCGATTATTGAGTGTGTATTGGTTCAGTGCCTCCTCCTCGGAGAGCCCTAACCCAACATTTTTACATAGCTCAATGTTGCAATAAATTCTTTTCAATCTATACTGCTCGCGTGGGAAGTCTCTCTGGGGATTTCCATCTCCTCCCTATGGGAGGGTGGTGGGATGTAAAAATGTAAAAAAAAATTACCCTCAGCTGCGTCACAAGGTATTCATGTCAGTCTGTGTTCTTTCTTTTCTGAATAAATAGAGGAAGGTACATGAAGTACGACGGCTCTGTGACGTTCTCCCAGGCGACTTGGAGGAACAATGTTTGGTGTCTTGCTAGACTATCCATTGATGTGTTTGGGTCTCGACGCATACATAGTGCTGGCTCAGGTGTGTTTCTGTTACAGAATCACACAGTGCGCCTTGGTTGCTTGTTAAAACAGCGTTTTTATAGGGCAACTGGGATGGAGTTTTGTCTCTTCCGAGCACCAGTTTACTAGGTTGTCTCGATGAATTCCCGTTCATATCTGGGGGATGTTAACGGAATAGATCTGAACATAGGTAGAGGGGTCTGTCTGGGTGGCGCCCTCTTTTCATGTTTTAGATCGACACGCCTACCTACCCCCTCTTCTGGAGTGGGCATGTCGGCGTGGTTAGGACACGGGACTGGTCTGGTCACGCTGGTCCAGGTCAGTTAACCCGTTGTCCGCCGGGGATGCAGATCTGCTGTTCTGGTACCCTGAGGGACTTGTGCTTATTTCGGGGGGGAAAAATGCCGGGTCGGTCCGGGTGTCACAGGGTTAGGCGCTATGGAGACCCTTTGTTGGGTACATATTGTACTCTGCACTATCGTAATGGCTTACGGCCATGCCAACCTGTACACGCCCGATCTCGTACGATCTCGGACGCTACGCAGGTTCGGTCCTGGTTAGTACTTGGTTGGGAGACCGCCTGGGAATACCAAGTGCGGTGTGCTTAGGGCTGGTTCTCCATTATTTTCGCTCCTCTCTCACGCGTGGCGAAGAGGGGGCTGTTGGGGTGGTCTTGGGCCTCCTCTGGTAACCCTGTGCTTCCCGTGCCACCGGGCCCGGTCCGAAGTAAAGTTTTGTTGATACCGTAGGCCTGGGATAACCCTTTTTTGAAAACTGAAACACTTGTACTGCGGTATAGCCGGTGTATGCCCGCAGGTGTGTTTTGGAGTTTTTCCTTGAGGGGTTATAGGAACAACCACCGTCGGTACCAAGAGGGTGGTTGATTCCCTGGTGTGTTGGAGCAGTGTCAACTCCCGGGTTACCTGGTTGAGTGTGCCCCTGCACGTTCATGACGTCTGCCAATCATGTCAGCCTTCTCTGCCTCGACCCCTCTGTGTGGGTTTTTTTTAATGGAGGCTTTGTCATGCAACAACGCCAGCATACGCCCCCGTCCGCCGGGGGGGCTGTTTTCAGCTAACTCCTTTGGCGCCTGTCTCGTCCGCAGTGCTCCAGGCTCAGGTTACAGCCTGTTGCCTGGTTTCCCCGGTGCGCTGCCTGCTTCCGTTGGTTAACCTTTTTGTGTGCTTACGGCCATGCTGACTGCCTTTTCTGCAGGGTCAGTGTGCCAGGCGGTGTGCTATTGGGGGGAAAGGGCCCGCTTTTGGAGGGACCTTATCCGAATACGCTGGCGATGTGGGGGGCGGTGTCACTGAGTGACCACCTGGTGGGGTTTTGATGCCTGGCGTCATTGATCTCTCCGGGCCCCCGTTTTCCAGGGGATCCAGTCCCTTCGGTGGGTCTGGGTCTTCCTTCGCGCTCCGCTCCTACGGCCTTGCCACGGGGTTGGGTTTGCTCTTAACCCCATGATTTCTGGGGGCAGTAACAAGGTTGTTCCTTCCGTTCGTTCCCGGGTGGCATGCGGGTTGTGCGTGTGTGTAGTCGTGGGGTCAAGCCACGGTCTGCTCACCCTGTGCGTTGAGTTGCTTGAGTGCCTCTTTGCACGGTCGGATCCGTCACCCTCCCGTGAACCTCCAATAGGGGGGGTATCCTCCATTAGGGTGGGTCGGGGGGGCTCGGTCCTCCCCGGTCTGATGGTTGTGGGGGGCCTCAGCGGGGTACATTGGTCGGGCTATGGCTCCCGCTCAGCCCCTGTTGCAGACAGGTGCTGAGCAAGCCATTAACGACATAGAACGAAGGGTTATGTATATAACCCAGTTCTATGAATTAAATGGTGCGCTCAGCACCTGGACGCCGCTGCGGCCCTTGATCTCGCCTTGTGGTGAAAGTTTGGGAAGGAGGCGAGTAGGTGACCACACACCTGCTTATGAAGGTAAGCGGAAGGGGGTGTGGTCAGACGGATGTTGGGATATAAAGGTACATGGTGGAATTTTTTATTCAGTGCACGTGCACGAAGTGAAGTACAGTGCAGACAGGTGCTGAGCGCACCATTTAACGTATAGAACTGGGTTATATACATAACCCTTCGATATCTTGAATGAATGCGTTTATTTAAACTTTAATTAACAGATTGCAGAATGGGTACAGTACAGTACAGCTCAATACACACAATTGTTAAGAGGATGCAGACCAGAGAAAGACTTTCGTCTTGTTTACATCAGGGTCCCCCATTTTCAATTCATAATGACATTTATGACATACTCAATATACAGATATAAAAATCTAATCTAATCATCCAATCTAAACTAATCATGACATTTATGACATACATATATGCAGTACTGTTACATTTGTGACATACAAGATATGCAAATATACAGTACTGTTAAACAGAGATCCTAACAGTAAATATATACAAGGGGGAGGGAACTGTACATTTATGATGAATTGAAAATGGGGGCCCCTGATGTAAACAAGACGGAAGTCTTTATCTGGTCTGCATCCCCTTAACAATTGTGTGTAGCCTATTGACTATTGACTGTAAAACTCAAAAGTATTATTATAATTCTTCTTATAATATTGAAACATAGCAGCAAATAACTCGTAGTGCAATAATGACGGCATCCTCTCATGTTATTTAGACTTCATATCAATAGGGTTTAGCTTTGTCAACAACACAGGGAAGTTCTACAAACAGGCCAGAGGATGTACATACTGTAGGTATGAGTAAAATATATACTTTATAGATTTCTCTTTTCTTTTTTGCTCACATAATATCTTAATATAAAACTCGAGCTCTGCCCCTCTGTGTTCACATAACTTTCCCAAAACTGACTTGTAATCTAAACCAGTTTGTCAATTTTAAAAGCTCAGAGGACGGAACAGGTTTATTTGTTTATATTTTTTATTGATTGATTGATTAGTTTAGATTAGATGATTAGATTAGATTTTTATATCTGTATATTGAGTATGTCATAAATGTCATTATGAATTGAAAATGGGGGACCCTGATGTAAACAAGATGAAGGTCTTTCTCTGGTCTGCATCCCCTTAACAATTGTGTGTATTGAGCTGTACTGTACTGTACCCATTCTGCAATCTGTTAATTAAAGTTTAAATAAACGCATTAATTCAAGATATCTGGCCTCGCGCGGATCTCACAGCTGTGCCCGCACAGTGCAATACTCCAATTCAGCCATTGGCAATTCAGCCATTGGGTGGGTGGCGCTGCTGAGCGGGGCCCCAGACTGCCGGGCCTGAACGCGCGGGGCCTGAGAGCGCCGTGCTCTGCGGCTCTGCAGATGGATGCTTCTTGGGGGGGGGGGGGGTTCCCTGGTCCCACGGCATATTTGGGCAGGTGGGTCACGGAATTTCCCCGGCCATAGAATACGTCACTGGGCGCGTTTCTATAGGGGTCCCCACACGGCGAGCGATTTTAGCCAGGCGACCGATTTTTTTTGCGAGCCGACAGACAGAATTGTATCGCCTTCATTGTTATGAATGAGACAGCCCACACGGCAGGAGATTCTGAAGCGACGGTCGCGCAGCTATTTCTGTCGCCTCGCAAAATATCGCCTCGATCCTATTTTTTGAGGCGACACAGCAGGACAATGAGGAAATAACATCTGACTTCTACACTAGTAGTGCAGAAGTTCTACTGGTGTATCATTTGTACACCTTTAATGTATCAATACATTCATTGATCAATCTACGTATTATTACCATGCTACTTATGTTCATTATTATAACGGGAACAATTTAAATAAATAACGTTAGTTTGAGAAGCTATAGTCATTGTCATTAACTAATAAATGAACAATGTGCCACGATGCACCTACTAAATAAGTTGTGGGTGTTGACAGAGTTTAATGTCCAGGCTGCAGCTGATGTAGTTTATACGGTTTATTGTCCAAAGAAAATGATGGTTGAGAACAGAAGAACAAACATTCTCTCTCAGCAGGTGTATACTTGAAACAATAACCACACCCACCCCCAGCTAGACAGAGCGAAAGTTGGGACACGCGCCTGTGACATGCAGGTGCAGCCTGTCAGGCTCGTGTGCCCCACTTCCCCCCAACAAAACCCCCAAAGGGCGCGCATCTCCAGTGACATAACAACCTCAGCATCAAACATACAGAACACATTATATAGCTTACATACATTATACATTACATACTAACTATGGATGATGAAAAATTGATCACAGTTATTCAGAACTTCAAGGAACTGTACGATCCGAGCTGTCAACAATATAAAGACAATATTAAGAGAGATCAGGCGTGGAGATCAATTTCATTAACGATGGGCTGCTCTGGTAAGTATACCTCAGTTAGCTAGCTAACTATAGTATCAGACACAGCTACCTAGTGGCGAATTATTTGCCCATATATTATGACTAATGTTTATATTTAATAGGCTATAGTACTCAAATGTAATCAATTAATGGATACTTTTATAATTATTAAATGTAAATGTCTAGTTTCTACACATCAAACATTTATTTATTTGTATTACTTTTCGAGATGACTAGATCCTGAATATCAGTGCTTTAATCCAACCAATCTCCATCTAGTGGATATGAAAAAGAATACAAGGAACACAAATCAATATTCACATTTTCAATTTGCAGTTGATGAATGCCAAAAGAAATGGAAGAACCTGAGAACAACGTATGTTCGAAAAAGAAGATCAAACCCACCAAGTGGGTCAGGAGCAACGGGGGAGAAAAGGTGGAAATACATGGAGATCATGGCCTTTATTCACCCCTACACCCAGGGCAAAGGGTGTGTATGTCATGTGGTTAAAGAATTACACTTTAAAAAACAGAGCCTAAATGATGATGTTGCCCTACTACAATACATTTTAATTGGACGCTAATTGTGAATGTGAAGCAAAATGGCACTTTGTTTTTGACGTCACATGGGGTGTTATTGTGTCAAATTAAATATCCTCACTGAAAATCAAGTAAAACATTTTTCTATGTTTATAGTGGGGCGACAAACTTGTCTGAGGACAATTTTATGTCTGGCCCTGCGTGCCCCCTTGAGGAAGATGACGATGGGGAAGAGGAGGATGCAGCAGCTGTCCCGGCCACCCCTGCAAAGGTTCGGACACCAGCCCCTCTGACTGGCTGGGGCAAGAGGAAGAAGGCCGGGGAGAATTTGGACAACGCCCTGATGAGCTTCATCACAGCTCCATCGACGCCTGCAGCTCCCCCAACACAGAAGACGGCGATGGAGCTCTTTCTCCTCAGCCAAGTGCCTGTGATGGATGCTCTAACCCCTCCATTGCAGGCAAAGGCACAAAGGGCCATAATCAAAGTTCTGGAGGAACTTCGTGCTCTCCAGGAGCAGGGCAATGTAGCTTCAGCTGGCCCATCAGCCATGAGGCCAACACCACAGCAGTGGGAGCACGGGCAGAGGTACCTTACACCTTTTAATTACTGGGAGCAAAATAGATACATTGCACCTAACCCCTACATGTACTGTCATGATCCCGCCACCGATCTAGAGGTTTAATGTCTCAGCCAGTCTCTCTCTCCTCTGGTCCTCTGCCCTCTGTTCAGTCACCCATGTTGGCCCAGGTCTTCACCCATGTTGGCCCATGCAAAATATACAATGTTTTTTAAAGTGTAATTATTTAACCACATACTATGCCCTGGGTATAGGGGAGAAGAAAGGCCATGATCTCTTTTTTTGCTCTTCTTTTTCTAACATACGTTGTTCTCAGATTACATTGCATTCATCAACTGCAAACTAAAATGTTATGATGATTGGTTAAATGTATGTTAAATGTCTTGTTCTTTTTAAATAAATGTGTTCCAAAGTCTGAAAATCATTTACTATGTGAAAATGTTCATTTCTAGTTTATATACAAACATTTATTTATTTGTATTACTTTTCAAGATTACTAGATCCTGAATATCAGTGCTTTAATCCAACCAATAAAAAAAAAACGAATACAAGGAAGACAATGGACCACAATGCAGTGACATTTTGTGTAATTACTTAAAGGACAAACATAAATACTCCCACTAGGGTAACAACAAAGAAACATTCATTCAAAGGCAGCTTGATCATAAAAAAAAAAAACTATACAAAATACACACTAATATACAAAACTATAGTAAATGGTCACTTCCTGGCGATGGTCGGCCTACACCATTCTTTCTTGCCATGCCACACTACCCTCTGGTGAGCAGAAATACTCCTGGTACTTCTCTCGCACAGTGTAGGCTTCCCGGGAGCACCTATTTCCACCGATGTTCCTGACTGAGACCATGTTGTCCTCACCGGCTCTTCTCTCATCCAGCCAAACCTGGCTTTCACTGGGCCTCTGCAAGTAGTTGTGCAGGATACAGAGGGTCAACACCAGGGTGCTCACCTTACCGGGAAGCAGATGTATCCTGCTGTAGAGAACCCTCCAGCGGGAGGCAAGAATGCCGAAGGCATTTTCAACTACATTCCTTGCCCTTGAGAGACGGTAGTTGAAAATCCGCTTCTCGTGGGTGAGGTTTTTCCCGGGGTAAGGCCTCATGAGGTAGGTCTTCAGTGGGAATGCTGCATCTCCCACCATTGTAAACGGCACCTTGTCGAGGTGTGCAGCATTTGGGAGTATGTCATCCTCTGGCACGTGGAGGGATTTTTCCTCCATCCCCCTTCCAAGTGCTGAGGTGGCATAAACTCCTCCATCGCTGACCCTTCCAAACTCTCCCACGTGGACAACTCGGAAGCGATAGTCGGCATCTACAAGAGCAAGCAAGACGAGGGAGAAGGTCTTCTTGTAGTTGAAATACAGACTCCCAGACTTCGGGGGTGCCTGCATGACGATGTGTTTGCCGTCTATCGCGCCGAGGCAGTTGGGGAAGTTCCACCTCTGCCCAAACCTTAGAGCAATGGCTCTCCAATCCTCCCCAGTCGGAGGAGGCATCTGGCTCCCCATTAGCCGCCTGTTGATGGCCTCACAGGTGTCCTCCACACAGGCTGCCACAGTCGACTGTCCCATGCGGTAGCAAAATGCCAGACTCACAAAGGAGTCACCTGTTCCAAGGAACCTGTAAAATAAAATGTGTCAGCAGGGAATGTGTTCTTTTTCATATATGATGTGATTCTTGTGTTCTTTTTTTATATATGATGTGATTCTGTTCCTTTTTATATTTTGTGCACAATAAAATATGTGTTTGTTGAACCCCACTATCGCCCAATGAGCCTCTGTACCTGGTACATGTAGTATGACTCACCTCAATGTTACAGCCAGCCTTTGCTTTGCCTCAATAGGCTGCCTGTAATTTGTGGTCTTCTTTTGGATATCGGGTCCAACCACACTCAGGAGAAGATCCATCTGCTCCGCAGACATCCGGAAGTATTTCCGGTGCCGCTCCTCGTCCAATTGTAACTCTGCCACCAAATTGTGGAAATCACCCTGTTGCTGCCTTCTCAGGTTTAAAAAGTGCACCCAGACTCGCCTCCTACGACGTCTCCGACGCAAATATAAGAGAAGGGCTGCAGCCTTCTTCTTATTACCTAAAATTGCATCTGTGGAAAACAAACAATATCATTATTTAACTCAATTTAAGCGAACATTTTAAGTTATAACAATATTTGAATGTTAGTGAATTTAAATGCCCATACCTAGCTAGTTAAATATCACAACTTCATTGTACATGAGAATAATATAGTCCCCTTCGGATGTATATATATTTTATTATCTCTTTTTCTTACAAAGTACTGTATATCTGTATGTCATAAATGTCATAAACTGCATCCTTAGTACTTGTGTGTATTTAGCCGTACTGTATTGTACCCATTCTGCAATCTGTTAATAACGTTTTCAATCAATCACATCATGGGGGGAAATTAGCTAAGGTTTGATTTATTTATTTAAGATTGCAGAATAAATACAGTACACACAACTGCTAATTGGGGTTGCATAACAGAGAGATAGAAAGTCTTGTTTACATCAGGTCCCATTTTCAATTCATCATGACATACAGATATACAGTACTGTTACATCCAGACATTTACTGTAGTTAGAGTATGGATAAATAGCTAGCGTTAAATTAGGCTATCGATATACTAACGTTTAGGTAACGTTAGCTAGCTAGCAAGCTATGATGAACAACCAGTACAGCTAACACGAACGTGTTTACCTACTCTACTTTCGTTAACGTTAGCTGACGTTATGAAAGCTATGATCTGTAATGTCAACTGGATAACGTTAGCTATTTATTCATCTATGCTAATATTGTCAGCTTATTTACTCACCCATTTTACGTGTGTTTCTCCCGATGATTCAATAGTGTTGAGAGTAGAATTTGCCACCTCTAGAGTTCTAAACAACAATATCCGACGAGAGATGTTTGAGAAGCCGTGACCACTTCCGGTAAAACGATCGCCTCTGGTGTGGGGGGCCAAGTGATTGTCGTTGAGCGACAGACAATTCCATCGCCAGGCGACGTCGGTCGCCCGCCGTGTGCAGACCACTTATTGGTCGTGAGGCTTCCGTGAGTTTTTTCAGGCACCATGTTGTGGACCGCTGTCAAGATTGAGGTGCGTTGGAAACTTTGTTTTCTGCTCTGCTCTCTATTGCATATGTGTTGAGCTTTTGGTCACGTGGCTCAATGTTTACATATAATTATCTTTTCAATTATTACTCACGTGGGAGGTCTCTCTGGGGGTTCCCTGTCTCCTCTCTTTATACAGAGCAGTGTTGGCAGGGTTCTTTCCCTCAGACGCGTCATTTGGGGCCCGTATCTGTGTCTTTTGGCCAGCTTCCTACCGCTCGTCCCAGGCGGCATGGAGGGAACGTTATCGCACGGTTATGTATATAACCATAGTTATATGAGTATAGTGACGCTCTGCGTCTATTGCAATACTCCTCATATCCAGTATTGGTACTGAATAAATTCTCACATGCACCTTTACATACCATCATCTGTCTAGCCACACCCCCATCCGTTCCCTACATAAGCAGGGGTGTGGCCATACCATCAGCTCCTTCCCAAGTATTTCACCACAAGGCAAGACCACAGGGTCCTCAGTGAGTTCGACGCAGAGCGTCACTATACTCATATAACTATGGTTATATACCGACGCTCTGCGTCTATTGCAACACAGGAGCTGAGCAGAGCGGAGCCCGACAAATGCACCCGCTGAGGCCCCCCACAACCATCAGAACCGGGGAGGACCCGAGCTCCCCGAACCCCCCTAGCGGAGGACGGGAGGGTGTCGGATCCGACTGCGCGAAGAGGAGACTTCGGCAACTCAACGCACACGGTGAGCAGACCGTGGGGCGTACCCACGACTACACAAACGCGCAACCCGCATGCCACTAGGGAACGAACGGAATGAACAAACCCCCGTTACCACCCCTAACATCACGGGGTCAAGAGCAAAAGCCCAACCCCGTGGCAAGGCCGTAGCAGCGGAGTGCGAAGGAGGACCCAGACCCAGGAAGGGACTGGACCCCCCCGGAATAAGGGGGCCTGGAGAGGCCAATGACTCCACAGCATCGAGACCTCACCAGGCGGTCACTAGTGACACCGCCCCCCACATCGCCAGCGTATACGGACAGGGCCCATCCAAGAGCAGGCCCTTCCCCCCTATAGCACGCCGCCTAGCTCACTGAACCTGGTATACCCAGGCAGTCACCCATCCAAGTACAAACCAGGCCTGAACCTAGACAGCTTCCATAATCGAACGAGATCGGGCGTGTTCAGGTTGGTATGGCTGTAAGCTCGAAGCACTCAAGAGGCTACACCCACAGCGGGAGCAGGCAGCGCACCGGGGAGACGACCCCCAAAAGAGGTTGATCCCTCAATCCAGGCAACAGGCCACTCGACCTGAGCCTGGAGCACTGCGGACTAGACAGCCGCCAAAGGGGTCTGCTGAAACAGCACCCCGGCGGAAGGGGCGTATGCTGGCATTGTTGTGCACCATGTCACAGCCTCCACAAAAAACCCTCAACTCTCTAGAGGGGCCGAGGCAGAGAAGGCTGACATGATTGGCAGATGTCATGAAAAGTGCGGGGGCACACTCACAGGTAGACGGGCCAAACCCGGCCTACCCGAGAGTTGACTCCGCTACCAACACACCAGGGAACCAACCACCCCCTTGGTTCTAACATAAGGTGGTTGTTCCTATAACCCCTAAAGAAAAAACCTCCAAAACACAACTGCGGGTATGCACTAGCTATACCGCAGTACAAGTGTTTCAGTTTTCAAAAAGGGGTTAACCCAGGCCAACGGGTCGACAAAATAATGTCGAACCCGGGCCCGGCGGACCGGGACGTACACAGGGATGCCAGAGGAGTTCTATAAGAATCACCTCAACAGCCCCCTCCCAGCCATGCTTAAGCAGGAGAAGAGAGGGGCGAAAAAGAATGGAGAAGGACCAGGCTCCCTTAGCGCAGCGCAAGGTACAACACAACATGGACCAAGCAACAATGAGGGGTAACACGTAGTAACACAACCACGAATATCTCCATAACGTCAAACCCTGCAACGCCCGGGCCGACCCGGCATTTCCCCCCCAAAAAAACCACAAGTCCCTCAGGGTCCCAGAACAGCAGATTTGCGCCCCGGCGGACAATGGGTTAACTGACCTGGACCGGCGTGACCAGAATCAGTCTCGTGCCCTAATCACGCCGCCATCCCCAACCCTAGGAGGGTTATAGAGGGCGCCACACAGACGGTCCCTTTCGTACCGCGCTCGGTGGCCCACCCCAAGGGCGTGAGACCCCTCTACCTATGCTTTGATCTATTCCGTTAACATCCCCCAGATATGAATGAGAATTCATCGAGACAAGCCTAGTACACTGGCGCTCGGAAGAGACAAACTCCATCCCAGTTGCCCCATAAAAACGCTGTTTCAATGATGAGCAACCAAGGCGTGCAAGCCCATGCGTGGTTCCTATCAGAAGCACCCAGGGCCAGCACTATGTACACGTCGAGACCCAAAACATATCAATGGGGGGAGCTCCCGTAGCTCAACGCATATCTCGGCGCTATTACTGCGTCAGGGAAAACCGTGCTCGTCACGGATCTGGGGGACACGAGTTCGATTCCCGGACCCGACCGTCATTTCTCAGAATGTCTTCCCCTGCTCTACATCCCATTTTCAACCTGTTTCTGTCGGTCATGCTTGACCAGAAAAGCGATAAACACTAAAAAAATAAAGTTTAAAAAAAAAACATATCAATGGACATTCTAACAAGAAACCAGATACCGTTCCTCCAAGCCGCCTGGGAGAACGACAAGAAGCCGCTTTTTTCACAGAAAAAAATACGGACATGGGTCCCATACGACGCAGCTGAGGGAAAACAACACCCCGTCAACCATGCTCCATAAAAAAGGGGACGGGGAGCGACGTACCCTATGATGGGGGGAAACCCATGACTCAACAGATCATTACCGGCGAGGAGTCAGGGAACTCCCTAAACAATACCCCGTCAACCTGCTCCATAAAGGAGGTGACGGGGAACCCCCAGAGAGACTTCCCACGTGAGCAATAGATTGAAAAGACATATTGCAACATTGAGCTATGTAGCAATTGGACTAGGACTCTCCGAGGAGGAGGCTCTGAAACTCTGAGGAGGCTCGCTCACTGAGAGGGAGGCTCTGAACTCAGCGAGGAGGCTCTGAACTCCCTGAGGAGGAGGCTCTGACCCAATACACACACTACTAGTAGGGAGCAGAGCAGAAGAACAAATCGTTTCTACTGCGTTGCATCACCCACCAAGCTCAATACACATACAACAGAGCAGAACTTCTTTTTAAGTTCTACTCACCTTGACAATCTGAGGAGGAGGCTTTGAAACTCTGAGGAGGCTCCCTCACTGGGAGGGAGGGTCTGAACTCACAGGAGGCTCTGAAACTCCCTAAGGAGGAGGCTCTGAAAACTCCCTGTAACAGAGGTCCACAACATGGAGCCTGAATAACCCACGGAAGTCTTACCAATAGAAACGCGCCCAGTGACGTACTCTATGGCGGGGGAATTTACGTGGTCCACCGCCCAATATGGCGTGGGACCAGGAAACTCCCCCCCCCCTACCCTGTGACGCGCTGATCTAGCAACGTGACCGGAAGCCCGAAGGACAGGGGGTTTTAACCCCTGACCAATCAGAAAAAGGGGAGGAAGGTTTTACCAGGTCACCCCCTCATGACCCCTCACCCCTGATACGATGTAATGACAAAGCAGAGCCATGACACCAGTCATAGCATGCTACATGAAGCGTTAACAGCTTCACATAGACTCATGTGCGAACCTGCCATCTGAATTTTTCTAAGGAAGAAAAACACAGACCCTTTAAGAGCCCCGGTACCAGAGCTTACACATGTGACTTCTGTAGGCCAACACCTAACCCAGTTGTGGATCTTAACGATACACACACAACCCTCCATCACAACAAAAAAGGCAAAAGTACACTCTCACTACCGTAAGAGGAACGCCGTTTTTCATAACGAGAGAAAACACAAATCCTTGATTAAGTACTGGCCACAGGCCTTGCTAAGTCCACATGATAGCGACCAAACAATCCTTTCCCCTAGGACATTTTTTTTCTCCAAGCAGGAGCACAACCCCAGCAGAAGCTGAGGGATTACACTATATCAACACAAACATAGTGAAACAATATATTGTAAACCAAATCATGTTTGAGAGGAGGGGGGGGGGGGGGGCAGGGGAACCGGGGGGATCACCCCTCACCACCTTACCCCTGATATGACTCGGTTGAACAGGTACCGCCCTGTTAATATGTGAACACGCCACCTGTTTATTGTCATCACAGGCTGACAGAAGGACTTACCCCTCGATCATATGTCACTAAGCATAGCTTTGCAGGGTTATTAACCCAGCTAGTTGTGAGCTCAACTACGTTGTCTAACGTTACATGAACACACAATTTCTCATCACAACCAAACCAGTTCATTTTTACTCACGTAAAAAACAACGCCGATTTTCTAGGTAGAGAGAAAGCTATACCAGCGACAAGACAATTCACACACAACACATGTCGCATCCCCAATGTAGTGAAGCAACATACGTTTTAGAAAAAACATGGTTATTACAAAACATTTACAAGGGAAGAAAGGAAGAGGCGTTAAGTGTCCAAAGGACCCTTACCTGCACCAATGAACGCAGGCTGAGAGGACCGCAACACTGGTCTCCACGTTGACGAAAGTCCTCGCTGGCGGGGCAAAAGAAGCTAAGACGCCCCCCTCCAACAGCCGATCATGGTGTAGGGCCGACTATATCCTCTGTCAAAGATGACGTCGTAGTCAGAGTGTTATGGCCTGCTATTCTCATGGCTAATGTTCAACGGTGTAGCGTAAGCTAACTCCAGGCCGACTGGTAGCATCAAGCTAATGTTCCTATCCTAGCGAGCGTATCGAGCTAGCGCCGCAGCTAACAGCTAACTGGCTAACAGGTAGCTCACCCAGCTAGAACGCAAGCTAAGCAGCTATCACCGAACTGTACAACGAGGAGAACATAATATAGGCCAACACTTCAGACAGCCGCCGTCTGTCCCCCTCCTCATCCTAAGAGAGAAGAGAAAAATAAGTTAACACAGTTTTCAGAACGGTGATTAACAGATATACAGCGGTGCCGGCACAATTCCCATGGGCTGCAACCGACTTGGGTGTGGAAAAATTCCGATAATGAAACACCAAACCCACTTTTCCTCGTGCTGGGTAACTTTCATCTTGAAAGATGGGGCCATTCACGTGACAGAGAGAAATCCGTTCGTCCAAAGATCCGGGGGCTTTAACCACAGATCTTGGTCATGGCCCACTAGTTTGACTACCGTGGGCGTCAAACCAGGACCCTCTCTCCGCCGTCTAAGAGGCAGAAAAAGGGTACCAGTCTGGGGCCGGCTTTCGTAAATCGTGCAGCTAATCCCCTCATAGCAACACAACTGGCGCTCGCGTATCAAAACCATCACTCACCCAGAGAGGTAGCTAGCTCTCACAACTGCCGTCGCCTCTCCTGCACAGTCCAGCTGCAGAACCGGAGGTAATACTTGTCCAGCTGCAGCTTGTAGCACTGCAGGTGGGGATTAGGCCAGCGACGCGAGCCCCTAATACGAAAATGCCGGTGGAGGTCAGAATGATCATCATCTTCTAGACACCCCAGTGGCGAAGACATTATTGCTGTATTTCCTCGAAAATAGGGAGAGAGAAAACAAAGATATAATGTCAACGTAGCTCCTTCTTCTCCTATTCTCTTCTTCAAAAATCCATCAATCTTCAAAGTGTGGTACATTGCAGGCACTTGACGTGGTGAAAACTGAAGAAGGAGCTGATGGTATGGCCACACCCCTGCTTATGTAGGGAGCGGATGGGGGTGTGGCCAGACAGATGATGGTATGTAAAGGTGCATGTGAGAATGTATTCAGTACCAATACTGGTTATGAGGAGTATTGCAATAGACGCAGAGCGGAGCTATACGATGTATAACTGGTTTCTTAATAGAATTACCATTGATGTGTTTTGGGTCTCGACGTGTACATAGCGCTGGCCCTGGGTGTTTCAGTGTGGAACCACGCATGGGCTGGCGCGCCTTGGTTGCTCATTAAAGAAACTGCGTTTTTTGTAGAGCAACTGGGATGGAGATTTTATCTCTTCCGAGCGCCAGTGTACTAGGTTAGTCTCTACGAACTCTCGCTCATCTCTGGGGGGAGATGACGGAGTAGATCGAAACATTGGCGGAGGGGTCTCACGCCCATGGGGTGGGCCACCGGGCACGTGCATTCATGTTTTGACCGTCTTGGTGGTGCCCTCTGTGATGTTTTAGATCGACACGCGTACCTACCCCCCTCTTAGGACTGGGGATGGTGGCGTGATTAGGACACAGGACTGGTTCTGGTCGCGCCGGACCAGGTCAGTTAACCCGGTGTCCGCCGGGGCGCAGATCTGCTGTTCTGGTACCCTGGAGGACTTTGTGCTTCTTCGTGGGGAAAATGCCGGGTTGGCCTGGTCGTCGCAGGGTTTGATGTTATGGAGGTGTGTGTCGTGGTTACGTCACTACGAGTTATCCTTCGCAGTTGCCTGGTCCATATTGTGTTGTACCTTGCGCTGTGCTAAGGGGCCTGGTCCTTCTCCATTCTTTTTCGCCCCTCCCTTCCCCTGCTTGGCGGGGCTGGGAGGGCGCTGTCGAGGTGGTTCTATTGTACCCCTCTGGCATCCCTGTGTACGTCCCAGTCCGCCGGGACCAGGTCCGGACTCGTTCTCGTCGAACTGTTGGCCTGGGTTAACCCCTACTTGAAAACTGAAACACTTGTACTGCCTGTATAGCCGGTGTATACACGCAGTTGTGTTTCTGAGTTTTTTCTTGGGGGGGTTAAGGGAACAACCGCCTCCTGTTAAACTAAACATAGGGGGGTGGTTGATTCCCCGGTGTGTTGGTAACAGAGTCGACTCTCGGGTTTAGGCCGGGCTTGACCCTGTCTGCCTGCGAGTGTGCCCCCGCACTCTTCATGACGTCTGCCAATCATGTCAGCCTTCTCTACCTCGACCTCTCTAGGGGGTCAGGGTTTGTGGAGGCTGCGACATGGTGGACGGCATACCGAACGCCTCTTCCGCTGGGGTGCTGTTCACAGTAGACCCCTTAGGCGCCTGTCTAGTCTGCAGTGCTCCGGGCACAGGTCAAGTTACGCTCTTGTCCTGTTGCCAGGATTGAGGGATCAACCTCTTTGGGGGCTGTCTCCCCGGTGCGCCGACTGGCCCCACAGTGTTGTGGGGGTGTAGCCTCTGTAGAGTGCTTCAGGGCGGCGTGCTGTAGGGGGGAATGACCTGCTCTTGGATTGGGCTCTGTCCGATGGGGGGTGGTGTCACTAGTGACCGTCTGGTGGGGTCTCGATGCTACGGCATCGTTGGCCTCACCAGGCCCCCTTTCCGGGGGGTCCTGACCCTCAGGCTGTTCCTGGGGCTGGGTCCTCCTCCGCGCTCCGCTGCTATGGCCTTGCCACGGGGTTGGGTTCTTGACCTTTGACCCTGTGATGTTAGGGGCTGTAACAGTTTTTTTCTTCCCGTTCGTTCCCTAGTGGCATGTGGGATGCGCGCCTGGGTAGTCGCGGGTCCTTCTGTGTGAAGGTAAGTCCCACGATCTGCTCACCCTGTGCGTTGAGTTGCTAAACCCTCTTCGCACAGTCGGATCCGATTCCCTCCCGTCCCCCTCTAGGGGGGTCCGGGGGCTCGGGTCCTCCCCGGTTCTGATGGTTGTCGGGGGCCTCAGCGGGTACATTTGTCGAGCTTCCGCTCTGCTCAGCTCCTGTGTTCCACTAGAGTGCAGAGCGTAAGCTATACGATATATAACATACGGTTATCCTGTAACCATAGTTATAATGAGTATAGCGAGCACTCTGCACTGACTCACTGAGGACCCTGTGGTCTTCGCCTTCGGTGGTGAAAGACTTGGGAAGGAGCTGTTAGTATGACCACGACCCCGCTTATGTAGAGGAGCGGATGTGGGTGTGTACATGTTAAGAAAATTATTCAGTATTATATTGATAAGGGATAGGGTTCCACTAGAGTGCAGAGCGCTCGTTATACTCATATAACTATGGTTATAGGATAACCGTATGTTCTTATGGAATTAATGAGATTTAAAAAAATATATATATATATATATATTTGAATTAATTTTGAATGAATTTTCATAACGCGATAATTTGCTGTGTAATTAATTAATCTAATTAACGCGATAAACTGACAGCCCTAGTTTGAACTGGTAGAACTCTTTGCTCACTGCTTGGACATGCTGACGAAAGCACAATAAATATTTTGTTTTACAGGCAGAAAGAATTATTGGATTTTTATTTTTATTTCTTTTTAGGATGACGCTAAACAGTTAGAAACACCCATCACACTAGATGAACTTAGGGAGGCCATATCTGAAATGCAAAGTGGTAGGGCTCCTGGAAGAGACGGTATCCCACCAGAAATGTACCTCTCATGTTGGGACGTAATTGGACCCCTATTACTTAATATGATTTTATACTCAATCAAGGAGGGGAACTTCCATAAGAACGACAATATTGCACTCATAACAGTCCTCCTTAAAAAAGACAAAGACCCCACCGATTGCGGTAGTTACAGACCCTTAAGCCTCCTCGGAACCGATATCAAGCTGTATTCTAAGGTATTAGCCATCAGACTCCAAAAGCATATGACGTCTTTAGTTCATCCGGAACCAGACTGGCTTCAAAAGAGGCCGCTTGATCACGGATAATATAAGACGATTACTACACTTACTAGATGCCAGCAAGGATGACACCAGACCTAAGGCGATGCTGTCCCTGGATGCGATGAACGTTTTTGATAGGTTGGAATGGTCTTATCTATGGGCAGTATTAGAAAGGATGGGGTTAGGAAAAGGATTCATTGATATGATTAAAGTATTATACAAAGACCCATCGGCCATGATTACAACAGGTATAATCACCTCCGAAATCTTTCAGGTATCACTCTTCTAGACAGGGTTGCCCTCTTAGTCCCGGACTATTCGATTTATCATTAGAGCCTTTAGCACAATACATAAGACAATCCCAATTCATAGAACCAATCGCAATCAAGGGCACACAACATAAAATTCGTTTATATGCGGACGACGTAATACTGTTCATGCAAAACCCTAACACCGCAATGCCTCATCTTCTCAAGTTGATTGATGAATTTGGCAGTCTATCGGGATTTAGGATAAATTGGCCAAAGTCGGCTTTCCTTCCACTTAATGCCCCTGCAAAAAATATACTCCTTCCAAAAGAAATACCAATGGTTAAACACTTTAGATGTTTGGGAGTTGAAGTATTCCCTACTATAAGCCAAACGGTGAAGTACAATTACATAAAAATCCAAAATAAGATCAAATACGACTTTGACAGGTGGTCAAAACTTAAAAACTCAGTTCAGGCACGGGTATCAATAGTTAAGATGGATGTCCTACCTAGAATCAACTTCATTAGCTCAATGCTACAGTTACCCCCTCCAGATGGTTACTGGAAAAAATTACACTCTACCGCATACAAATTTATTTGGAATAACAAACCACCACGT
Organism: Notolepis coatsorum; assembly: GCF_963971535.1. Classification (NCBI taxonomy): domain Eukaryota; kingdom Metazoa; phylum Chordata; class Actinopteri; order Aulopiformes; family Paralepididae; genus Notolepis; species Notolepis coatsorum. Next base: position 97,390,815 of record NC_140173.1, on the reverse strand, counting down.
ATAAAAAGATCCACCGCACAAAGAAACAAAGCCGATGGAGGTATGGCATTTCCAGATTTTTACCACTATTTTAAGGCGTACACTTGAAGACCACTGACAACCTGGTTTGATTCCCAAGCATCAGTATCCTGGAGAAATTTAGAAGTAAATATAGTAGCACCACATAGACTGCAGGACATAGTATACACCAAATTATCAATTAAGCAATGCGAATAGAAATTTGGCCCCATTATTACTCATGCGATCCGGATATGGCGTGAAACACAAAAAAAATATTCTAACCCACATAAATTGCATAGTCATACTACCATATTCAATAACAATGCACTCCTGATTGGAAAACGACCTATAAGATACCCTAAATGGGAAAAGCAGGGCATACACACATTAGGAGATGTTTTCAACAAATGGGGTTTTTGTAGATATGAAGAAATACATAAAAAATGTAATCTCACCAGATCCACATATTATTTTTACGCACAGTTATTGGTATGTTTGAAGGCTCATGGAGTCCCATTAAGGATACAAATTGAACACCACAGATACCACAAATTCTTCTATGAAAGAGAGACATCGAGAGGTTTTGTATCAGATTTTTATCATCAATTACTAACGTCCTCGTATGAAATCCTCCCCCTAGACTCAGTCTGGAGTAGGGATATACCAGACCTGGAAATAAATTTTGATTGGCAAGATGCCTGGGCAAACGTTCGACTTGCGTCACGTAACCCGGACCATCAACAAATAAATCTTAACTATATTCATAGGACATACCTGACTCCTATAAGATTGAACAGAATGGGACTTAAACAAGACTCCAGATGCACCTTGTGTACAAAAGGGGATGAGGGTACATTTATGCACATGTACTGGGATTTCCCACCAGTTAAGATATTCTGGAAAGAAGTGTCCCAGCAATTATCAAATTTTTTAATTCTGGATATACCTGTACACCCCTCTGTATTGCTGTTGAATGATGTTTTTGAGTTTGCAGTCCCTATACAGCTAAAGAGATTAGTTTTATCAGGTATCACAGCGGCTAAAAAGCTGATAGCATCACGTTGGTTTCAACCGGAAAAAATGTGTAGGAAGGTTTGGATTCTTACATATCTCGATGTGATTTATCTAGAAATATCTACAGCAAGGATTTTAGGTGTCAGTGAATCCAAAATTGCAATGTGGTTAGAAGTGGTGGAGAGAATAAAAGCTAGCATATGAATTGTAGTGCCTGGTAAGGAGCGAATGATAATGGATGGATTATCCAAGTGGGGGTCCGGGGGGGGGAGCGAGCGAGAGCATATGTGTGTAGAGTATTAGATAGCAAGTATTAGGTATATTTATCGTATAATACATTTATTCAAATGGTGATTTAATTGGAGGTGTACTGTTAATTAATGCTTGTATATCTAATTTTATGTTTATGTGTATGTTTAAAAAATAATAAAAAAATAAAATATAAAAAAATTATTGGATTTTGATATGAGAATTTTTTTTTTTCTTTGCATATTATAATTGTTAAATACATACGCAATATGAACGGGGAAGTGTTAAAAATGAGTTGAAAAGGCATTTTCGGGTTTCATTTCAATTTGACCTTGACCTTGACTAACCTTTACTCTTTACATCCTTCCATATTTCTTGAAATGTCATTGTATGTACATTAACTCATTCAACGCCAGACCCGATGATAGTCGGGTTAACTCGCCGTCCGCTCAGCGCCAATCACGGAGTATAGTCGAGTTTTAATCGTTATTTCTTTTATTAGCAATATCCATTCATTTTCATCCATCCAGCCTGATGTTATCGTTGGGAATGGGTCTGAGCTCGCAAAAGGGCAAATACCGCCGCCGTCCAGCTGGTATTACACCCCATTGGGAATGGTGTCGTTTCTTTTCTGGGACGATCCGAGCCATGTGGGCGGGGTTTAAATATAGTAGAAAAGACTCACGCACATCCCAAATGTAGTCACGGGTGCTAGACTCGAAATAGATCTGTAATGTTTGTGGAAAAAAAGTCTGCACACCGTCTATAGCAGTGGTCACCAACCCGTGGATCTTGATCGACTGGTCGATCTTTGAGACTGTCCCTGTAGATCTTTCCATGAAAATAAATTTTTTTTTTTAGATCTTACCCTGAGAGTCCACATTACAGTTCTACCTTTGTTTTGATGTGAAAAGTGATGCTACACTTAGCACTGACTGAGAAAGTACACATACAGTTCTACTTTTGTTTTGATGTGAAAATGATACTGCACTTAGCACTGACTGCACTTAGCACTGACTGCACTTAGCACTGACTGAGAAAGTACACATTACAGTTCTACTTTTGTTTTGATGTGAAAAGTGATGCTGCACTTAGCACTGACTGAGAAAGTACACATTACAGTTCTACTTTATAAAATGCTAATTGTAAATATGTTTGTCAATGTTAATAATATGAGAGTCCACATTACAGTTCTACTTTTGTTCTGATGTGAAAAGTGATGCTGCACTTAGCACTGACTGCACTTAGCACTGACTGAGAAAGTACACATTACAGTTCTACTTTATAAAATGCTAATTGTAAATATGTTTGTCAATGTTAATAATATGAGAAAGTCCACATTACAGTTCTACTTTTGTTTTGATGTGAAAAGTGATGCTGCATAAGATGACTGCACTTAGCACTGACTGAGAAAGTACATAATAGTTCTACTTTGACGTTTTAATGTTGGACCAAAGCATTGCATGTAATTAGAATACAGGCAAATAAAAGTCATTTAGTTTAAAGTACAATCTTGGCTGTCTTTTTCTCTCAACGCTTCAATAGGTCCTAAAAGTCTGTGCCGACCAACTGGCCCCGGTATTCACTGACATCTTCAACCTGTCCTTGGAACAGGCTGTCATCCCCACCTGTCTGAAGAAGTCCACCATCATCCCTGTACCCAAAAAATCTACGCCCGCTTGCCTCAACGACTACCGCCCTGTAGCCCTCACCTCCATAGCCATGAAGTGCTTTGAGAAGCTAGTGAAGGGCTACATCTGTTCCTCCCTCCCCATCAACCTGGACCCTCTGCAATTTGCATATCGCCCCAACAGGTCCACGGAGGACGCCATAGCCCATGTGCTGCACACAGCAGCATCACACCTGGACAAGAGGCAGGGGAACTATGTGAGAATGCTGTTCATCGACTACAGCTCAGCATTCAATACCATAGTCCCCTCCAAACTCATAGCCAAGCTCAGGGACCTGGGCTTGAACTATGACCTCTGCCAGTGGGTCTTGGACTTCCTGACGGGCAGACCCCAGGTGGTAAGAGCCGGCAACTGCACCTCCTCATCCATCATGCTCAACATAGGGGCCCCCCAGGGCTGTGTTCTGAGCCCCCTCCTCTACTCCCTGTACACACATGACTGCGTAGCACAGCGGAACAACAACACCATCATCAAATTTGCTGATGACACAGTAGTGGTGGGCCTGATCTCTGCCAACGACGAAAGGGCCTACCTGGAAGAGGTAGAGAACCTGTCACAGTGGTGTCAGGAGAACTGCCTCTCCCTGAACGTCAGCAAAACAAAAGAGATGATTGTGGACTTCAGGAGGTCGGGGGTCAAGGACTACAGCCCCCTCAGCATCGACGGGGCACCGGTTGAGAGAGTGAACAGTTTCAAGTACCTCGGAGCCCACATATCCGAGGACTTGACATGGACCACACACATTGACAGTGTTGTGAAGAAGGCACGACAACGCCTCTACTTCCTCAGGCGCCTAAGGAAGTTCCAAGTCAGTCAGAAGATCCTTAGGAACGTCTACTCATGTACAATAGAGAGCATCCTGACCGGCAACATCACCTCCTGGTTTGGGAATAGCACTGCACAAGACCGTAGCAGACTACAAAGAGTGACACGTTCAGCCGAACGCACAATTGGAGGGGGGCTTCCCACCCTCCAGAACATTTACAACAAGCGGTGCAAGGGGAAGGCTAAGAGAATTATTAAGGACTCGAGCCACCCGAACAACTGCCTCTTTGAACTGCTGCGGTCAGGCAAGCGATACCGGAGTCTTAAGGCGAGCACAGAAAGACTCAGAAGAAGCTTCTATCCCCAGGCCATCAGGCTGCTAAACGAACAATAAACACTATGCAACAACCATCAAATGCACACAGCACACACACCCACACGCACACACTCACTCAAACAAACAACACACTGCAGCACCCACTCTCCACACTTTAGATCACACAAACACACTTTACACTTTATATTTATTGATAAAGGATTTGCACTACAACTCGTACACCTACTGTGAATTGTACCTAAATTGCACCTCGTCCCATTTCTGCCTTGCACTATATAGTATTGTATATTAGTACACTGCACAGTATTGTATATTGTATGGTAACTACGTCTATTCTGCATCGAACATTGTACATATGTCTAAACTGAACACTGTGACCTCATTTTTTTACTTCCAATTTTACTATGTTATTTTATTTCATACTTATCTTGTCTTGCACAGTCTCTGGAGCGTAACAGTAAGAAGCATTTTGTATAAAAGTATTCTGTACTTCTGTATGACAAATATTAAAGAAACTTGAAACTTGAAACTAGGTAGATCTTGCCTTCACCAAAAAAAAAAAAGTGATCTTGGGCTTAAAAAGGTTGGTGACTGTGAGGTTTGGTTCTTTCCCCACCACGGGCTTCTTAAAGTACTGTGATGATTGGTCCGCTCCCCACTAACTCGCTCTGTTCCTTTAAGGGATTTCGGTTAATTAATTGCATTCTCCTCTTCACACGCTTCTTCCTGTAGATGCCGTTTGATTGGTGCTCCCCCAACCACACGCTTGTCAATCTCATCCCGCAGCTGTCACAGCTTGTCATTAAGCATTCCTTTTGCTTATATATACCCTGATTCCCCATTAAGTGTTGTGGGATCGTTTTGATATATTCTCTGCATTTGCCGTTCCTTCCGTTGCCTGCTGTTCCCTGTGCTTTGCCTCCCAGGACTCTCAAGAGGTATTCCGCTTGGACAACCCGTTCCCCGTAACGACGCGCTCGCCCTGTTTGATCTGCTCTCTTTACGCACAGCGCCTGGGTGAGTTTTGCAAGACAGTCTTTTGACCCTATCATTTTTCGTGTGTGTAAACACTGAAGAGATCCTGCTTTTTGTTCAGTCTGTCTCTCACCCTGTGCCTGTTTTTGGATTGTTCATTGGGATTTATTATTGTTTGAACTTTGCTCACTGTGTGTATTCACACCGAAGATATTATCACTTGGATTATTCTTGGGACATCGCTCACTGTGTGTATTCGCACCGAAGATTCTATCACTTGGATTGTTGTTGGGACATTGCTCACAGTGTGTATTTACACCGAAGATTCAGTCACTTGGATTATCTGTTTGGGACAAGTCACTTCACCTGTCACCTGTCTGTTCCCAACTGTACTCTGAGCTAACCCGCTCTCTCTCTCCCTGTCCCGCTACCACCTCGGAGTACTGCCGAGAGGATTCTGCAGAGCGGCTCTGACGTCACTGTCAGATTCCTCAGACGAACCTCCCCGGGAGAGGCTGCAGAGCAGCAACATTCCTCAAATGCTTGTATCCCAGTCTTTGTCTGTTTTCAACCAAGTTCTTGCTGCTATTCTGTGAAATAAAACAAGCCCTAGTTTTTGGCTAACTCTGAAACTACTCTCTCTGTGTCGTTAGCGTTTGGGGTCGGTGTCAAACCATAACATTACGATCCCACCAATATGACGACCCCAGCCGACACAGAGAGAGTCGTCACCTTGGGCATCGAGGGGGTGGTAAGGCGTGCCCTACGCTTCCATCGCGCTCCAGGCAATGTACCGGTTCACCGTCTCTTTGTCCCCAACTCAGTCCGGTCCCGGGTCCTCCAGTGGGGCCATACCAGCCAGTTCGCCTGCCACCCGGGCGTTCATCGCACGTTCTCCTTCCTGGCTCGTCGATTCTGGTGGCCCACCATGAGGAACAACGTCAAGGAGTTCGTACTGGCCTGCGCGGTCTGCGCCCGCAAGAGAGTCAGCACAGCATTGGCAGTCCAGACAGAGTCAACCAAGGAACACAGCCTACAGCTAGACGCGGCTGCAGCTGCGGTACAGGAACTCCGAGAGCAGGTCCTGCTTATTCAGGGGGCCCTGGGGGCTCTGGCTAGCCAGCAGGCTAGTATTCTCCTCCACTTACAAGCGCTGAGTGAAACCATTAACTCCTTGCTTATAACCCCACTTCCTTCAGGAGCCTCGGCCGGAGCATCACCCGCAGCCCTGGCAGGCCCCGCGCTTCCCGATCCCGCACCTCGGGAACCCCGTCTCTCCGAACCACGGCTGTTCGACGGCAACCCCGAGGATTGTGCCACATTCATCATGCAATGTGAGTTGGTTTTTCGTCATCAACCCAGTCGTTTCACTTCAAGAGGAGCCCAAGTGGCCTATATGACTAACTTGCTCTCAGGCCGGGCAGCCCAGTGGGTCACTTCCTTCTGGGCAATGGAGGCAGACTTCTGTTTCTCCTATCCAGACTTCGTGGCTGAGCTCCGCAGGGTGTTCCACCATCCAGCCCGTGGTCTGGACCCTGGAGCCCGGTTGGGTACCTTCCGGCAGGGCAGCGGCGGGGTTACAGACTACGTGCTGGAGTTCAGACTGGCGGCGGTGGAGAGCGGTTGGAACGACCCAGCACTACGTCTTGCCTTCATGAGGGGGCTCAGTGACGCAGTCAGGGACCAGCTCGCGACCCGGGAGGAACCTGATTCCCTCGAGGACCTGTTCAGCCTCGCCATTCGCATCGACGGACGCCTCCAGGAGAGAAGACGTGAGAGAACCCGACGGGGACCCCCAGACGTACCCCCCGAGGACCACGACCTCGAGGAGGTTTTCAGTACCCCAGACGTACCCCCCGAGGACCACGACCTCGAGGAGGTTTTCAGTACCCCAGACGTACCCCCCGAGTACCACGACCTCGAGAAGGTTTTCAGTGAGTCCAGGGCTCAGGTCTTTCCGCCTCGCCGGCCTTACGACTGTGCCATCGACCTCCGCTCTGGGGCTCCCTTTCCCGGCGGCCGCCTCTACAGTGCTGACCGTCCTGCCCCCTCCGTGACTGGTGGGTTTGTTCCCTCCCGAGCCGTGACCGAGGAGGAACCCATGCAGCTGGGACGCAACCGCCTTAGCCCGGCCGAACGGGAGTCCAGGCTCTTCTCCGGCCGTTGCCTCTACTGTGGCCGGGATGGACACCGTGTCTCCAATTGCCGTGCCCGGCCAAGAGGACCAGGCTCGCCGGCACCCCCGGAGATCCTGGTGAGCCGTCTTTCCTGTTCCCCCACCCGTGCACCACCCAACCGACTGGCGGACGTCACCCTAGCCTGGGCGGACCAGCGGGCGACGGTGGGTGCACTCATGGACTCTGGTGCTGATGGGAGTTTCATGGACGTTGGGTTTGCCACCCGGGCCAACATTCCACTTGAGGACCTCGAGAGGCCCTTGGAGGTCTTCGCGCTGGATCATCGCCGCCTGGCTGAGGTCACTCAACGCACCTGTCCAGTCCTTCTCACCGTTGCTGGTAACCACGTTGAGAGGCTCCAGTTTTTCGTCACCAGCTCTCCTCTTGTCCCTGTGGTCCTGGGCAGTCCCTGGCTCGCGCTGCACGAGCCCCACATCGCCTGGTCCTCCGGTACCATCAAGGGGTGGAGCTCCTCCTGTCGTGCCCGGTGTCTTCAGGTGCCGTCCAGCCCCCTCACCGGGTCCCAGTCCCCGTCTCCGGCCTCCCTCGCCGGTGCTCTGTCCCCGTGCCCGGCCTCCGCTGTCGGGCCCCAGTCCCCGTCTCCGGCCTCCCTCGCCGGTTCTCTGTCCCTGTGCCCGGCCTCCGCTGTCGGGCCCCAGTCCCCGTGCCCGGCCTCCGCTGTCGGGCCCCAGTGCCCGTGCCCGGCCTCCGCTGTCGGGTCCCAGTCCCCGTCTCCGGCCTCCCTCGCCGGTCCTCTGTCCACGTCTCCGGTCCCCCTCTCCGGGCCTCTGTCTTTGTCCCCCTCTCCAGTGCCCCTGATCGCCGGCTTCCTTCGGTCCCGTCCGGGCAGGCCGGGGCCGAGTGGGTCGCCGGGTGGCTCCCGTGGAGGGGGGAGTACTGTGAGGTTTGGTTCTTTCCCCACCACGGGCTTCTTAAAGTACTGTGATGATTGGTCCGCTCCCCACTAACTCGCTCTGTTCCTTTAACGGATTTCGGTTAATTAATTGCATTCTCCTCTTCACACGCTTCTTCCTGTAGATGCCGTTTGATTGGTGCTCCCCCAACCACACGCTTGTCAATCTCATCCCGCAGCTGTCACAGCTTGTCATTAAGCATTCCTTTTGCTTATATATACCCTGATTCCCCATTAAGTGTTGTGGGATCGTTTTGATATATTCTCTGCATTTGCCGTTCCTTCCGTTGCCTGCTGTTCCCTGTGCTTTGCCTCCCAGGACTCTCAAGAGGTATTCCGCTTGGACAACCCGTTCCCCGTAACGATGCGCTCGCCCTGTTTGATCTGCTCTCTTTACGCACAGCGTCTTTTGAGTCTATGATGGTATCAAAGTCGTTGGTGGTGGTAGTGGGTACAAACAACAACCCCTTACTAAGGGCTGTGATGCAGATCTCTGTCAGTGGCGCAGTGGAGAAGTTCATGATTGTGTTGCGCTCCGGGTTTGATAGGAGTGTCCTCTTCTTCCGTAAGCCTCGTCTGGTGCGTTTGTGCGATATCTTCTCTGTCCGCCCCTCCTGCCGTAGTTTACAAACGCCCCCCCAACCTGAGAAACCAACTAGTGAGATCCTATAGCCCACCCACGGCTCACAGACCCACGTTCCTAGATAACACCCCGGATGGGAACTATAAGTGTGGTAACTGTGCACAGTGTGGCTATACTATTAAGAGTAAGACCTACACACATCCACGTAATGGTAAAACCCTCAGAGTCCGTGGCTTCATCACCTGTAGCTCCACTTATGTCATCTACCTAATCAAATGCCCTTGTGGCCTGTGCTATGTAGGTAAAACCAACCGGCAACTCAAAATACGCATCAGCGAACACAGCAGCAACATCAGATGTGGTGATGAACACAACCCGGTTGCAGTACACTTGGCAGGACACAATATCAGCACATTAAGATACACTGGCATTGAAAAGGTAGAGAGACCAGCGAGAGGAGGAGACCATGGCAAACTACTTTTGCAGAGAGAGACCTACCATATTCACACCCTGCAGACTATGGCCCCTCTTGGACTGAACGAAGAGTTTGACATCAAACCCTTCCTGTAAATACACACATCCTGTCCTGATTCTGTGTTTTTTTAATACATTTTTCAGTTTTTTAAGTTTTCTTATTATATATTTTCTCAATTTTGGCATGTGAAGGTGTGTCACATTTAACTACTAAACTACCGTACTACTGTTATTGTTACTATGTACCGTATGTTCTAGGCACTTGAGCTGCAATATGGTCTGTAAATGTGTAGCCTATAGGCTAATTGATTTGAACTTTGACCTGGCTCAACCTTGACCTTTAATTTGTATATGTATATATACCCCACCCCTTTTCACATGTCGTTGACACTTGAAAAAGGCCACAGGCCGAAACGTTGTGTTCAAGTACATTAAAACTTGGGAACACTATAGACGGTGTGCAGACTTTTTTTCCACAAACATTACGGGTTTAAATACTCAGGTGAGGTACTAGGCCTCAACAACGATGCATTGGAACAGTAACCCCGCCCGCCCGTCAGTGTGTAACGGTCGGTAATGTGGTACGGACCTCCACAAGCAGTATTTGGAATGGCGATCAGATAATTGGATTATTTCTTTTGCATTACATCAGATACAAGGTACGAACACTATATATAAAGTTGATGGTTGATCTGATATTTATTTCCACCCCGATCGACGCTGTCTCTGTGTGTGTATGTGTGGCTGTGTGCCGTTGGTGGCAGGAGGGGGGGGGCCCGTGGTCCAGGGCTCTTTTCATTCTTGCACGAGGAAGGATAATAATGATGATCTAGCGTTGATTTCAGGAAGATTCGATAAATGACAACGTGTTTAGTGTATTCCACTAAAACGCCATTATCGCGTCTTTTCCTGGAAATACACAGAAGCACCCAAACTATAGTTATATTCAAAACGGTATCAAACGGAAATGTACCGATGAAAAAACAATCCGTTTTGTACATGTGGACTGGAGCAACTCACTGATAATCGACGGGTGTATTAGACCCATAGCTATAATTTAAGATATATTTTAAGCACTCACAAATCTCGGAGTCCCCCCATTGATTAAATCGGTGGCGTACTAGCGCCCTCTAGTGAATTAAGCGATGGCGCAGAATGAGTTAAAATCAGTTTATACATTTGTTCAAAATAGCCATATAATGTCTACAAAGTCAGTCCGCCCCATTCATTGTCTATGGAGCAGCTCAAAAACGTATACTTAATGACATCACACTTTTGAGTCTTACTTACATGTTCACAAATATTGATTGAACTTTGCTGGGCCATGGAAAAAACACATTTTAATTCTTAATTTTGTGTTCCACTTGAATTAATGATCAATTAATTGTATACAGTAATAATGGTCCTAATGACTTGTCAGGTTGGAGTAACGTGTCAGACGTGTTTATATGTTTGAATTCGTATGAACCTGACTGAGCAAAGAAAGTGTGGTTTCTCCCAGACTTTGCTTTATGCTTGAGATCATCACTCGTATTTTTCATATGTAGCAATTAGCCAACTATCTTCTTAGTCTCCTAGTTCATGCTTTATGGCTGCAGTTACAATGTTGAGCACAAATGGAAAATTTAGCAAGTATTCTGGTTATGACAGTGGCATTTCAAATGCTTTAAAATTATTTGTACTGCAAACCATAGCGTTATGTTTGTTTTAATTTAAATGAACTATTTCACTTCTTGCACTTGATTGCAAAAATAGGTGCACCTCTGCATCTTGTTTGGTGATATGTCCATGCTGGTGAATTCTGATTCTAGAAGCTAATCTTGCAATCAATAGAGGTAAATTGGCAAAGAAAATAGCTCAAAACACTTGTCTTACATGGTCCAGAAAAGCAAAAGGCTCCGCAAATATGGGGTGATCCTTCACAATTCTTTGTGGTGGTATGGTAGTCAATGGGCGATTCACCTGATTTAAAAGATTAATTTGAACCAATTTGCAAACGTTTGGTGTAGTTGTAATTGACATATCATTACCAAACAACTTCTGTATTGGAAGCATAGTCCTCCAAGCAAGTTCCCTTTGGGGGCTTGCACTCTAATGAATAATTTTATGTTATTGCTATTCTACTTGAAGCCTACAGTGGTTTGTTGAAAGTGAGGAATGCAGGGGGCGCGAGGGTGGCGCACTGCATACAGCATTACAATGCAACACGGCCGACCCGGGTTTGATTCCCGGACCCGGCGTTCTTTACCGAATGTCTTTCCCCGATCTATCTCCCTTTCCTCCTCTCTCTCTCTCTATCGGACTGCCCGATAGCAAAAAGCAATAAAAACGTACGGAAAAAAAATAACTTCTCCACCACGACAAGTAACATAAAAAAAAAGTGAGGAATGCAATCAAACTAAGACAGGAAAATAGCCAAGAAATTGTGCATTCAAACACATTGGCATTTCCAGAGTATCTACCTTCCATATCGTGACGTAGAATACTCTGGTTCCTTTGTGCACCAGCATTCATTTCTGCTAGCCTCGAAGGTACCGCTGTGCTCAACATGTGACCTTTTGACAGGGGTTGATGTGAGGAATGGGGGTTCAGGTTGCGTGCCAACATTATAACATTATCCAAGGAGCAACTCATGGACATGGAGCACCCCAAGAGCTCTTAACCCTTTCACTACAGAAGGTTAACCCTTTACTATCACACTACAGACGGTTAAAGGGTTAACCTTCTATAGTGTGGTAGTGAAAGGGTTCACCCTTTGTCGTGTGGCAGTGAAAGGCTTAACCTTCTGTATTGTCGCAGTGAAGGGGTTAACCATTTGGTAGTGCGGCAGTGAAAGGGTTAATTAAACCACTAACATTAAAGCACACACAAATAAAAAGTTGTAACACTTTTTACAATGTAACAGATTCAACTTTGTTTAGCAAACGTAGCTCGCTAGATAACATAAACTATTAGCTAACACTTGCTAATGTAATATTACCATTACTCCGTCTTCTCCTCTCCAGAGTTGGGCGAGACGCTTGAACGGTAGCCGTCTTCATACTGTACATGGAGCATATTGGCAGTCGATACATCTTGTGTCAGTGGCTGGGTGGATAACGTAAAGGCATTGCTAACATTATAACAACAAAACCATTGTATACCGCATGAAGTCTAGAAAGCCAACATTATTTTAGCGTTGGTTAGCCTAACATGACTTGCTTTCAAAGTAGGTGAGGCCCTGATGGTGAACAGGGTAGCAGCATCCCTCAGGGAGAGAGAGAGCCATTCCATGGAGTAGCTGAAGCAGTCCACTGTAAAATGCCTTGCGCATAATCTGGAGTTGTACCAGATAACACTTTCCTCCAAGTTTATACATTTTAGCCAGCCAATGTATTTTGTGGAAACTGAACAAGTTTTGAGTGCTAGCTTTCGGGGCATATATTGGTAAATACTGTAGGTGCACAATATAACCAGGGAAGTGATCTAAAAGATTCAAAAAGGCATTATTGTCAAGGGCGCCTCTCACCCCAATCACTGAGGGGAGGCACTAGAAGAAGAAGTCTTTATTTGTCATGCAGACACACAGGAAGACACCCCCCCCCCCCCCCAAGGGCAGCCGGGAGCAGACATGGGCTGTGTGGTTTGGGCTGCGCCTGGGGACCAATCCAAGTGCTCCTGTCCGTCTTCGTCAGGGACACGACAGTGTTAGCGATCTGTTCTGCATGTTTTTCCATTGGGTTTATCTCTTTTTCTGGAAGGGAAACCCTTGCGAGCACGGGGAGATAACATGCAAACGCCAGACAGGAAGGCCCGGGAGATACTCCACCTGGGTACCTGGCAACCTGGTCCCCAAGCGGGAATCGATCCCAGGACCTTCTAGCTGTGAGGCGACAGTGTTACCCACTACACCACCGCGCCGCTCCTATACTGTAGGAATCTCTGTTCAAAGTCAAGCAGGCTTAGGACTAGCTTATTCTCCTCAGCTGTCAGCTCTCTGAACCACAGTGACAGCCCCACCTCCATACCATATAAACACTGAACCCCATTAATTATACTCTAGGTTCTGTTGCCCATAGCCTACTGTAAAAACTGTTGCCTATACTTAGTTTATACCTATTTACTGCCTTCACTGCCTACAGCTGCTAGCTGTATTCATAACTATCTGCCTATAGTCTACACATAACACTGTATGATAGCCATGCACTCAGGTTAGATGCCAACCTCTTTTCGTCGTACTGTAGCCTACTTGTGCTGTATGATGAAAATACAATTGAATTTAATCAAATCTAATGTAATCTAATCTAATGTCCCTGATTAACAACTATTTACATCCTCTCACATTTCTTGAAATGTTATCATATATACATTAAAAGTTTAAAACCAATTCATAGATTTGTTCAAAATAGCCATATAATGTCTACAAAGTCAGTCTCCCATCCATTGTCTATGGAGTAGCTCCAAACGTTATTGTAACTGAGGGGTACAATTCCCTGACTGTATTACTAGATATGATACTTACTACCACTACCTTTGTACTTAATATTCGGCCACCCAGTACACGGCATAAATATATTATGATGAACACTGTCACGTAGATGAAACGGATCCAACACAAATGTACGAATTAGAAATAGGTCTTTATTTCTACACAGCGATGGTGTGTAGAGCAAGCACTTAATCAAATCAATCACATTTATGAATGGAATTAGTATGCACTTTTATGGCAAGAGTATTCGTCGGTATATCAATAGAGAATGTCCAATCTCTGAAGGCGCAGGTGGTACATATACGACCTGGAATAGTTTAAGGAATAACAGCAATGATACTTTAATGATTATATACTGGATACACTAGAGGGGGTTAATCCGGTCGCTTGTAAGCCGACAGGAGTAGGAAGGGGGGGGGGGTAGAATCCGGCTGCCTCATCCGGCCAAGGGTATCCCAGGTGAACCCACTGTAGTGCCGTTCAATGCGCCGGTGATCCTTGGACCACAGATGAAAGCAGGTGGACTCTTTGTGGGCCGGCGTCATCCGGTCCACGGAGGAGAGACGTGAAGCGACCTCGTCTTGCAGAGCGTCTCCTCACCTTGCGTCCTCTCCAGGGGGGGGGGGGGTTCCAACACACGGCAGTGTCGGGGGTCTTTATCCATGGAATAATCAATGTATACAAAGCATAATCCGTGCCTGGGAAGGCGGGCTGTCGTCGGTAGAATAATCCGGTATACAGGTCCACTCGCTCGTCGGCTCTGGGGCTCCTCGGGTGCAGCTTCACGTGGGGTCAACCACCCTGGGTAAGCAGCCAGTTCTCTGCCCGAAACGATGGGGTACTGACTACGGTAGTATTCTCACCGCACGAAGCACTATATATTAACAGACTATTATTAGCTTAATAGACTACGTCCAACTCGACGATATAGTGCTAAATATGACTATTCAAATATTAATATACACGATGTCTCAATACCGATGGTAGGCGAACTTGGCCTTACTCCCACACGTGGCGTCGCGGGGAGGCTTTACGTCTGTGACTCTATTGGAGGGTAAGAAACTGGACTGAAAAGAAAGTCCTACTTTAGTAGCGCAGTATATATACGCACTATGAACAAATAGTCCCATTAGTGGTGCGGTAGTCAGATTCCTACGCGGAACTAGGACTTGTTCGTACATGTGGAGCGGTACGTTTGAACTGGGTCTGAGGGGTATGGCAGCCTGGCACCAAGGTCTCGACCAATAGTAGAATGGAGACTATTATGGGATGTTCAGTAGGCTAGAATGGATATTCAATGCATATTGTACAAGGAATATACAAGGGATATCAGGGAATATTAGAGAATATACAAATACAATTAAATATATATATATAAATAAATATATATATTCGGTTTAATCTGGCCCTTCACAACAGCCACCCCCTGATTGGTCCCAGACCTAATCAGTTAAACAGAGACAGATTAATCGCGTTGTCTATTTACACATAAGGGTTTGCTGTAGGGGTCAGTCAACTTCACAAAGTCATAGGGTTGTAGGGTCATGGTCATCATCGATTGTGTCTGGGAGTCGAGGCAGTTCTATGAGCCTCGCCACGGGACGGGTGTAAGTGCGACCCTGGACGAGCACTTCAGCTGCTCGGACCTTGCCGTCGGCACCGGTGATCACTTTGCTTACGCGGCCGGCCGGCCACATAGCTCTGGGCAGTGATTGATCAATAATCATGACGACTGTTCCTTCTGTCAAATTGTCTCTCTCCTTTACCCACTTCTGGCGGGTCTGTAGAGACGGTAGGTAGTGCAGTAGGAAACTGTTCCAAAACTTGTCGGCTAATACTTGGCTGTACCTCCACATTCGTCGGCCGTTCGCTTCTTCAGGCCGGTACATTGTCTGTGGTAATGCAGGATCTAGCCGCTCCATCAGGAGTGTGTTGGGGGTAACTGGGTCGATATCCGCCACATCACTGGAGACATATCCGAGGGGCTTCGAGTTAAGTACTCCCTCAATCTCCGTGAGGACTGTCATTAGGACTTCTTCCACCACAGTCTGGGCCCCAAGTACTGCGTACAGGGCTGTCTTTATGGAGCGCACTTCTCGTTCCCAAGTGCCACCGAAGTGGGGTGCGTTTGGGGGGTTGAATTGGAAATCAACCTGTGCTGGAGCGAGGTGGGTCTTAAGTTCTGGGCCCATAGCTTGGAAGCTCTCTCTCAGCTCTCTTTCGCCGCCTTTGAAGTTTGTCCCATGATCGGACAATAGGGTAGACGGTCTTCCTTTCCGTGATGTGAATCTACGGAAGGCCATAAGGAATGAGTCTGTGCTCATGGTCGGGAGAAGCTCGATGTGTATCGCTCTGGTGGTCATGCATTTGAATACAATACCCCACCGCTTCTCGGTTCCTCTTCCTTTCTTTATGTGCAGCGGGCCAAAGCAGTCCATACCCGTTGAGTGGAATGGCTTGTCACCGATTCGGAGGCGACATGGAGGAAGGTCAGCCATCCTTGGTATGCTGGGCTGCGCGCGCCACTTGCGGCAGTCTAGACATGTTCGCTGGAAGCGTCGTACCGCCTCTCTTCCTTGTAGGATCCAGTATCGACGTCTGATTTCCGCGAAGACTCTTTCTGCTCCTGCGTGATGTACATCCTCATCGTATTTCTTTATAATCAGCTCTGTGACCTTGTGTCGGCTGTTCAATACGATCGGGTATTTAATGTCATCCGGTAGATTGGGGGCTCTGCGTAGGCGACCACCCACTCTGATGAGGGTATGAGCGTCGCTCTCGGGGGCCAGATGAATTAATCTGCTGTCGGATGGGACGGGCTTTCCTCCCTGTAGACAGGCCAATTCATCGGGGAACGAGTCTCTCTGGGCTCGCTGCAGTAGAAGCAATTCTGCTTCCTCGTAGTTAGCTGCTGACATATCAGCGGGGGACTTGCACTCCGGGTGGTACCGCAGGAATGTTCTTTGTTGTGCACTCTCTATGGACGTGCAATCGTCTATGTTAGGGTCGGTGGAGGCTACGGTGCTCAATCCACAGAACACAGACTTCTTATTTTCCACCTCCTCTGGACTTGCTTCCCTCGGGATAGGCATGGGCCACTGTCCTTCCGGGAGTCTTAGGAATGCGGGGCCGTCACTGTAGACATTGCGACGGGTGAGGTCATCCAGGGGCATCCCCCGGGTGATGACGTCAGCTGGGTTCTGTTTTGTATCAACGTAGCGCCACTCTGTTTCTCCGGTTAACTCTTCGGTTAAGTCTTGAATCTCGGTGACTCTGACTCCCACGAAGACTTTGTACTTGCATGAGTCCGATTTGATCCAGGCGAGTACCGTCGTGGAATCTGACCACAGGATTGTTCTAGACACCGGTATGGTGAGCTCACGTTGGATGAGCGTGGCTAGGTGCGCTCCGGCTAGGGCTGCGCAGAGCTCTAGACGTGGGATAGATTGTTGCTTGCGTGGGGCTATTCTCGAGCGGGCGAGGACAAATGCTGTGTAGATCTCTCCCCCCTTCTCTTGGGCCCGTAAGTAGGCTACTGATCCGTATGCGACCTCTGAGGCGTCACTGAAGACGTGTAAGTCCATTTTACATGTCTCTGGCCTCACCGTGGGTGGGAAGTAGCTTCGGTGCATATTAACGCCTGGGAGTGAGTGGAGCTCCATCTCCCACTCTCTCCAGGTGGATGCAAGGTGTGCGGGAATGGGGTCGTCCCAGCCCTGGTCCTTGTCCCACAATGCTCGTACAATCATTTTTGCCCTGGTGGTGTACGGTAGAATACATCCTAGCGGGTCATATTGTCGGGCGAGTGTTGTGTACACACTCCGTCTGGTGGTCGGCGCCGCCGCCGGCCTTCCCTGCTCCGTAGTCAGGGGCTTGTGTCTGTAGTGAAGCGAATCTGTTTTGAATCGCCACACCAATCCCAGGGTCATCTCCTGGGCTTCTCCCCGGATTGTAGCCATCCAGGTCTCGCTGCTGGCTGCCTTGTCCTCGGAGGAGAGGCTGCGCAGTACTTGCGGATCGCTGCTGGCCCACTGCCTGAGATCAAAGCCGCCTTTGATCAATGAGGCGCGGAGTTTAATCAGGAGAGCCTCGGCTTCTTCTTGGGTTGAAAGGCTTTGTAGACAGTTGTCTACGTAGAAGCTGTTCTTTACGCTGTGTCGGACCTCTTCGTCCGCTGCTGGGTCCTCTGCTACATGTTTCTGTAGTGCAAATGTAGCACAGCAGGGGCTGCACGTCGTTCCGAAGGGGAGGACTTCCCATTGGTAGATGGCTGGGTGCTCATCTCCTGGCTTCTCTCTCCATAGGAACCGTAACAGGGGCTTGTCCGCCTCTACTAATCTCACCTGCAGGAACATTCCTTTAATGTCCCCGCTGATGGCCACCTTTTCCTGGCGGAAGCGGAGTAGAACGCCGAGTAGGGAGGGGCCGAGTGTGGGACCGGGCAGTAACTCTTTATTCAGATTTTGGGATCCGATCTGGTAGCTGCAGTTAAATACTATGCGGTCTTTACCGTTGTGATGGACCTTGTGGTGGGGCACGTACCACGATTCAGTGGTCTGGTCAGCCTCTTTAATGTCCATCTTTGTGACGTGTCCCGCTGTGATGAGCTTCTCAATCTCAGCGCGGTATACACTCTCTTGGGCGGGGTTCTTGGCTAAGCGCCGCTCCGTGTTCAGCAGGTACCGTTCTGTGGCGTCTGTCTTGGCGTGGAAAGTAGGCATTCCTTCTCGCCGCAGGAGTGGCGTGGCGTATCTCAACACGCCGTTGACCGGGACTCTCTTGGTCCCTGTCTCGAGGAGGTGAATGGCGTAAATGTCATCTTTAGAGCGAATGTCTTTCTTTCCGTTCTTAAAGGGCATTTGTTCCCTTGTTTGCTCTTTGCGCTCCCAACATCCCTACCAGGGACTGCACTCTGATGGACAGGTCGTCCAGTGCTCGATTGTCTATTGCTGGGGGTAAGCGGTCGATGTGTCGGATCTCCTGGATCACGTAATCCCATATGCGCCCATACCTCTGGTCCAATGCTACCAGCGCTGCTGTGTATGGGGTGGTGGAAGTCGCGTAGGCGAGCGCTATATTATGTGCGCGGGGCACCTTTAAGTGCTTCAGTAGGATGGCGTATTTGTGGCGTTCATCCAATACATCCACCAACATGGTCTCCAGACACATGCAGAGTTCTGTATACTGGGCCCGGTTCTCTTGGGTGAAGTCGGGTACCATAGGCGTGCCAATGTATGACGCTGACTGTGGATACATCGGCGAGCGTTGGGGGAGAGGCCTCCTAGGCGAGTCTCCTCCCGCTCCTTGGTATGGGCTGGTACCGGCAGTGTACCATGGCCCGCTTGTCCAGGTGCTGTTCCTCGGTGCGGGTCGTGCGTCGTGCTCACCCGTGTATGGAGTCGGGGGTCTGTAGCGCAGCTCCGCGGGAGTATAGCCTGGGCTGTACCGGACCTCCTGGTCCGGTAGAGTACTGTGCTGTCTTCGGGCGTGGTTCTCCTCCTCTTCCTCTTCGTCTTCAGTTAGGTCATCCAGTGCTTGTAGTCTCTGGTTTAGCCTCTCCACAGGATATGCTGCTCCTTCCCGGTTGCTAGGTCTCGCTTGGACCGGTGGGGGGAGGTGGTCTGTGGGGGGTATAGACCTCGTCTGTTGGTCAAGTTCAGGGTTGTTTACTCGGCTAGGGGATGCCGCCCTGGAGGTGTGTCTAGACGAGTTCCTGGAGCCTCTGGCGGAGGGAGAGGGTGTTGTCCGTCTGATCAGCTGTTCTATTAGTTGCGACTGCTGTCTGTCGCGCGCTGCGTCCCGTTGAGCACCGGCTCGTTCTCGGGCCACATTCTCTTCCATCTGAATGCGTCTTATTTCTAGACGTATCTGCTCGTGTTCGCTTCGCTGCTGGATCTGCAGTCGGTCGCGTTCAGCAGCGGCGTTCAGGCTGATGAGGAAGGCCTGCTGTAGGGTCCTCTCTGCCTCGCTGGGAGAAGGCGGTTGTATAGGGGAGCCTTCCCTCGGGGTACTCCTTGCGGAGCCTTGGAGCTCTATCTCCACGGTGGTCTCCCCGTCTTCTTCCGTGCCGAGTTCTCTCTCGGTAGCGTTGTATTCCTCCCGGGACTCATCGGGGACTACTTCTTCAGTACTGGCGGGGTGTGAAGTCATGTCTGGTTCCCACTGGTCCCCACCGTGAACTTGGTCAGTTACATTAGAGCCCGTAGGGGCCTCTATGGTCGGGGTAGTCTGGGCGTTGGGGTTAGACATACTTTTACTTTCTAGTTTTACCGCGTTTACTGTTAGTAGAAGACTAGGTTGTTGACTGACAGCGTAGGCCTCTAAGTACTGAGGGAGCCGTCGTTCGCGCTGCGGGCGTTGGTTAGGAGGATCGTTTCGTGGAGTGTTCATCATAGGCCATTTCAATATTAATAACACTATATTAATATTACACTAATTACCATCCGGCTCGAAGGACCAATTGTAACTGAGGGGTACAATTCCCTGACTGTATTACTAGATATGATACTTACTACCACTACCTTTGTACTTAATATTCGGCCACCCAGTACACGGCATAAATATATTATGATGAACACTGTCACGTAGATGAAACGGATCCAACACAAATGTACGAATTAGAAATAGGTCTTTATTTCTACACAGCGATGGTGTGTAGAGCAAGCACTTAATCAAATCAATCACATTTATGAATGGAATTAGTATGCACTTTTATGGCAAGAGTATTCGTCGGTATATCAATAGAGAATGTCCAATCTCTGAAGGCGCAGGTGGTACATATACGACCTGGAATAGTTTAAGGAATAACAGCAATGATACTTTAATGATTATATACTGGATACACTAGAGGGGGTTAATCCGGTCGCTTGTAAGCCGACAGGAGTAGGAAGGGGGGGGGGGGGTAGAATCCGGCTGCCTCATCCGGCCAAGGGTATCCCAGGTGAACCCACTGTAGTGCCGTTCAATGCGCCGGCGATCCTTGGACCACAGATGAAAGCAGGTGGACTCTTTGTGGGCCGGCGTCATCCGGTCCACGGAGGAGAGACGTGAAGCGACCTCGTCTTGCAGAGCGTCTCCTCACCTTGCGTCCTCTCCAGGGGGGGGGGGGTTCCAACACACGGCAGTGTCGGGGGTCTTTATCCATGGAATAATCAATGTATACAAAGCATAATCCGTGCCTGGGAAGGCGGGCTGTCGTCGGTAGAATAATCCGGTATACAGGTCCACTCGCTCGTCGGCTCTGGGGCTCCTCGGGTGCAGCTTCACGTGGGGTCAACCACCCTGGGTAAGCAGCCAGTTCTCTGCCCGAAACGATGGGGTACTGACTACGGTAGTATTCTCACCGCACGAAGCACTATATATTAACAGACTATTATTAGCTTAATAGACTACGTCCAACTCGACGATATAGTGCTAAATATGACTATTCAAATATTAATATACACGATGTCTCAATACCGATGGTAGGCGAACTTGGCCTTACTCCCACACGTGGCGTCGCGGGGAGGCTTTACGTCTGTGACTCTATTGGAGGGTAAGAAACTGGACTGAAAAGAAAGTCCTACTTTAGTAGCGCAGTATATATACGCACTATGAACAAATAGTCCCATTAGTGGTGCGGTAGTCAGATTCCTACGCGGAACTAGGACTTGTTCGTACATGTGGAGCGGTACGTTTGAACTGGGTCTGAGGGGTATGGCAGCCTGGCACCAAGGTCTCGACCAATAGTAGAATGGAGACTATTATGGGATGTTCAGTAGGCTAGAATGGATATTCAATGCATATTGTACAAGGAATATACAAGGGATATCAGGGAATATTAGAGAATATACAAATACAATTAAATATATATATATAAATAAATATATATATTCGGTTTAATCTGGCCCTTCACAACAGTTATACTTAGTGACGTCACACATTGGAGAGTAGCTCATGTTCACAAATATTGGTTGAACTTCCCCGGCTCATGGAATTGTCAGATCAAGAGCAATGTAGAAAGTGCAGACATAAAATTGTGACCAGGATGTCCTCAGAATTCATCAGTTCATCAAGAGGAGGAAGAAGATGAAGAAGATAAAACTGCAACTAAGATATCATTTTATTTGTGGTTCATCATTGTGTAAAGATTCCTGATATTTTATGCTTTTGATGTCATGCTACCTATAGCATCTGATTCTGACAATGCAGTGCTTGTTTGAACTTGTATTAGAAAACATAAAACATGTAAGGTAGTTTGCCCTTATAGAAGTGTAGGTGAGTTGAGACAGGAAAGACACCTTAATCCAGGATTCTGTCATGAAGTGAGAACTGTTTATTTACCAGATCTGGGAAGCACTTACAGACCAACAAAAGATTGGCTCACAATGATGGTACAGACGTTTTATAGGAAAGGAACATGACGTAGCATCAAAAATCAACCAATAAGCATCTACAAAAATGAATAGGCTACATTATAGATAACATTGTCCAATAAACATAGCAAGAGGTGAATATATTTGAATAAACATAAATCCCTGTCCTTGATTGTCCCAAAATGTGTCAATGTTAATAATTTTATGTACTGTTTTGGCAACATGTGTTTTTCATCTGTCATGCCAATAAACATAATTTGAAGTTGAATTTGAGAGGGAGATGTATAGAGAAAGAGAAAGAGAGAGAGAGAGAGAGAGAGAGAGAGAGAGAGAGAGAGAGAGAGAGAGAGAGAGAGAGAGAGAGAGAGAGAGAGAGAGAGAGAGAGAGAGAGAGAGAGAGAGAGAGAGAGAGAGAGAGAGAGAGAGAGAGAGAGAAAGAGGGAGAGAGAGAGACTGTAAAAGTTCCCACCAGGAAACAGATGGGGTTTCTTCCTGAGTCTCATGATGAAGCTCTGGATCTGCATAATGAACTGAGCAGATCCGGTATCTAGCAGACTGTCGGTCCTGTAGACCAGATTCATCCCATTGCCCTAGAGGAAAGAACAAAAGGATTAATAGAACAGAATAGAAATCCTTTATTTATCCCGAGGGAAATTCAGCACTACAGATCGCTCAGAGTAAACGGTAAACATTTAGGTAGTAAAAAACAAACGTCACAAATACGAATACAAATAAGAATAAAGAATAAAAGAATAACATTTTTACTTACTAATCCAGAGATTCCTGTTGTCCCAATTATTGTAAGGAAAAAAAAGTATGTATATTAGATACCATCTAGAAAGCATGTCTGCAGACACATTTGAATCTACCTGTTGGGGCCGTGTCAACACGTTTGACTCCTCATTTTACACAATTACAACCATGTTTGGTCAGGAACATTATTGGCCAAACACTTAAAAAGTTGACTTTGATAGTTCATTAAATTGTTCAAATGATTTACCAATTAACATTAAGAGAGGGTGTAGCTTAACTACACAATACTCCACAACCATTGCTCCAATCATTGTAGAAATTATACATTTATACAACCTATGTTGAAATGTCAAGAAACGCATTTAATTTATTTTTGCAAATCCATCAGAAGCAACCATGTGGCCATAATATGTATTTCATAATTCACAATAAAGTAAATTAACATAGATTTGCATAAAGATAAGGCTACCCATGTTGTTGAAACATACCAAACCAGAAAGAAAGAGTATGGGTGCTTCTCCTGGAGACAAATGTATCACAGCTTGTTGTATAAAAAATTGTTTAAAAAGTTACTTACGAATGCAGCCAAGTACCATGGACCGCGGAACCGGTAGGGCCAGTAGGGCGATGGCCCTACCTACTTTGGGGTGTATCAAACATCAAACATTATGTAAACATTTAATATTTTAACTAGGGCTGTCAGTTTATCGCGTTAATTAGATTAATTAATTACACAGCAAATTATCGCGTTATGAAAATTAACTCAATTCTTTTTTATTTATTTTTTTTAATACAATTTATTTTTTTAAATCTCATTCATTCCACAAGAACGTAGAATACACATTTACACATTTATATGGTCCATTTGCATGTTCTTGGTATCTGATTCTAGGGACATCTATGGATCTCAGGGAATGTATTCTGTAAATTGTAATGAACCAAATGAGAATATCAATAATTTTCTTTTTATCTTTGACTGTGAATAACACCATGCTCAAATTGACCAGCCCTGAAAAATCTAAGCAAATTAATAGATGGAAGATGATTAAACAGAAGGTTTTGTAGATACAGTACTGAATTCTGCCATCCGGACACATGCAATTTGAAATATGATTATAGAATATAGAATATCAGGCATAAAATGGTTATGCGGTTAAAATGTGATTAATTAGATTAATTAATTACAAATGCTGTAATTAATTAGATACATTTTTGTAATCGCCTGACAGCACTAATTTTAACATTTAATAATATAATATATCAGCAAATACATTTATGTTCTTAATGTATTGCACTTCTGCACGCTTTGCGGGTTAATTTCCACTATCTGTAAGCCTATGTAAAAAAAAATAATAAAAAAAAAACGTGAACTAGCCTATCACAAGCGACAAATTCTGTTTCCTAATGATTGATTGGCTATTGTGTCATGTCACTCACACTAATGCGCATCAATTTCAAATAGCGCTCTGCTACCGTTATGAGCCTCGCAGACGTCCACTGTTCCTCTCAAAGTCCAATCAACCAGACGACCCTGTTGTTCTCGCAGGTACAAAACAGATACAAGGAGAAAGGACATCTCCGGTCTGTTTATCCCAAGTGGTTCAAGGACCACAGATGGCTAACGTTTTGTCAAAGAACTAAACAAGAGCAAAACTTTTTTGCACACAATTTCGGATTTCGCCTTTGGACAAGGAAATTACTCGGTTCGGGTTTAAGAATTGGAAAACATGAGACAAGAGGCAGGGGAACTATGTGAGAATGCTATTCATCGACTACAGCTCGGCATTCAATACCATAGTCCCCTCCATACTCATAGCCAAGCTCAGGGACCTGGGCTTGGGCTATGACCTCTGCCAGTGGGTCTTGGACTTCCTGACTGGCAGACCCCAGGTGGTGAGAGCAGGCAACTGCACCTCCTCATCCATCACCCTCAACATAGGGGCCCCCCAGGGCTGTGTTCTGAGTCCCCTCCTCTACTCCCTGTACACACACGACTGTGTGGCTCAGCGGAGTAGCAATACAATCATCAAATTTGCTGACGACACAGTGGTGGTGGGTCTGATCTCTGCCAACGACGAGAGGGCCTACCTGGAAGAGGTCAAGGTCCTGGCGGGATGGTGCCAGAAAAACAGCCTCTCCCTGAACGTCAGCAAAACAAAGGAGATGATTGTGGACTTCAGGAGGTCGGGGGTCAAGGACTACAGCCCCCTCAGCATCGACGGGGCACCGGTTGAGAGAGTCAACAGCTTTAAGTACCTCGGAGCCTACATATCCGAGGACTTGACATGGACCACACACATTGACAGTGTTGTGAAGAAGGCACGACAACGCCTCTACTTCCTCAGGCGCCTAAGGAAGTTCCAAGTCAGCCAGAAGATCCTTAAGAACTTCTACTCATGTACAATAGAGAGCATCTTGACCGGCAACATCACCTCCTGGTTTGGGAATAGCACTGCACAAGACCGAAGCAGACTACAAAGAGTGACACGTTCAGCCGAACGCACAATTGGAGGGGGGCTCCCCACCCTCCAGAACATTTACAACAAGCGTTGCAAGGGCAAGGCTAAGAGATTCATTAAAGACTCCAGTCACCCGAACAACTGCCTCTTTGAACTGCTGCGGTCAGGCAAGCGATACCGGAGTCTCAAGGCGAGCACAGAAAGACTCAGAAGAAGCTTCTATCCCCAGGCCATCAGGCTGCTAAACGAACAATGAATGAACACTACACAACAACAACCACCAAACGCACATAGCACACACATCCACACGCACACACTCACTTTAAACAAACACACTATAGCACCCACTCCACACACTTTATAGCACACACCCACTTTAAACAAACACACTGTAGCACCCACTCCCCACACTTTATATTTATGGATGAAGGATTGCACTACAACTCGTACACCTTACTGTAAATTGTACCTAAAATTGTACCTCATCCCATTTCTGCTTTGCACTAGATAGTACTGTACATTAGTACACTGCATAGTATTGTGTATTGTATATTATATGGTAACTCAGAACATTGTACATATGTCTATACCGAACACTGTGACCTCATTTTTCTTCTTCTAAATTCATGCTATATTATGTTATTATGTTATTTGATACTATCTTGTCTAGCACAGTCTCTGGAGCGTAACAGTAAGAAGCATTTTGTATGAAAGTATTCTGTACTTCTGTATGACAACTATTAAAGAACTTGAACTTGAACTTGAACTTGAGTAGCAAATACCACAGAGGCCATGGCTTACTACCAGGTACGCGTTTTATTCCCAGCAATATAGCACAGGTGAGTGTTGACATGTTTTAATCCTATGCAACTGGTCGACCGCCGCGTCACAATATTACGCTTTCTAATCATACTGGCTGGTTAAGTAATGCATTGCATATTATTTATGATACTATTTGATTAACGTTATGCAACTGGTAGCCCCTTTCGTGACTGTGATGCACCGAGTGAATCCACAGTCACTTGCTCCTCAATAGGAAACCAACCTAGATTTACCATGAAGGACTGGTTCTGGCCGAACCGTTCGTTATACAAGTATCACAGAGAAATGTCAAAGGTACTCACAGATGCACGAGGGTTTCGGACAGAGATACGGGATGGTTTGAAAGCTCGGCGTTGCTAATAAACATTTTAAATATTTTTTATAAACTGGTCAACACTGCATTATTTCCGGCGTTGGGTGCATGATGCGCATGCGCTGTGATCACACCAGGCACCCAACACCGGAAATAATGCCGTTTTGAGCAGTGTTGACCAGTTTATAAAACATATTTAAAATGTTTATTAGCAACGCCGAGCTTTCAAACCATCCCGTATCTCTGTCCGAAACCCTTGTGCATCTGTGAGTACCTTTGAAACGTCTCTGTGATTCTTGTATAACGAACGGTTCGGTTAGAACCAGTCCTTCATGGTCAACATACGTTGGTTTGCTATTGAGGAGCAAGTGACTGTGGATTCACTCTGTGCATCACAGTCACGAAAGGGGCTATGCAACTGGTTGACCGCCGCGTCACAATATTACGCTTTCTAATCATACTGGTTAAGTAATACATATTATGATACTATTTGATTGTGACTAAATGTAGGCTATAATCAATAAACAAATGCGTTACGAGCATGTGGCTTGGTTTGGGCGGAGGGAGCAACGTCACATAATTTTGGCCAATTGGCCCTACTTCCCACCACCCCCATTCCAGCCGCGTTCCGCGGTCCCTGCAGCCAACAGCAGACTCTCCAAGTCGATATCTGACAGTGTAAAAGAAATCATGCAGTCAGTAAAGAAATGATTGATAACTATTGTGTTATAAGTACACAGCTATTAACATCACTATAAACCTTCAACTATGGTGCACAAACTCAGTAATGAATACTGTTTCAAGTACCATTCAGGAATTATTACCTGTTAGACATATAATATAAACCCAATTAATGAAGACTGTAGTGGATGTTCCTTACATTTTCTTTTAAAGATAGATGAATAAGGAAAGTTTTTAAGAAAAGTACAAATTCTTACTTGAGCAGACCACACCAGCATCTTCACCATGATTACAGTTATGAGTGCCAAACTCTGGATAATCACAATATTTTAAAGATATCTCTTCGCCTGTACAGGCAACCTCATCCATCCAGATCTCGCCACTGCCCTCGCCAAAGCTGGCCTCGCCTGGGGCAGACAGGGCTTCACCACAGCCCAGCTGTCTACACACCACCTCAGCGTTCTCCATGCCCCAGTTATCATCACACACTGTCCCCCACTGGCCATCATAGTAGACCTCCACTCTGCCAGAGCAGGAGT
This sequence comes from Notolepis coatsorum, assembly GCF_963971535.1. Lineage (NCBI taxonomy): Eukaryota > Metazoa > Chordata > Actinopteri > Aulopiformes > Paralepididae > Notolepis > Notolepis coatsorum. The sequence continues at coordinate 97,363,248 of NC_140173.1, read as the reverse complement.
TCTCCCCACCGACCAGTCGTAATCCATCTGATGAAAGAAATCATGCAGTCAGTAAATAAATGATTGATAACTATTGTGTTATAACACAGCTATTAACATCACTATAAACCTTCAACTATGGTGCACAAACTCAGTAATGAAAACTGTTTCAAGTACCATTCAGGAATTAGTACCTGTTAGACATATAATATAAACCCAATTAATGCAGACTGTAGTGGATGTTCCTTGAATTATTTTTTAGAGATAGAGGAATAAATACCAGTGTATAGAGGAACGTTTTTAAGAAAAGTACAAATTCTTACATGAGCAGACCACACCAACATCTTCATCATGATTACAGTTATGAGTACCAAACTCTGGATAATCACAATATTTTAAAGACATCTCTTCGCCTGTACAGGCAACCTCATCCATCCAGATCTCGCCACTGCCCTCGCCAAAGTGGGCCTCGACTGGGGCAGACAGGGCTTCACCACAGCCCAGCTGTCTACACACCACCTCAGCGTTCTCCATGCCCCAGTTATCATCACACACTGTCCCCCACTGGCCATCATAGTAGACCTCCACTCTGCCAGAGCAGGAGTTCTCCCCACCGACCAGTCGTAATCCATCTGATGAAAGAAATCATGCAGTCAGTAAAGAAATGATTGATAACTATTGTGTTATAACACAGCTATTAACATCACTATAAACCTTCAACTATGGTGCACAAACTCAGTAATGAATACTGTTTCAAGTACCATTTAGGAATTATTACCTGTTAGACATAATATAAACCCAATTAATGCAGACTGTAGTGGATGTTCCTTGAATTATTTTTTAGAGATAGATGAATAAATGCCAGTGTATAGAGGAACGTTTTTAAGAAAAGTACTAATTCTTACTTGTGCAGACCACACCAGCATCTTCACCATGATTACAGTTATGAGTACCAAACTCTGGATAATCACAATATTTTAAAGACATCTCTTCGCCTGTACAGGCAACCTCATCCATCCAGATCTCGCCACTGCCCTCGCCAAAGTGGGCCTCGACTGGGGCAGACAGGGCTTCACCACAGCCCAGCTGTCTACACACCACCTCAGCGTGCTCCATGCCCCAGTTATCATCACACACTGTCCCCCACTGGTCCTCATAGTAGACCTCCACTCTGCCAGAGCAGGAGTTATCCCCACCGACCAGTCGGAATTGGTGATCTGATACTGTAAAAGAAATCATGCAGTCAGTAAAGAAATTATTGATTGAACTATTGGTCAATGCACAAACACACAGCTATTAACATCAGTTTAAACGTTCAACTATGATGCATATAATATAAACCCAATTAACGCTGTCTGTAGTGGATGTTGCTTGGAAATGAATAAATAAATAAATAAATAGATGAATAAATACCAGTGAATAGAGGAAACATTTAAAGAAAAGTAACATTTCAAAAAAGTAACATTTCATTCCATAAGTGTGAGACCTTTTTTGGAAATGTTGAACTGCGCTCTCATCTGCATGCCAAATTACCTTTATTGATATATCAAAAAAGAGAGTCAGAGCCAATCAGAGAGCAGAGTTGGGGCAGAATTTCACCAAATTGGGGTGGGGAAGAAATAACGTTGACTGAGTGGGCTCGGTAGACGATGGCAGGCCCGTTAGCTAAGAAACCTAAAGGCATTCCAGCCCTCGTCAACAGAAGAGGGGCTTTGTGTTTCAGAAGGACCGTGATGTGTGTACTTTATGTCTTGAAAACGTGATTTTGAGACCAAACACAAGAAAACATTTAAGGCAGACATGGTTGAATCAATCAAACGTGCCATGTCCAGGTGTGGGAAGCAAGCAAACACAAACAAGCTGTCACATTGCTCATTGCATTGTGAAATGTAGAAAGCCATTCACTAACAGAGAATATATTAAGGAGGCTTCCTATGTTGCTCAGAGATTTTGTTTGATGGCACACTGATTAACAAAAACATTTGAAAATGGCACTTGATTTGACTTACTACATGGTGGCCAGGTAACTGTAGAACCTTGGGTTGTACAGTTACCTGGTCACCATGTAGTAAGTCCAGATACTGACACTCATCTTGATCTGTTGCTCCTGTGGAGTGAGTGAGTGAGTGAGTGAGTGAGTGAGTGAGTGGCTGGGTGACTGACTCCCCATAGTTAAAACAAGCATGTGTGAGTGTTGTAGCGTAGCCTACTGACGAGACCCGAGCATCTCAACATGAACAAAATGCCAACTTTGATTTAGGCTAATTAAATCAATATGCATTTCACCTTGTGTGTAGTGCACTTCTGACAGTAGCTAATGTTACTAACTAACCCTCTGAGACCCACATAGACCAATTTCTGTCTTTTATAGGGGGGGACAGGGTATCCTTAATTATCATACTAAATGATTTACAGCATCATTCAGGACAGTTCAGATAGTATCATGGTGGCATTGGTGGGTAATGACTGAGGCAGTGACTTACCTACAAACGATAGCCAATTGAGACACAGTGCTCCCCACAGGCACACAGCTGACAGCACAACAGACTTCATACTCTGAAAACAGCACACAACACAGCATGAAATATATGGGTTCACAGTACTATACAGTACCAACATGATGAAGCCAGTGATTGCTGATATTTTTAACATGATTAGTCATTGACTTTGGAAACATCATGCATGTATTGAACATTAAGAAGAAAAAAAAACTTGCCTTTTGAACAGTGGATTTCCTTTTGAACAGTGGATTTCCACAATTGTTTCACAATTGATTATCTTGTTTTCATAATCGTTGGAAGACAAAATTATAATTGAAAAAGAAATTTGATTAATTAACTAACAGGATTCTAACAGAATGAAATGCGAATAGAAAGTCACTTAAAAGTTGTAGGACAATTAATCATACGGTCTCACCTCACTCTGTTCTCTCTCTCCGCTGCAATAACTGTTGATGATGAAAGGAAACACACTCCTTTTATGTGGATTTGTTATCTTAAGGAACGCAGGCCATCCTTGGATGTGATTCCCTGTAAATCTGTCAAGGTTGTCTTTCTACCAGGCTCTAGGCTTATCAATGTTGAGACGCCGCAGGTCGCCCTGGGCAACCTGACCCCTAATCCTACAAAGACGGCCCTAGCCTTGCATAGGAGAGAGAGAGAGATACGAGCTTCAAACCAGACACCAATCTAAACTGGTGTTCTGACATAATTTACTATCGCAGAGGAAAAAACCCACAATTCTTCACTATAGCAAAACTATCCACCTAGCAAGAAAAAAATTATTACAGAAAACGCTGGAAATTCCAGAATCCTCTTTTCCAATATGGATCTGCTGCTCAACACAGCCCCCACCCTTCCGCAGTCCTCAACAATTACATGTGAAGAACTTGCAGTATTTTTCAACAACAAAATAACTTCCATCAGAGCCAGCATTACTCATGATGGAAATAACACAGATTACAGCAAACTGTGCAAAGCAACTATGAGAAGATTCACACGCATCACATTAGATGAGCTTTGCCAAACTATATCAGAATGTAACTCCTCCATCTCAGACATTGATCCTGTACCTACAGCATTTTTTAAATGGGTGTTTAATAGTGTTTCAAGCCCTGTGCTAGATATCATCAACACTTCCCTTACACTATGACTGGTATTTTCTCAGATGCCTTTAAAACAACAGTTGTAAAACCTGTATTAAAAAAACCGAACTTAGATAGTAATGGCAGGGCGCCAGGGTGGCGCACCACGTATAGCACTGCGGTGCAACACGGCCGTCCCGGGTTCGACTCCCGGACCCGGCGACCTTTGCCGAATGTCTTCCCCCGTCTATCTCCCAGACTTCCTCTCTCTCTCTACCGGACTGCCCGGTAACAAAAACCAATAAAATATCTACCAAAAACACACATAAAAAAAGTAATGCACTGGCAAACAGGGGAGGAAATTAGGCCACTTTACTCGCCAAATGCGAGTATTTTTTACGTTTGGCGAGTGATTCATGAAGACCACTCGCCAGTCTGGCGAGTTGACAGTGCCACGAGAGCACTGCACAAGACCCGCGGACATATATAATGTTTAATAAAAGTTCCTGCAGTACTGGCCAACCCGCGGACATATATAATGTTTAATAAAAGTTCCCGCAGTACTGGCCAACCCGCGGACATATATAATGTTTAATAAAAGTTCCCGCAGTACTGGCCAACCCGCGGACATATATAATGTTTAATAAAAGTTCCTGCAGTACTGGCCAACCCGCGGAAATATAGAATGTTGAATAAAAGTCCCGTGGTACTGGCCATCAGTCAAGGAAGCACTCGCAAACAGATAACGTTAAACACAGAAGATGGAAAACAGACAGACTGAGCAACGGGGAACTGCATCCAACCCTAGTACAACTCTCGAGTCCAAGGCAAGGACACATTTAAATTACAGAGGTGTATGTTAGTCTATTGCGCACCGGACTACGACGTAAGGTTAGACATTTTATTTCATGCTCAAAAGCCCCTGGCTTGCACATCGCAGTCACGAAAGGGGCTAGCTCAACCAGTGCACAACAGCAGACCAACCCAACTGACGTTACCACAACACTTGACGGTACTTCACAGCACTGTCGTAAGGCCACCGTGCCATCTTAAAGGCACAGTGAACACTCGGATGCATACACAACATTGACGTGGCTTGACAACCGAGGTTCAAAGTTAACTTGATTGACTGATTAAAAACTTTATTAACAGATTGCAGAATGGGTACAATACAGTACGGCTCAATACACACAATTGTTAAGGGGATGCAGACCAGAGAAAGACTTTCGTCTTGTTTACATCAGGGTCCCCCATTTTCAATTCATCATAACATAATACATACACGACATACAGATAGACAGTACTGCTACATCTATACATTTCACATCTATCTATCTATACACTTCACAACATACTTCGGTTTTTTTCTTTCACTGCCCAACCCAGTCCAACCCAGCATCTTTCACTGCCCAGTTCAGCCCAACCCAGTCCAGAATAGATCCCTCTTTCATGTTAATATGTGTTATGCTAATATTGTGAAGAGTAGAGACTGTTATTAATGTTTTATGCTAATAAATATTTTAAAGAGTAGAGACACGGTGTGATTATTACTATGATTGAAAATCAATTTAGACGAAGACATACAAAGAAGTAATTATCACAATTAGCGATTTTTTTTGGCTGGTAAAAAATCTGTTTGTCTGGTAAAAAAAATCAGATACTCGCCAGTTGGCTGGTAAGCCAAAAAGTTAGTTTCCTCCCCTGCTGGCAAACCATAGACCGAATATCCAACCTCATGTTCATTAGTAAGGTACTTGAAAAGATAGTTTCCGTTCAAATAAGTTGCTTAAACTGGTTCAAAATGTACATCAGAGGGAGGAAGTTCTATGCTAAACTAGGAGGCCAAATGTCTGAGAAATATGACTGCTATGGGGTTGCACAAGGGAGTTGCCTACAGTAGGTCCTTTACTCTTTCCCTTTACATGTTACCACTGGGTGATATCAGAGAACATAATGTAGGTTTCCACAGCTATGCAGATGATACACAATTGTACATATCTGCAAAACCAAATGATATAGCAGCTATTAACTCCATAGGACAAAACTGAAATTCTAATGATCTGCCCCAAAACAACCTTGGCCTTGTCTATTATGCTGCTATTTATTTGATATCTACTGTGAAGAACTTTGAGCTGCAATACCTGAATTTATTATTACAGTATATAATAGCTTAATAATAGTTCCTCGCCCCCACCGTGAGCATATACAGAAGAGGGGTATGCACGGAGGACTGAGGGCTAGGCTAAAGAATCTCTAGCACTGTTGCACTTTACTCTTACATTTGCACTCTGGTTGGATGACAACCGTCTTTTAGTTGTACTGTACCTGTGCTGTATAATGATAATACATTTCAATCTAATTAATCCACTTGGGGAAATGCAGGGGTCATAGCAGCAAATGCAGGGGGATGAGGAGGGGAGGTACAGGCAGGGTGATAGAAATAAGAATAAAAATATGAGAATAAAAGATGATGTAGATCAGTGGTTCTCACCTGGTCTAGCCTCGGGACCCAACATTTTCCTTAGTCATTAAGTCACGACCCAAATTTTTGAACGACTATGATTTATTTCAAATTTTGTTTTTGCAGTAATACACAATCTTTCATGCACTGTTAAAAACATGAAATAAACACAAAAAAGTGCAACAAAAGTGCAACTAGGGCTAAAAACCCAATGAAATAAAATAATAATAAATAATATATGCTTCTTAGCAGATCTCTTAGCTTAACATAACAGACCTAAGTTTGGGGGAACTAATGGTATATCTGGGGTTGCAACAAAAGTGCAACTAGGGCTAAAAACCCAATGAAATAAAATAATAATAATAAATAATTATGCTTCTTAGCAGACTTCTTAGCTTAAAGGGGACATGTACTATAAAATGTCATTTTTCAGTCTCTAGCATTGTATTATAGTAATAGGAGTTAGTAACAATGTGTTTTAGTGTCTAAATACCATATTGGCGGATTGCTCTGATTCAGCTCAGATAATTTCCTGCTCCAGTAAATTAGTCCATCCTGATTTGAAGGCCTGAGTCACGTCATTCAGGCTCTGGGTAGAAGACAGTGATGTGATTGGCTCTGTGGTTGTAGCTAATGCCCGCCCACAATCTACATAGACTAGCGAGTGGACCTCATACTGCGCGGCAGTGAAACCCGACACCTCTGGATACTCTGGAGGGAAAGAGAGAGAGATAGAGAGGGAGAGAGAGAGGGAGAGAGAGGGAGAGACAAAGAGAGAGAGAGAGAGAGAGAGAGAGGGAGACAGAGAGAGAGAGGGAGGGAGCACTTGGGGGGGGGGGGGGACCTGCCGCGCCACACGGGAGAGGGGAGGAAGGGAGCCCCCCCCCCCCCACAAGCTGCCGCAGGGAGAGAAAAAACGAAAGGAAGAGACGGCCTGTCTTTTTTTTCTCTCTCTCTCTCTCTCTCTCGCACCCCCCCCCCGTCTCTCTCTCTCTCTCTCTGTCTACCAGTCGCAGACTGTGTGGACTGACTGTCACTCAAAGTGCTTATGGGCGGGGCCATAACAGCCTGAAATCTTGAAGCTGGAAAATGATGGTTTTGAGTACTTGATTAGAAATATAAAACAATGCATTTTTTTGAAAAAAAACGTACAGATGTCTTCAATAGACTAACATGAATTGTGTAAAGTTGCCCAAATAGTGCTAGGAATAGCAGTACATGTCCCCTTTAACATAACAGACCTACAGTAAGTTTGGGGGAACTAATGGGATAACTGGGGTTGCAACAAAAGTGCAACTAGGGCTAAAAACCCAATGAAATAAAATAATAATAATAAATAATTATGCTTCTTAGCAGAATTCTTAGCTTAACATAACAGACCTAAGTTTGGGAAAACTAATGGGATAACTGGGGTTGCAACAAAAGTGCAACTAGGGCTAAACACCCAATGAAATCAAATAATAATAAATAATATGCTTCTTAGCAGAGTTCTTAGCATTACATAAAAGAAAACTCCAACATTTTGGGAAATTAGCTTATTTAACATCTTCCCTGGAGTTAGACAAGAAGATACATACCTTTTTTGTCTCTGTGCGTGCATTTAGCTTTGGGAACAGTCGCTCCGTTAGCGTAGCTTAGCTTCATCACTGGAAGTGGGGGAGATCCGGAGCTTCATCACTGGAAGTGGGGGAGATCCGGAGCCTGACGTTCCCTTACACTGTATACAGTGACCATGACTTAAAATCCTCTTACCTCCCCAAGTTAGAAAACAGTAATCCAATGGCTGGTATTGATAATATACTACTAACTACTGGACGCTCTGAGCTAACCGGAGCTAACACAGAACAGGATGGTAAAGCATATATAATGACTTCCTTTCTGGGGTTTTCAAAATAAAAGTGCAACGTTTATAGCAGCGGAAAACGTTTATTTTGTACATTATCTAACGTTAACACGAACCTAAACTAAATTTAGGTTAGTTGTAACGTTAGTTTAGGTTCGTGTTAACGTTCGATAATGTACAAAATAAACGTTTTCCGCTGTTTACATGAACGTTTTGGAGTTGTATTTGGAGTGTATTTCGTGACAGTGTAAGGGAACGTCAGGCTCCGGATCTCCCCCACATCCAGTGATGAAGCTAAGCTACGCTAACGGAGCGACTGTTCCCAAAGCTAAATGCACGCACAGAGACAAAAAAGGTATGTATCTTCATGTCTAACTCCAGGGAAGATGTTAAATAAGCTAATTTCCCAAAATGTTGGAGTTTACCTTTAACATAACATACTTAAGTTTGGGGGAACTAATGGGATAACTGGGGTTGCAACAAAAGTGCAACTAGGGCTAAAAACCCAATGAAATAAAATTATAATAATAATAAATAATATATCCTTCTTAGCAGACTTCTTAGCTTAACATCCCAGGGAACTACCGTAATGGGATAACTGTGGATGTTGTTTGCTCCTGACAAGAGTCTCAAAGTCTGGGGTGATGGTAGACAAAGCAACTCTGAGGTTGTGCTCAATGTCCAATCTGTTCCTCTGCTCTGTCTTCAGCTGGACCAGAGCTGAGAAGCCACTTTCACAAAGATAGCTAGTGCAACAACAAAAAAAAAATGTACACACACATCCGCAACCCACTCAAAATGGCCCGCGACCCACCAGTTGAGAAACAAATGAAGAACAATGTAAATTATGAAATAAAATAAAAATATATAAGAATAAAAGATGAGGTACATAATAAAGAACAAGGTAAAATATGAAATACAAATATAAGAATAAAATACAAGGTACAGTATATAATAAAGAACAAGGTCAAATGTGAAATAAAAACATAAGAATAAAAAACGAGGTTGATCATAAAGAATATGAGAAAATATGATATAAAAATATAAGAATAAAAGACGAGTTAGATAATAAAGAACAAGGTAAAATAAAAATATAGATATCTACTGGACAGGTGAGACAAATGTATAATCGGTAATAAAAACACCATACAAGATACACGATTCCTTTATTGCCACACAACCAGGTTGGTGGTATTTGTGATTGGTACAGAGTGTATTAAGCTCTACAGTACATACAACTGTAACATAGATACATTTACCCCCCCCCCCCCTTCCCAGCAATGGATACATAATACAACACAACATGACACAATAAATACATAAATACAGCACAGTACGACACAGCACAACATAACATGCGGAAGAGTCTAGTCCATCAGGTGAGGAGCTTGGTTAGTGTAAGGGCCGGGGGGAGGGGGACTCGGGAGAGGGGGGCCAAGGGAGTTCAGGGTCCGAATGGCGGTTGGGAAGAAGCTGTCCTTGAAGCGGGTGGTTTTTGAGAGGATGGACTTGAAGCGCCTACCTGAGGGCAGGGGCTGAAACAGGGGGTGTGCTGGGTGTGAGGGGTCTTTTGCAATTTTTCTGGCACGGGTGGTTGTGTGGGAGGTGAAGATGGAGTCCAGGGAGGGAAGGTCACACCCTATGATTTTGGAGGCCTTGTTTATGATGCGCTGACGTTTTTGAATGTTTTTGTGCAGAACCGTACCAGACTATGATTGATGAGGTGAGTATGCTTTGGATGATGGCAGTATATAATCACATGTGCATATATACAGCCACCCAGGTATAATATACAGAATCTATCCTAAGTCAACCTGATGTAATTAAAAATATATATATACTGTAGCTAACCTATGTCTACTCTGTACAATGTGCAATACTCCATACTGAGTCTTAGTCTACCCTGGTATAAATAGACAGGGTAAGTGGATTTTCCATACATGATATGATATGATATGATACATTTATTTATATTGCGCCCCTTAACCAATAGTTACATCGGCCCGGGGCGCATCCCGGGAGAGAAAGAGAAACAAACAAAAAAGACAGGAACAATACGAAAAACAGAAAAAAAGACAGGCAGTCCAACCAATCAGATAGAGAACAGACGGACATAATACACCACACATACAACAATACAATAAACTAGCTCATGGATTGTTTATGGCGAATAGGTGGGTTTTGAGCATGGCCTTAAAGGTCCGTAGAGTGCTTGCAGATTTCAGGTTGAGTGGGAGCTTGTTCCAGAGGGTCGGTGCTGCGACTGCGAAAGCCTGGTTTCCCTTTGTCACCAGTCTTGTGTGGGGGATTGGACGAGGAGTACGTTTATGTAGGCTGGCTTTGTATGTGAACATGAGGATTTTGAAATGTATCTGTTGTTTTACCGGGAGCCAGTGTAGGGATACAAGGACTGGGGAGATGTGGTCCTTCATCTTGGTGGCCGTCACGAGCCTGGCGGCTGCGTTCTGGACGAGTTGGAGGCGGTTTATGTATTTGTCTGTGACACCAGAGTAGAGGGCGTTGCAGTATATACACACATATAAATGTGTACCAATAAGATCTAGGGTGCTAATACATTTTAATTTTAATTTATTTTTTATCCTCTCTTTCTCAGATTTTTCTCTTTTTCTCCCCATCCCAATTTAGTCGTTATGCCAATTCCCCCCCTCCCTTACCTGGTCGTTGTGCGCATGTTCCCCCTACTGGTCGGTACAAGGGAACCCTGAAGTCTACCGCATGCTTCCTCCGACACATGCAGAGACAGCCAGTGGCTCTCTTTTCACCTGGCAGCGAGGACTCTCATTGGTGAAGTGTAACGCGTGGGAGGTCACGCTGCCTTCACCACTTCCTGCCTTTCGCTGAGCATGTGCCCAGACCTGACCTGTAGGCGTCGCTGTCCACAACGCCAGATTACCACCCACGACTTCCCTCCCGCTAACTCAGCCAAACGAGTTAGTATGACGATGGGCCCAAGCCACAGGCAATGCTGACTCCGGGAGTCGAGACCGCAGCCTATTGCTTTGGTGACGAGCGCAATCTCCGCTACGCCACCCGACCGCGGGTGCTAATAAATTAATGGTAGTTGTGTGAATCCTTGTGCAAGGTGCCGGTGCGCCAGAGTCCAAGCAGGGTTCAGTAATTAAGAGTACAGTCCATGCCCACAGCAGTGGAGGCTGCTGACCAAATTTTTAGGTGAAGCACAAATTATTATATTATATTATATATTAAATAATATTTTTAAAACATCCCCCACTGTGTGTCAGTGGTCAGTGGACACAGATGAAAACATATTAACATTAGGTGACAGCGGACCTGACCAGATGAAAACATATTAGGTGACAGCGCACCTGACCAGATGAAATCATATTAGGTGACAGCGCACCTGATCAGATCAAAACATTTTAGGTGACAGCGCACCTGACCAGATCAAAACATATTAGGTGAAGGTGACAAGGAAGCCACAGACTCATACCCCCCCGACACTCAACTAACCGCCTCGGACAGTCCTTCATACCAGTGGCCATCAGGCTCCACAACAGTGGGCAGCGACTGCTGCCAGACATCGACCTAGAACTAATAGGAACCCAAGTAGGACAATAACACTACCTTATGCATACTGCACCTTATGTGGATACTGTGATACTGTGAATAATGAATAATGTATATTTCAGTTAGTTAGATAGTAAATTATATTGACCTATTTGTTTACACTGCTTGTGTTGTTTTCACTACCTGTACCCCCCTGTTACGTTCTGGACACCGACCTCGGTCGGTGACCACCCACATTCCTGGCATATGTCACTGGGCTTGTCACCTGTCATTTACCTGTCAATTAGTGCTGTCACTTAGGGGTGGTTCCTGATTGGCTGTCACGGGGGTGTGTGTGGAATGTTGGTAGTTGGTCTCTATTTAACATACCTCTCTTCTGCTTGTCCATTGTCAGGTCTTCACTAATTGCGTTCGGGGATAACGCGGACGGTTCTTCTGTGGACCTCCAATAAGCTCCCATTTACCTTATCTTACACTTGTGCTTTTAGCACTTGTTCTCTCTTAGAATTTACTCTGTGTTCTTACTATTAAAGTCGAACCTGTTCAAGAGTAAACACTCTCCGTCTCTGTGATTGCCTTCAACCATTGGAATTCACCTACCTGCATTCTGACAGAAGACCTGACCATCAGAATTCCATGGAGGCCATCATGGAGATGCTCCGGACGCAGGGAGCAGCCCAGACACGGATGGAGGAACATCAGCAGCTGGTCAGCGCCGAGTTAATCCGACTCAATGGGGTCGTCGGATCATCCCAAGCGGTGGCGCAGTCGGCGTTGGCCACAGCTCGACAAGCCCAAGAAGGAGTGGCTGGTGTGCAGTCGGCGGCGGGGGAAGCAGCGCTCCACGCAGAGGAAAGTCGGGGGGGGTTCGGGGTCCAGGAGCGGTCCCGCGAACCACATCTGCAGGCGCCCGCTCGCTATGACGGATCACCGGATGGTTGTCGGGAATTCATCACCCAGTGTCTACTCGTTTTCCGGCTGCAACCACGATCATTTCCATCGGAGACAGCGCAGGTAGCGTATATTATCACACTGCTCACCGGCGAAGCTCTCTCCTGGGCTACGGCGGAATTAGAGGCAGGGGCGATAATCTGCGACAGTCTGGACGCCTTTACCCGGGAATTGAGAAGAGTATTCGATACTTCCCGGGTACTCTCGATCTTCGAGGCTGGTGGTCGTCTTCTCGACTGCCGGCAGGGCCTCCGCACAGTCGCAGCTTATGCTATCAAGTTTCGGATCTTGGCTCGGGAGACAGCTTGGGCGGAGAACGTCTGCGTGGTTCTGTTCGTCAGGGGACTCTCAGCGCGGATGCGAGATGCTCTCTCCGCGCGTGAGATCCCCGAGCAGCTGGAAGTGCTGATCAACACCACCATCAAGATGGATAATCGGCACCGGGAGAGGGAGAAGGAGCATGTCAACAACACCCAGCCCCAGGTATGTTTTCCTTCTTCTCCTGGTGTTGATAATTCCATGCATTACACGAGTGGGCCACTGGGTGATGAATCCATGCAGCTTGGAGCGCTGTCGTTCTCGGACGACGAGCGGCAGCGCTTCATCAAAGAGCGACGCTGCTTCCGGTGCCTGCCGCACCGGTCACCGCTTCGGCAGCTGTCGGGTCCAGGCTGTATCGGCTCGGCGCCAATCGGGGATGGAAGGTGCGCCGTCGGGCCTCGAGAGGGCGCCAGCAGGTGGGCTCATTCCTGGCAAAACCACGGATTCTCGCAAATTTTTTGAGGTGGCGATCAACTGTGGGGGTGACATTAGGGGAACTAAGGCTCTCATTGACTCAGGGGCGGCGGGCAATTTTATTCACGTGGGACTGGTGAAGGAGTGGGGAACCCCGGTGGAGGACTTAGGGGTTCCCTTACCAGTCTATGCCCTGGACGGTCGGCCCCTGGGCAGTGGGAGCGTCACCCAGCGCACAGTTCCCTTACACATCCGGGTGGAGGGTGGGGAGTGGGAATGGGTTACTTTTTTTGTCATCTTTTCCCCCTATTCTGTCATGGTGTTGGGTCATCCCTGGTTGTCGTCATGTGTTCGTGTCATTAATTGGAGCACGGGCGAACTCTCAACGGCGGCCGACGTCAAGTCGATCGTCAGCGGGAGTTTGCCCAAACCCTTGTCCCCCCCCCCCTCTTTTGTCTCCTCCCTCTTTCTCCAGGATGGTGGGGAGCGTGGCAGATTCTGATCTACCCTCTAATCCCGATTTAATAGGGGTGCCTGAGATCTATTGGGACCTGGCGGACGTTTTTAGCAAGACGCGTGCTAAAGCACTTCCGCCTCATAGATCATACGACTGTCCCATTAATCTTCTACCCGGTACCTCCCCGCCTCGCGGGCGAATGTTCTCTCTCTCACGCCCCGAAACCTTGGCCATGAACACCTACATAGAGGAGGCATTGCTTGCGGGGCACATACGCCCTTCCACTTCCCCTGCCGGCGCTGGCTTCTTTTTTGTTAATAAAAAGGATGGGGATCAGCGCCCATGCATTGATTATAGGGGATTGAATGACGTTTCCATCAAGAACCGATATCCTTTACCCCTCATGGACACGGCCTTTGAGTGCTTACAGGGGGCACAGGTCTTTTCTAAACTTGACTTACGTAATGCATACAACCTGGTCAGGATTAGAGAGGGAGACGAGTGGAAGACTGCATTTAACACACCCAATGGGCACTATGAGTATTTGGTCATGCCCTTTGGTTTGGCTAATGCTCCGGCAGTCTTCCAAGCCCTGGTTAACGACGTGCTGCGAGACTTGATTGGGGTGTCGGTGTTTGTCTACTTAGATGATATCCTGATTTTTTCTCGCGATATGGTGCAACACCAAATGCACGTTCGGGAGGTGCTAGACCGTCTCCTCAAGCATCAACTATTCGTTAAGGCTGAGAAGTGTGTGTTTCACACGGACACCGTGTCCTTCCTGGGCTTTGTGTTGACGAAGGGCGATCTGCGCATGGATCCAGCCAAGGTGAGTGCAGTTTTGGACTGGCCACGGCCTTCGTCGCTCAAGGGGTTACAACGGTTTTTGGGCTTTGCAAATTTTTACAGGCGCTTTATTCGCAATTTTAGCGCCTTAGCCAATCCCTTAACAGCTCTCACTAAGGCCTCTCTCCCTGGCTTTGAATGGTCGCCTAGGGCTGAGTCGGCCTTCTGCGATCTTAAACGTCGTTTTACATCCGCTCCTGTATTGATCCGCCATGACGCGGAGGTTCCGTTCATTGTGGAGGTGGATGCCTCTGACGTCGCGGTGGGGGGGGTGCTCTCTCAGAGATGCTTAAAGGATGGGAAAGTGCACCCGTGTGCTTTTTTTTCTCGCCGTCTGTCACCAGCCGAGCGTAATTACGACGTGGGTAATCGGGAGTTATTGGCGATCAAATTGGCACTGGAGGAGTGGAGACATTGGTTGGAGGGGGCGGCACATCCTTTCATTATTTGGACTGACCATAAGAACTTGGCTTACATCCAAGGGGCTAAACGCCTTAACGCTCGCCAGGCCAGGTGGACGTTGTTCTTCACACGATTTCGATATACCATCTCCTATAGACCCGGCTCCAAGAATATCAAACCTGACGCGTTGTCGCGCCAGTTTGATCTTCCTGGGCGGGAGGAGCAGCCCCATCCCATTATTCCACCGGCCTTGATTTTGGCACCCGTGTCTTGGGGCATAGAGAAGGTGGTAAGGTCGGCGCTAACGCGGGAGCCCGATCCTGGTGGGGGTCCTCCGGGACGGTCGTATGTTCCCAAGGTGGCGCGCTCACGCTTGCTACAGTGGGCACATGCGTCATCCCTCACCAGCCACCCAGGGGCAACCAGGACCCTGGAATTTATCCGTAGGAGGTTCTGGTGGCCGACAGTGGAGGGGGATACGCGTTCCTTTGTGGCGGCCTGTCCGGTGTGCGCACGTAGTAAGACCTCTCGACGGGCACCGGCGGGTCTCCTCCGACCACTTCCTATTCCTAAACGACCCTGGTCACACATATCTCTGGACTTTATTTCTGGTCTTCCCCTTTCGGACGGATTCACCACCATTTTGGTGGTGGTGGATCGGTTCTCTAAGGCGGCTCACTTTGTCCCTCTCCCCAAGCTTCCTTCGGCCCGGGAGACTGCTGATTTAATTATACAGCATGTCTTTCGGGTCCACGGGCTGCCAGTAGATATCGTGTCGGACCGGGGTCCTCAGTTCGCCTCCAGGTTCTGGAAGGCGTTTGCCGCCGGCCTCGGCGCCTCTGTCAGTCTGTCGTCTGGGTTCCATCCACAGTCGAACGGGCAGACGGAGAGGGTCAACCAGGATTTGGAGGGGGTCTTGAGGTGTTACGTTGCCGGTAGTCCGGCAACGTGGAGTAGGAGGTTGGCTTGGGCTGAGTACGCGCATAATACCCTTCTCTCCTCTTCTACCGGTATGTCTCCCTTTCAGTGCCAGTATGGTTTTCAACCTCCTCTGTTTCCCGAGCAGGAGCAGGAGGCGGAGGTGCCCTCGGCCCAGGCACATGTGGCTCGCTGTCGCAGGACGTGGAAACAGGTTCGGAAGGCGCTACAGAAGGTTTCGGTTAGTACCCAACGGCAGGCTAACCGTAAGCGTCGTCCGGCTCCAGTTTACCGTCCAGGGCAGCGGGTTTGGCTTTCCACCCGGGATCTCCCTCTCCGGGTGGAATCCAAGAAGCTGGCTCCTCGCTTTATAGGACCATTTAAAGTGATTCATCGGGTTAATCCAGTGGCTTACAAGCTACGACTTCCGAGCTCTATGAGGGTTCATCCGACGTTTGAAGCCATTCCTCTCATCGCCCTTGGCCACGCCACTGCCTGTGGTTCCTCCGCCCCGGTTTATTGGCGGTCAACCCATTTACACGGTGCGGAGGATACTGGGTTGTAGGCGGAGGGGTAGGGGGTTTCAGTTATTGGTGGATTGGGAGGGGTACGGGATAGAAGAGCGTTCTTGGGTGCCTCAAAGGGATATTTTAGATCCCAGCCTGATCGTTGATTTCCGGCGGCTGA
Organism: Notolepis coatsorum; assembly: GCF_963971535.1. Taxonomy (NCBI): domain Eukaryota; kingdom Metazoa; phylum Chordata; class Actinopteri; order Aulopiformes; family Paralepididae; genus Notolepis; species Notolepis coatsorum. Next base: position 97,346,837 of record NC_140173.1, on the reverse strand, counting down.
ATCCCGAGGCTCCTAGGTGAACGTCTGGTGCCGTTCGTCGGGGGAGGGTACTGTTACGTTCTGGACACCGACCTCGGTCGGTGACCACCCACATTCCTGGCATATGTCACTGGGCTTGTCACCTGTCATTTACCTGTCAATTAGTGCTGTCACTTAGGGGTGGTTCCTGATTGGCTGTCACGGGGGTGTGTGTGGAATGTTGGTAGTTGGTCTCTATTTAACATACCTCTCTTCTGCTTGTCCATTGTCAGGTCTTCACTAATTGCGTTCGGGGATAACGCGGACGGTTCTTCTGTGGACCTCCAATAAGCTCCCATTTACCTTATCTTACACTTGTGCTTTTAGCACTTGTTCTCTCTTAGAATTTACTCTGTGTTCTTACTATTAAAGTCGAACCTGTTCAAGAGTAAACACTCTCCGTCTCTGTGATTGCCTTCAACCATTGGAATTCACCTACCTGCATTCTGACACCCCCCCCCCTTCCCCCATGCTGCTATGATGCCTGAATTTCCCCAAGGGGATCAATAAAGGAATATCTTATCTTATCTTATCTTAAAAGGAAAGATGAAATTACCTACCTGGGTTCCATCCTATAGAGGCAAATCTTTCCTGTGACAAAATGGGATCCAATGTAATAAAACTAAGTCAACCAACGAACTAGATTCCTGTACCGGATCTCCTCTCTGGTAAACAAGAATACCTTGAAGACTCTAAGTCTAACAGGAGCACTTATTCAAGGGTACTACGACTATGCTTGCACCTCATGGTACCAAAGCACCTCAAAGGCACTAAAAACAAGATTACAAACATCACAAAACAAACTGGTCAGACTACTGCTTGACCTTACTCCTAAAACCCACCTCACCCCTGTCCACTTTGACAACCTAGGATGGCTTAGAGTAGACGACAGAGTACAGCAACTTGCAATGGGCCTGGTCTACAAGATACACTACACCACTAAGATACCCATGTGCATGTCGAAATACTTCCCAAAGGTCAGTGAATACCACGACCACAACACCAGAGGGAGTTCCACAAATCATGTTCAACCCAGATCAAATAATAATAAAAAAAAAAAAAAAAAAGGGGGGTTTTTAATAAAAGAAAATAGTCATAACTTAGAAATTAGATTGCATAGGTCTATGAATCGATATCGCGATTCTGTTTCAATTAATTGCCCAGCCCTACAGTGTGTACAGTAAGTTAGCTTGGTGATTATCATTGTGATGTAGGCTAAGCTGCCTAGCTACTGTTAGCATACAAGCACTGTAGTCTACTTACTTTTTCATCCACAACGTTTTTTCTGATCCAGATGCATAAATCCACTTCTTCATGTTGCTCAGTTGCTGGTTTATACTTCGGTCCTAATGTTGGCGCAAAGTTTAATTTAGCCTGACTTGTTATAGCTGTACAGCTTACTAACTACTAAACAACAACTTTCTCATAGTCTCAACTTTCACATAGTCAAAATGGGTCCAGCTGCATGTGAGGAGGATAGGTTTAGCTCGGGCCAATCTCAAGTTTCTCAAGTTTCTTTATTAGTTGTCATACAGAAGTACAGAATACTTTTATACAAAATGCTTCTTTATGTTACATTTTGTATAAAAGTATTCTGTACTTCTGTATGACAACTAATAAAGAAACTTGAGAAACTTGAGATTGGCCTGAGCTAAACCTATCCTCCTCACATGCAGCTGGACCCATTTTGACTTTGCAATGCAGAAATCTCTGATTGGATTTGCAAGGCTGCCAATCATATTCAACCTCCGTGTATTGGATGTCAAGGGCTGTCAATCAATCAATCCTCCATTCAATGGCAAGAGTTTAACTGCACAGACCGTTCTTAGATGAAGTTAATAGCCTATTTTGATTCGCTGTTATTTATTATTTATTTAACAATGGGTCACACCTGTGAAGTTTTCTTCACGAATAATTACTGCAGGCAATACTGCAGTGCAGGCCTGCTCAGAGCTGTCAATTTTGGCAATTTTTGAAGAAAAAAAAAATTCATTGGCATTTTTTTTACAGAGGAAAACATTTATAATAAAAAAATAATAATAATAATAATTTAAAAAAATATATATATATATAGTTTTTTTTTTTTTTTTATATATATAGGTATATGTAAATTAATAATAATTATGAATTATGAGTGAATTTGTGTTTCACGTGTTGTCATAGAGAAACCTCCACTGGCCCACAGTTGTGGCTGACCTAGGGGATATATGCTGTGTTCGAAGGACTATATTGTGTTTTTTAGCTTAGTAAATACATTTGTATTTTATCTTAGTTCATGCAATCTGCTGGCAGGTGAATCACGTGATCTGGCAGGTGAAGATGGTGTCCTATAGGCTATCGCATGTAGTGAGCCAGACCTATTAGTTTAAAAATATAAATCCAGAATACCTTATAACATGTGCTGATCTTAGTTTTCTGTCATTCAACCTGTAACCACTCCTGATTGAGTAAACACTTGGGAGCAGTTAAATCTGCTATCCCCACACACACACATAGGACAGAGCTTCTCATGACAGTTACATCCATCTGCTCTGGCTTGTACCATCTTGCCAACCCTCTTCAATAAACTGGTATGTGTTTGCACCATATAACCTGTGCTGGAGGGCCCCTTCGAAGCCCTTCAGGTGGCCTATGGCAGGGTCTACTGCCAGTCTGCCACAGCCCTCATTTGTGGGCTCAATTTAAATGAAAGTGCGAAACGTATGGTATCATATGAAACTAGAGATCATGAGGAATCTGTTGACAAAGAGATTAAAGCTAGAGTGCACTCCCTATAATAGTAATAATAATAATACATTTTATTTGGTGGCGCCTTTCACGACACCCAAGGTCACCTTACAGATCATAAAAACAAAGCAAGGCAGTTAAAAGTCGAGGTTAAAAACAAAACAAACAACAGGAAGTATAAAACAGTGAAGTTAAAATAACAAAACAAACAAACAGCATGTCAAGTCAAGTCAAGAGTTTTAATTGTCACGGCATACAGGTGACAATTAAAACTCTAGAACAGTGAGTGTGACACAGGTTATAGTGAATATGCAAGTTTAAACAGATGGGTTTTCAGTTGTGATTTAAATGATGATAGGGAGTCAGACTGTCTGACATGTGGGGGCAGGGTTTTCCAGAGTCTGGGAGCCGAGCAGCTGAAAGCTTGGGCACCCATGTGCTGAGGCGTGAGCTGGGGATGAGTCCAGTAGAGGATGAGCAGAGGGTGCACCCATGGTGCTGAGGCTGGGGATGGAGAGGAGTCCAGTAGAGGATGAGCGGAGGGTGCACCCATGGTGCTGAGGCTGGGGATGGAGAGGAGTCCAGTAGAGGATGAGCGGAGGGTGCACCCATGGTGCTGAGGCGTGAGCTGGGGATGGAGAGGAGCAGTGGTGCAGTGCTGGGCAACCGCGGTCAAACGGCGTTTGGGCTTCGAAGTGCGCGCATCCTATTATATTATGCAAAGTCTAGGTGATAAGTGCCTAGACTTTGCATAATAATAGGATACCGTTTGGCCTCCGCCCATATTACGACTGCACCCCTGGAGAGGAGTCCAGTAGAGGATGAGTGTTTTGTCTAGATTTAAGATAATTCTATGGTTATTTAGGTAAAGTGCAAATAAACCAGCTTAGCTAGCTAGCTAATATAGCTATTTGTTTTATTCGTTTGTATTTACCGCACTTGTATTATCAGATAAATAATATCGGTCATTAGCCGCCCTGCTCTCTAAATAGCGGTATTGGCACCACTAGTTACAACATGTACATTTCAAAGATACAATCAAAGCAGTAACACGGGCTAGATCCACAAAGAATGGATTGCACGGAGCAAATTGCACCCTTACTTACAATTCATTATGAATTGAAAATGGGGGACCCTGATGTAAACAAGACGAAATTCTTTCTCTGGTCTGCATCCCCTTAACAATTGTGTGTATTGAGCCGTACTGTATTGTACCCATTCTGCAATCTGTTAATAAAACTTTCATTCAATCAATCAATCTGCAACTTCACAATCACGCGAGCAGTCTAACGCCTGTCCCGTCTCCCTGTCTCCCTGTCCCCCTGTGAGTGGCTGTCCCGGAGTGATGACCGGAGTGCTGGACGCCGTGATGACACCCACCCAGGATGCGACCCTCTCTGCGTGCCCCCCTGTCTCCCTATCTCCGGCTGTCTCGTAGTGATGACCGGAGTGTTCGACGTCCCGTGATAACCGGGAGGATGCGACCCTCTCTGCGTCGCCCCCTGTCTCCCTGTCTTCGGCTGTCTCGGAGTGATGACCAGAGTGTAAAACGTCCCGGGAGGACGCGCCCCTGTGCCTCAATTAGATCCGCTATCAGTTCTATCTCTAATCTCATAAAATGTTCAGTTGCTATCACTATCAGCTCTATATTTAATTTTTCAAAACATTTATTTATTTTGCATTTATTATAATTATTTTGGACCTTATGGTATTCTTGATTTTTCTTGACTTATTGTGTTGTTTCTTCTTGACTTGTTTAAAGAAGACGTGTCTCTGTTAAGCACTTTGAGTTGCATTCTGTGTATGAAAGGTGCTATATAAATGAAGATTATTATAAGTAGACTCAATCAACATTAGTACATAAAGATAGAAGTGTTTTCCAGGTGAACACAGTCTGCTAAATGATGCAATTTGTGTTTAGTGTTTTGCAAACATGTGATTTCGAATTTGTATTATAAAATCGTATCGTAAATGTATTCTAAAATCTGAAATAGTCTTTGTTGCTGTTCTTTGTGTGTAGGTTTTGAGAAATTGAGTTCTTTGAGTTTTGAGAAATTGAGCTATAGGTTCAGGTAACTGTAAATAGAAAAAAACAATTAAAGTAGACTCAATCAACATTAGTACATAAAGATACAAGGTCAAACTGTAACTTTTGAATGTTCTTTATTACCAATGAACCCAATCATTTTTACTCAACATTAAAGCCACAGGAGACATGTTTAGTGGAAAGCAGCCATTATAGGCTTCCCTGTCAGCATTCAATCAACAAGTGACTTGCAGACAAAAGGAAGACGTGCCTGACAGGGATAATCGTTCCAGTTAAGGATGGAAGTGGCGGCGCAATCTTCCTTCCCTCCCGAGTTGTTGGGCTCCCCCTCCCGCCAGTGGGTGAAGGTCACGTTGGTGTCGTCGGACCACATCCACTCTCCCTCCGTGTCCATGTCATGCATGCCGATCCAGGCGCGCCATTCACTCTGGGACGCCGCAATCAGAGTTTGGATGAAGTCGTCCTCGTCTAGACTGTGGACAGATGTTAAGGTGGCACCCTGAGACTCACAGTGGAGATCGGCGTCAGCCCATGACATTTCCACACCGTAGTGACTGTAGCAGCTTCCGTCGTAGCTGTGCCAGAAGTCTGGGCAGGTCGTGTTGTTGAATACAGGGTCAAAGGTCTGGCCCATGAGGAACAGCAGTGGGAAGAGCAGAGACATTGTGGAGAGTTTGTCCTTTGGTCCCTGGGACCAGTTGTGTTTGAGGATGGTCTTGGAGCTTGTCTGCACCAGAGGCTGTGGCCTGGGAAGCTTGTCTGCACCAGAGGCTGTGGTCTGGGAAGCTTGTCTGCACCAGAGGCTGTGGCCTGGAAAGCGTGTCTGCACCAGAGGCTGTGGCCTGGGAAGCTTGTCTGTACCAGAGGCTGTGGTCTGGGAAGCTTGTCTGCACCAGAGGCTGTGGCCTGGGAAGCTTGTCTGCACCAGAGGCTGTGGCCTGGGAAGCTTGTCTGCACCAGAGGCTGTGGCCTGGGAAGCTTGTGACTGCAACTTGTTCCTGTTTGCGGACGACTCAGCCCTGCTGGTCTCTGACAAGAACAAGTTACAGGTTGAAAAAACCCTCAGCTCGGAACTAGGCAAAATCTGCATATGGCTCGCGGATAACAAACTATCATTACACATGGGCAAAACAGAGTCCATTCTCTTCGGTTCAAATAACAAACTCAGCAAGACCGACGACTTCTCAGTTACAGTGGGTGACAATATTGTCACAAGGAAAGATGAAATTACCTACCTGGGTTCCATCCTAGAGGCTAATCTCTCCTGTGACAAAATGGCATCCAGTGTAATAAAAAAAGTCAACCAACGAACTCGATTCTTGTACCGGATCTCCTCTCTGGTAAACAAGAATACCCTGAAGACTCTGGCAGGAGCACTCATTCAAGGGTACTACGACTATGCTTGCACCTCATGGTACCAAAGCACCTCAAAGGCGCTAAAAACAAAATTACAAACATCTCAAAACAAACTGGTCAGACTACTGCTTGACCTTACTCCTAGAACCCACCTCACCCCTGCCCACTTTGACAACCTAGGATGGCTTAGAGTAGACGACAGAGTACAGCAACTTGCAATGGGCCTGGTCTACAAGATACACTACACGACCAAGGTACCCATGTACATGTCAAAATACTTCCCAAAGGTCAGTGAATACCACGATCACAACACCAGAGGGAGCGCCACAAATCATGTTAAACCCAGATTCGGCTCAAATAAGGGACTAAACACGTTTCGCAATTATGCCACATCAATGTGGAACGCCCTACCCAAAGCTGTAAAGGAATGTGGATCACTACCCACTTTCAAAACCACTCTCAAGGGACACCTACGGGAGACTGCAATTCAAAACTGGCCCCTGTAAATGTCCTAACCCAACCCTCTCCAATGTACAGTCATTTACCTAGTATGGTTTTGTCAATAGTCCAATGTACAATTTTGCTTGTTTGTACAGTGTCTTCCCCCCCCCCCCCTCAATGTACAGTTTTGCTTGTTTATACAGTGTCCCCCCCCCCCCCCCCCCAACCACCTCCAATGTAAATTACCCAGTATGGTTGACAATATCCCAATGTACCCAACCCCCCCCACACAACCCCACCCAACCTCCTCCAATGTACAGTTTCTACGTCAAATGTATATACTCCCTTTTCTTGACTCCTTCTGTATCACAAACAGTACTGTATTTGCAAATCTGGTATGTCATAAATGTATAGATGTAGCACTACTGAATATCTGTATGTCATGTATGTCATATATGTCCTGATGAATTGAAAATGGGGGACCCTGATGTAAACAAGACGAAAGTCTTTCTCTGGTCTGCATCCCCTTAACAATTGTGTGTATTGAGCTGTACTGTATTGTACCCATTCTGCAATCTGTTAATAAAGTTTTCAATCAATCAATCAATCAAACCAGAGGCTGTGGCCTGGGAAGCTTGTCTGCACCAGAGGCTGTGGCCTGGGAAGCTTGTCTGCACAAGAGGCTGTGGCCTGGGAAGCTTGTCTGTACCAGAGGCTGTGGCCTGGGAAGCTTGTCTGCACCAGAGGCTGTGGCCTGGGAAGCTTGTCTGCACCAGAGGCTGTGGCCTGGGAAGCTTGTCTGCACCAGAGGCTGTGGCCTGGGAAGCTTGTCTGTACCAGAGGCTGTGGCCTGGAAGCTTGTCTGTACCAGAGGCTGTGGCCTGGGAAGCTTGTCTGCACCAGAGGCTGTGGCCTGGGAAGCTTGTTTGCACCAGAGGCTGTGGCCTGGGAAGCTTGTCTGCACCAGAGGCTGTGGCCTGGGAAGCTTGTCTGCACCAGAGGCTGTGGCCTGGGAAGCTTGTCTGCACCAGAGGCTGTGGCCTGGGAAGCTTGTCTGTACCAGAGGCTGTGGCCTGGGAATCTTGTCTGCACCAGAGGCTGTGGCCTGGGAAGCTTGTCTGCACCAGAGGCTGTGGCCTGGGAAGCTTGTCTGTACCAGAGGCTGTGGTCTGGGGAACTCACAACCTGCCCTGAGATGCTGTTCTTTTATGTGCCATGGGAACAGTTGGCTTGACGTGATTGGCCGCAGTGTTAGTTTGAGTGAATGCGCTACTATCAGTCTGCAGGTGGAGTGCTTCCACGTATCCAGGTAATTACATACATGTAGCAGCTGTGCTCTTCACATATGTATCTGATCAAACATAAGACATGTGGAAAAACACATCAACGTGATTTTGTGTGAGCGAGAGAGAGAGAGAGGGGGCCAGCCAACAGAATACAATTATCATGGTATAATAGTTATATACATCATACTATAGTTATATGAATACATAGTTTGTATTCCCATTCAATGACTATTATTGGGCAAATAAATAACATAAAATAACAGTACGGAGCAACACCAGAGTAGCTCTAAATTATATTAGTGGATTCAGGCACCAGCGGAGTTGCGACAGACAGAAATGCCCTGCAGGTTCCAACATCAACCTGTCTCAAAATAAATAATAGTCACAGTGTGGATGTCGTGCGTGCGAAATAGCTCTAAATTGTAATACAATGATCGCAGTATGGAAGTAGGGTGTGCAAAGGGCAGTGTGTGTAGGTCTAACTTAAGCCTCATTACAATGTGCATGTAGACTTCTTGCATGGTTGTGTGTGTGTTGCGTGTGCATACAGGTACTGGTAAAAAAGAAAAAAAAAAGTTATTATAGGTGTAGTTATGTCTGTGTGGGTGTGGGTGAGTCGCGGCAGACAGGTAGCAGGTCGTTATTAATGTTGTTTGTCCATGAGTCTGACTGCCTGGGGGGGGGGGGGGGTCTGTTCTGGAGCCTGCTGGTCCGGGCCTTGATGCTGCGGTACCGTTTCCTTGTTCCTTGTTCCTTATATATCCTAGCTGGAGGGAAGCTCACATCCGCTGATGTTCTGGGCTGTCCGTACGACCCTCTGCGGTTCAGGGAAGAGTGGTTTCCATACCAGGCGGTGATGCGTCCAGTCAGGATGCTCTCGGTTGTGCCTCTGTAGAATGCCTGTTTGATTGATTGATTGATTGATTGATTGATTGATTGATTGATTGATTGATTGATTGATTGATTGATTGATTGATTGATTGATGAATTAATTGAAAACTGTATTAACAGATTGCAGAATGGGTACAATATACAAACAATTGTTAAGGGGATGCAGACCAGAGAAAGACTTTCCTCTTGTTTACATCAGGGTCCCCCATTTAAAATGTATGACATATACATGACATACAGTACTGTTTCATCAAGACATTTATGACATGCAAGACATACAAATATACAGTACTGTTTAAGAGAAAGAGATCATCATAACAAATATATACATTAGAAGGGGAAGAAACTGTACATTGGAGGGGGTTGGGTGGGTGAGGGGGTGGGTTTGGACATTTACCGTGGCCAGTTTCTAATTGCAGCCACCCGTAGGTGCTCTTTGAGAGCGGTTTTGAAGGAGGGTAGGGATTCACATTATTTTTACGGCTGTGGGTAAGGAGTTCCACATTGTTGTGGCATAATTGCGAAACGTGTTTAGTCCCCGTAGGGTCTATTGCCCTCCTAACAAGTACACTTAACCATATTCTAGTGTCTTTTGCCTCAGTGTAAGTCTGAACCCATGAAATGGGTTTACAATGATATAATCGTAAAAAAAAAACATTAAAGTAGCTGAACTTAACAAACATTCTACAGTTGTGTTGAACTTTATTAATATTTTTTTTGTATCTCCTCTCTTTTTGAAACCCCTGAAACAATTCTGATTTTCACAACAATATTATCAAAATGTTTGGCACCCATTTTCCCATGTACCAAAGGAGATGACCACGGTAGTACTCTAGGAGAGGCCCCTTTCTCTGCATTCAGATCTGCATCACAAGGTCATCTCTGATCCGGTCGTGCTCCAGCTCCTGCCTCAGGGGCCTCGCTCTGGGCCAAGGCTGTGTGGTCGCTGGGAAGGCCCACTTTTTGCTTTTATATGATACTGGAAACATAAGTCACTTGTTAGCAGTGTAATTCAGTGAGGGTGATGATGATTTAGATTAAGATGTGTTTATTAAGGACAATGCAAATGAATGAACATCATTTACATGAGCGTATGCATAAAATCACAGCACGATAAGGACGTAAATATGCCGGGAATAGCACAGGGCTAATTTCCACCTGTAGTCCTAACATAAAACAGACACAAAACGGACCTTACAACGTTCATTCATAAAAACTGACATCACTGACATCATGACCACACTAACATGACATTCAGTATAACATCACTAACATGCCTAATGAGTGCATATTTGGCTGTCTAACAGCCATTTCCTGAGCTGGCCCCTAAAGGTGGACAGAGTGGTACATTCCCTTAAAAACCTGTTCCACCCCACGGGGACGGTACCGACCCCTTTTTGACATTATTATCATATATTAATATTTTTATGAGTGATGCAATAAATTAACGTTTTTAAAATCAAACGTTTTCAAGTATTATTATCACTACTATGTCACAAATACATGTAGAATGTAAAACGTTAGGTTGGCAATAGTTTAGCAATAGGTTAAAAGTGAGTTTATATCATTTTAAGTTTTTATTTTCAACTCGCGTTTTTGACCCGGAAGCGGAAATGAAAATGTTGAACGATCGGAATTGGAAGCCATTTTCAAGAGGACCTCGCTAGCTATCTGCCAGTGTTGGAATTTCTCCAAACTACACTTCCTGTGGTCCGCTATGGTCGTTCGAAGTTCGGCGTTCTGAATGAATCATATCAATAATTGTTATGATTCGCGATAATAAGCTACAAAAGGTAACGTTTTTGACAAATATTGAAACGCAGTCAGTTTCTCCACACTATTGTAATCATGTAGGAATAATTAGATCTGAAATTAGTTACAAAATGATTACACTGTGGGAGAAATAAAAAAGTACAGTCGATTACATTAAATATCAGTATATGTTATTATGCACGCCTGGTGATACTATATCCAAATTGAACTCGGCCATTTGAAAGATACTATATGTATATAAATGTGCGAATTGGCTATAATAAGGTAATGTATAAGCATATATTCTATATTCTATAATAATATTTCAAATTGCATTGGTCCGGATGGGAGAATTCAGTACTGTATATACAAAACCTTCAATTTGATCATATTCCCTTTATTAATTTCCTTAGATCTTTTGTACACATGATCTCAAGAGGGTACTGAATGAGCTCAGTGGCAGTTTTTTAAGTTTGGTCATTATTATCATGGTTTTATTCACTGTCAAAGATGAAAAGAAAAATCATAATTCATATTTTCCTTTGTTTCATCAGAATTTAAGCAAGCCTAGTAATAGACACAATATTTCTGACACTGAGAATACATTCATTGAGGTCCATAGATGTTCCTAGATACCAAGAATATGCAAATAGCCCTTGTAGAAGTGGAGCAATATTCCATTTACCTAGGTATACATTTTTAATGATTTTCACCTGGGGTGGAACAGGTTAAGGGGACCGGAAGGCTGTTCCATGTTCCACTTCCCTTTATCGATAGAACATTTTAGCTGAAGGCGGTCTTTCTAAAATGGACCTCACAATCCCCTCTGGTGGTTGACCTAGTGGCTAATCCAGTGTTCCTTTTCTCGTGGATAAACTCCTTGAGAGGGGGAGGGGCTAATCTGTGCAAGCATTTATATACAAAACAGGAACTTTTATAACGTCTGACGTTTTCAAAATTTAATTGGATGCTTATCCAGGATTTTACAGTGGTGGTATGAGTACTGTTTCCTGTCATATACCTTCAATGCTCTGTTGTAAAGTTGTTCAATGGGTTCCATGGCTGTGGCCCCAGTAAATGACCAGTACAATGTGGGAGAAGACCATACAGTGTAGGTATGTCTTTGCGCCTTCAATGATGATGATGATGATGATGATGATGATGAAGACTTTATTTCAGACTCAAGGTCCATATTACACATATACAAAACAACAACAAAAAATATAATAACAAAAGAAACAAGGCCAACAACATAGATTAAAATACATAAAGGCATCGCTTCCAATGTTTCCACAAATCAGAGGAGTTCCTTGTATCACTTTGTTTGACATCACTAATGGCACCTATTATCTTGTTTTCTTTTACTCTAATAGTCGACACATACATTTAAACATCAGGTTCCTCAGCAGAGCATGGAAGGTGGGGAAGAATGCTGTTTAATATTCTCAGCCAACATGTTTTCCCTGCCTGTACTACATTCTTTAAACTCTCTCTCTTGCTTTCTTTCTGTCCTTACATGTCCTCACATTCCTGTCTCTCCATCTGATTTGTCTCTCTCTCTCTCTCTCTCTCTCTGGCCCTCTCTCGTGTCTCTCTCTCTCTGCCCCTCTCTCATGTCTCTCTCCCAGTCCCTGCCTGTATCTCTCTCTGCCCCCCCTCTCTTTTTTAATTTTAATTTTAAATGTTTTGCACAACCTGGACATATCAATTATCTCCAGTAAAACAGAAACAAACAGACACACACACAAATAATTAAATAAAGAAATACAGACAGAAATAAATATATATGAAACAAAAAATAAATAAATAAATAAATAAATAAGAAGGTAAGTAAATAGAAAATATAAATGAATAATAGCAGTACATGAGTTCATATGAGTTTGCACCATAATCATATTATAGGGCATATTATGAGCCACAGAGAGAGTTCTGACGACGTATTCTCTGTACTCATTATTGTATTTATGCATTACATATATTACATAATTATACTTTACCAGTAAATTTTTTTTATTAATACATTTGCATTATATATCAACCGTTTGCTGTCCTGCTCTCTAGACATTGGCAGTTGAAAGTCCCATATATATATAGTATTGACATGTCTCATACTAGTTTTTATAAGGGCTGTGTTATCCAGGAGAAAGCTCATGATCTTTTCACATTATCTATGTATCTCAGATTTTCTCCACTTCTCCACATACCGATCTGTCTGATCCATTGAGTTAAATGATATTTGTTCATATGAGGCAACTGACCCTCTCTCTTGTCTCTCACTCTCTGTTCCTCTCTCTCTTTCTGCCTCTCTTTCCTCTCTCTCTCTCTCTCTCTCTCTCTCTCTCTCTCTCTCTCTCTCTCTCTCTCTCTCTCTCTCTCTCTCTCTCTCTCTCTCTCTCTTAAAAGTCACTTTAAAGGAAGGAGGTATTGTATAGTATAGTTTAGATACATTAAGTATAAAAATGACGGAGTTACAATTGTATATTGTATAGTAGTGTACATACTACATAGGAACCAGTTTCTCAGGAACTTAGCATGTCTTTTTTTATCATGCACATCTTGTGTCTTACCTATTTTATTATTGTATTTTGCACAATCAACACGGGCATGACCACCCGAATTTCACTGTATGCCCTGGTATGTATGTGACAAATAAACCTCTTGATTCTTCTCTGCCCGTCTCTCTCTCTCTCTTTCTCTCTGAAACTGACTTGTGCTCATGCTGTTGGAACGGAACTCCCACTTGTGAGACGTCAATGAGCTTCGTTAAAGAAACGTCCTCAGATGACGGGGGGGGGGGGGGGGGGGGGGGCTATTGTCACCAGACGACACATATCTTATTTTCGCTGGCAGGAAGGTCGGAGGCAGGACAGTCTGTTCTCCCTCTAACATATCCTAGAAAACACAAAGACCGGAACAGTGTTTTGTATTTTCTCTCTCTTATATGAAATCATACTATGATATATATATATATAACCAGACTGTATTTCCTATATTCTGGCCTTACGTCTTCAATAATAGAGCAATATGTAGACCTACACATCAGTGGTCTAAAAAAATTATAAAAAGGTAAACCTCTAATGATAATGGAAACAATAATAAAAGCACCCTACAGCCAATATGCACCATGCAAAGAAAAATAAAAGCAATAAGAATAGTCAACAATGTAGGATATTATGAACACACCAATGACTTATTTCTAAAGTTACACACATTGAAATGTATGGACTTAGTTGAATATAACTTAAGAGGGAGAGGGAATCACAACCAATGGTACACACTACGCTGAAAAGCATGTGCATATCCGTTTGTGGAGTGAAGTTGTGGAATAACTTACCTGAAAACATCAAAATGAGTAAACATATTGCACAATTTTAAAAAGCTGCTTAAAAAATACACATTAGAGAAATATAGAAATGAGTAATGCTGATAAACTAAGTTATGTTATATTGTGTTATGTAGTGTTGTATTGTATTTACTGCTGTCAAGCGACTCAAGTATTTTTTTTGTACTATAGTCAAATGTATATTAATGTATTATACTAAATTATGTTATATCAAGTCAAATTGATGGAGGAAGAAATGTAAATGTAAGGGGGTAGGGATCAATACGCTTAGCTTCCCCTACTCGTTTTTTGAACATGTCAACAAACTACAGTACATTTCTCTTGACTTTTTGTTTATAATTTCTTTTTCATTCTGATTATTCTCTTTGACAAAGCTTGATATTATGATTTATTTAGAGGAATGTAAAGAATACATGTTCAAAAATAAACTTTTTTTTCATTCATTTATTCATAATCAAAATGTTCATTATATATTTGGCTAAATAACTTAAAACCTGTTCCACCCCAGGTGAAAATCTGCATAAAATGTATACCTAGGTAAATGGAATATTGCTCCACTTCTACAAGGGCTATTTGCATATTCTTGGTATCTAGGAACATCTATGAACCTCAATGAATGTATTCTCAGTGTCAGAAATATTGTGTCTATTACTAGGCTTGCTTAAATTGTGATGAAACAAAGGAAAATATGAATTATGATTTTTCTTTTCATCTTTGACAGTGAATAAAACCATGATAATAATGACCAAACTTAAAAAACTGCCACTGAGCTCATTCAGTACTCTCTTGAGATCATGTGTACAAAAGATCTAAGGAAATTAATAAAGGGAAGATGATCAAACTGAAGGTTCTGTATATACAGTACTGAATTCTCCCATCCGGACCAATGCAATTTGAAATATTATTATAGAATATAGAATATATGCTTATACATTACCTTATTATAGCCAATTCGCACATTTATATATATATATATACATATAGTATCTTTCAAATGGCCGAGTTCAATTTGGATATAGTATCACCAGGCTTGCATAATAACAGATACTGATACTAATCGACTGTACAATTTTATTTCCCCCACAGTATAACCATTTTGTAACAAATTTCAGATATAATTCTTCCTACATGATAACAATAGTGTGGAGCAACTGACTGCGTTTCAATATTTGTCAAAAACGTTACCTTTTGTAGCTTAATATCGCGAATCATAACAATTATTGATATGATTCATTCAGAACGCTGAACTTTGAACCACCATAGTGGACCACAGGAAGTGTAGAACGGAGAAATTCCAACGCTGAACGATAGCTACGAATCCCCTCTTCAGAATGGTCACAAAAAGATTCCAATTCCCATGGTTCAACATTTCCATTTCCATTTCCGTTTCAAAAAACGATTGCAAAATAAAAACTTAAAACGATATAAGTACACTTTTAACCTATTGCTAAACTATTGCCAACCTAACGTTTTACATTCTACATGTATTTGTGACATAGTAGTGATAATAATACTTGAAAACGTTTGATTTTAAAAACGCTAATTTATTGCATCACTCATAAAAATATTAATATATGATAATAATGTCAAAAGGGGGTCGGTACCGACCCCGTGGGGGGGAACAGGGTAATTACATGAATCTCACTTTTATAGTAGGTTCAAAAGGGTCTGTAGGATTACTGCACTTTATCAGCTTAGACTGTAACCAAATATTGTTTTTACAAAGATTGCCAGCTGTTCACACATCTGCCAATAAGCTATGTACAGAGACAAATTCAGAGAAGAAGAGAGAGAGAGAGAGAGAGAGAGAGAGAGAGAGAGAGAGAGAGAGAGAGAGAGAGAGAGAGAGAGAGAGAGAGAGAGAGAGAGAGAGAGAGAGAGAGAGAGAGAGAGAGAGAGAGAGAGAGCGAGAGAGAGAGAGAGAGAGAGAGAGAGAGAGAGAGAGAGGTGAAACACTTTCAGAACATTTTGGTTTGAACTTGAGGCACTGGTGAAGTCACAGGTCAGTGTGATTGAAATAATCTGGAGTTTAAATGTAACTGGCCTTACTAATAATAATACATTTTATAATATTTGAAATGTACCAGCCTCTCGGTTCATTTCACCACCGGGGATGAGGACAAGCATGGGAAATTATTTCCATAATTGTAATAATGATGCTTTTCTGGAGAATTGTGAATTATAAAATATGAAGAATGGAATACTTGAATGATATTTTATATTATAAAGATCAGAAGACAACTTCTAAGTTCAATATGATGAGCTCATTACAGACATGGATCCATACAAGTATGAAGCATAAGGAATGCGAGAGGAAGGGTGTAAGTCAAGAATAAGATGTACGTGTAGTGAAGTGGCCACTTATATATGGGTGTTGGTCACTAAATACATTGGTCAGAATTACATCAGGTACATAATTCTTATGATATGCCGAGTTAAAGTAAGCCAGACACTACCCAAGGCCATACTGATACTAGGGAGTTCCTGATAATAATGGTGGTGGCACCCAGACGCTTATACAACAAGTTCATATTGAGGCCTTGGTGGGGTCACACAACCGTCTCTTAACATGTGCAGCACATTCCTCTGTAATCAGGGAGGATGCTCTCTAATGTGAGTTACATACGTTCAGACATCAAACCTTTATTACATTCATATACGAGTCATCTTAAATATAAATGTGATTATGGAGAAAAGGCAAATGCCATGTTGATATTGTCAGATGTGTAGAAACCATCCTTTTTAAGGGTTTGCGGATTTTCTTTTAACATTAGTTAACTGTATGAGTTGTCAGGTTAGGCGTTTTTATACAAATTTTTAGGATGTATCCTGTCTAGTGTACATGTCCATTTGTGTTTCTGTGCCTTTTTATGTTCCATGTATGGACCACAATGGAAACAAGCCTTGGCTTTATTGTGTTTTATCCATTTTTGACCAGCGTTGTTGACACTGTTATTGTCTTGTCTTTAAAAAAAAATTTTGTCCTACGATTTGTGTCAAAATAAAGTATTCAATCAATCAATATTCAATCCTTACAATAATAATTTAAACACTCAAATATAACATACACTACCCCAAGGCCATAACATTCAAATAGTACTGGAATATTTAGTAGGCCTACTCTAGAAAAGGTCCTCCGTTTTCAAAATTCTACATAAAAGTGAATTTTAGAAAGAGAGACTATGTGATATCATGTATTTGTGATTGTTTTCCACCAATGGGTTAATCACCAAATGTCAGCAATGCTGACTCAGCATGCATATAATGTGGGTCGCTCCATGTGTACTGCCTCCTCAACACACATGACAGATGAGTACCTAGAAGAGATGGATGCCCACAGACTACTTTGTGCAGTAATGTTGGATTTTAGCGCTGCTTTCCATCTAAATAGATCATGAACTACTACGGAGAGAACATTAGAATGTTATGGTTTTTCATCTTCTGCTCTGTCATGGATAGGTAGCTATCTGTCTATCTGTGAGAAAGCAGAAGGTAAATGGTAAATGGACTCCATTTATATAGGGTTTTTTTTTTAATCCAAAGCACTTTACAGCTTATGCCTCAATCACATTCACACATTCACTCACACATTCACACACCAGTGGCGGAGGTGACCATGCAAAATGCCAACCTGCTCATATAGTTCTTCAATGCTCAAATTCAACGTAATGTTTAATTTAGACACACTTGGTAGTAAACTCTGTACAAATCTGAATCCAGGGGAAACAATTTAAATTATGAAGATTTTATTAGATGTTAGAAGCCTTCATTTGACACACAACACTGAATTTCATGGATACCCATAAACAGAAAATAATCATAATTGAGAGCTGAAAATGTAATTCCCATTGGGTGTGGGGGAGTTGAGACGGGCGTTATGGAACATGGACATCAGATAGTGGGCGTTATTGAACTTGGACGTCAGATAGGGGGTTGATCCAAAAAAACACTGAACTCTGATGTTCAATAGCGCCTTTAAAGGCTATTGGGTGAATACATGCATGATAATCTATGATGGAGACTCTCTCTCCTTCACAATTTACAGTGTTAACGTGAACAAAATACTAATATACACAACTACTGTACTTATTGTTGTTATTTTAATCTGGAAAGAGGATGGTGTGATAATGCAACGAAAAAAATAAGTCTCATTCATAGTCCTTTTGGAAAAGATGTAGCCAAAAGAAAAGGGGGGAGGGGCCGGCTGTGAGAGCCAAGGAAACAATAAAAGAAGGAAGGGTGCCAGTTCTATTGAAGCCTGTATTACAATAATAAGCGATCTGAGGAAATAATACATCAACCAACAAGTTAACAATGCAACACGTTGACAATCCGAGGTTATAACCTGTTTAAAGGACGGGTCCTAAACGAGGAGATAGCTGATGCCATTCACGTCAATGTTGGCCGAACTGAACGTTTCCACACTTGGCACCAATGTGCGTTCCTTCACATGCTACACAGTGACGTGTGGACCCTTCCTTCTTTTATAGTTTCCTTCCCTGGAAGGAAAGGAACGTTACTTTCCCATCTCTGACAAAATCACACAGGACTAAAACAGGACTGGGTAAAACAGAGTAAATTCTCTTGGGATCAAATAACAAACTCAGCAAGGCTGATGGCTTCTCAGTTACAGTGGGTGACAATATTGTCACAAGGAAAGATGAAATTACATACCTGGGTTCCATCCTAGAGGCAAATCTTTCCTGTGACAAAATGGCAACCAATGAAATCAAAAAAGTCACCCAACAAACAAGATTCTTGTACCGGATCTCCTCTCTGGTAAACAAGAATACCCTGAAGACTCTGGCAGGAGCATTCATTCAAGGGTACTATGACTATGCCTGCACCTCATGGTACCAAAGCACCTCAAACTTTCAAAGGCACTAAAAACAAGATTACAAACATCACAAAACAAACTGGTCAGACTACTGCTTGACCTTACTCCTAGAACCCACCTCACCCCTGCCCATTTTGACAACCTAGGATGGCTTAGAGTTGACGACAGAGTACAGCAACTTGCAATGGGCCTGGTCTACAAGATACACACACCACTAAGGTACCCATGTACATGTCGAAAGACTTCCCAAAGGTCAGTGAAAAACCACGACCACAACACCAGAGGGAGTTCCACAAATCATGGTCTGCATCCCCTTAACAATTGTGTGCATTAAGCCTTACTGTATTGTACCTGTTCAGGTTATGACCGATATAATAAACACTTTTGATGACCTGCTTTAACTCCAGAGGTTGTTGTGTTTATTTGGCTTCTCGTAGACACACACACACACAGCGTTGTTTCGGTAGCATACATGGAATTAACTGCCTAATATGGTCTGGTCTTGTGTGTTTTTTTTTTTTTTTTTTTACTGAGGGTATGGGGTAGACAACCCAGTCACCTCTATAGCTGCCGGAGGTTATTCTGCTCCATTGAGGCAAGCTACATGTTTAACACACAAAGTCTTTAAACCTTTCAGGTGGACGGATGACTCTGCCCCTCGAAGTCACCCGAGCTGGTTCTGGAAGACGATTCGCAGGCCCCGCCGGCGCCGGGACAGTCTCACGAACAGGGGAAACAGGCTTCCTAGCAGGTGACACGGCCCCTCCAAGAGCCGAAACCTTGACGATGATCTCATCGTCTACGTCGTCGTCGTCGATCACCATGGCTTTCCTCCGCTCCAGATAGGACGGGGTGCAGAGCGGCGTGATGTCACTCTGAGGTGTAAGCTGGGGTGGTGATGGTTGCTCTCTCACCTGCATGTCCTCTGCCTCTCCAGGAAGGAATGTAGGTCGTAGGTGGCGCCTGTTCCTCCGCAAGGTCCCGTGGCCTGTCTGGATCAGATAGGACCTCGGAGCCGAGTGTGGCTGCTGAACCATTGCTGCTGTCGTCCAGCCGGACTCACCGTCGAGTTTCACTGCCACGGTCTGCCCTGGCCTGAGAGGTGGAAGTGCCCTGGCACCGTAGCGTCGGTTGTAAGCATGCCTGTAGCTCCTTATCGCCCTGGTGTCAGCTTCACGCACCTTAGCGAATTCGGGCCACACAGGCAACAGCACTTTATCGACTGTAGGCACCGTCGTCTTGATCTGACGGCCCATCATCAGCTGTGCAGAACTGACACCCGTGGCTTGTATTGGTGTAGCTCTGTAGCTCATGAGAGCCAGAAACGGGTCATCCTGCCGTAGGATCCTCTTCGCCGTCTGCACTGTTCTCTCAGCCCCACCGTTGGCCTGAGGATAGTGAGGACTAGAGGTGATGAGCTTAAAGTCATATGTTACAGTGAAACTAGCATTATCAGTGTGAAGTTCATCTGGACAACCCCACCTGGCGAAGATATTTTTCAGACGAGCAATTGTGGTCTCACTCTTCATGTTTGGTAGATGAGCTATTTCTATGTAGCGAGAATAATAGTCAACAACTACCAAGTAGTTTTCTTTCTCGTACTCACAGATGTCCGCCCCGATCGCCTGCCAGGGCCTCTGTGGTAGTGGCGTTGTAATCAGAGGCTCCTTCCTCTGTGTAGGTCTGACCTGCATGCACTCAGGACATTTTGTCACCAGTTCCTGGACCTCTCTCTCCTGCCCGGGCGACCACACACTCATGCGTGCCCGTTCTCTGCACTTGGTGATGCCCTGGTGCCCGTCATGCAACCGGTTGAGTATCTCTTTCCTCATACTGTGAGGAATCACGATGCGGTCTCCGTACAGCACAAGACCCTTTGGCTGTTACTGCAGTGGTGATATGCTTTGCCTTGTGCTGGTACACTGCTCACGTGCTTCGGCCATCCCTCTGTGATCAGTCTGCTCACCAATTCTGCAATCTGTTAATAAAGTTTTCAATCAATCAATCAATCAGACTTAAATTATGGGTGTATTGACCACTGCATTCCACGTTACATGGAGCTTGCGAGGGGGAGTACAATTAATATGAAATGAAGCCATAGCTACCATTGATGATTGATTGATTGATTGATTGAAAATGTTATTAACAGATTGCAGAATGGGTACAATGCAGTACGGCTCAATACACACAATTGTTAAGGGGATGCAGACCAGAGAAAGACTTTCGCCTTGTTTACATCAGGGTCCGGGCCCCCATTTATTTAAAGACTTTATATATATCTATGGTATAGCTACTACAAACATTTACGTCAAGGCTCTAATCAACAAAAACTCAAAATACCGGAAGTGTTGCCTTGGTGATTCTTGAACGCGTGATTACAAAACCAAACCGCATTTCTCGGAGACGCTCTCTGATTGGCCGATGCCAGTTTCTACACTGGTTAAGCTTAGGCACTCTTCAAAGTTGGTTAAGGTTAGAGTTTGTCTTAGAGCGTGACGGCAAGTTCTTTCGACGGTTAAGCTTAGGCACTCTTTCGAAAGTTGGTTAAGGTTAGAGTTTGTCTTAGAGCATGGCGATAGAACGCCAGGTAGTTTGCAGGCTGTTCAACGCGGAAATGGGCAAGTCAGTGGCCAATCAGAGAGCGTCAGTCAGTGCCAATCAGAGAGCGTCTCCGAGAAATGCGGCTTGGTTTGGTAATCACGCATCTTGAACTCTGATGTCCAACAGCGCCTCTAAAGGCTATTGAGTGAATAGCTCCACCTATGATGGAGACTCACTCCTCTCTCCACCATTTTATAAATAAAGACATATACACATATACAACTACTTATTGTCATTATTTTGAATATGATGGTGTGATAATGCAAAACATTTTATTTATATTTTTAAAGTCTCATAGTCCTTTTGGAGAAGTATGTCTCCAACAGAAAATGGCAATAGGGTCCAGCTGCAGCGCCGGAGAATCCTCTCACTGGGCAAGCCTGTGGCAGCCACGAACCTAGTACGAATCTACTTTCTATAGAAGCAGCTCGGAGGTGCGCTGTACCACAATCCCCACTGAAATACAAAACTAAATAAACAACAACTGTAAACAATCATCTGTTGTTTCCTGGGGGCAGGTAGGTGTTAACAAAAGGACTAGAATGAGGGTTCAGTATGGGGGCAGGTAGGTGTTAACAAAAGGACTAGAATGAGGGTTCAGTATGGGGGGAGGTAGGTGTTAACAAAAGGATGCTGTGTACTTGCTGCTGAAATGCACTTTGGATCATTTGGACAAAATTACACGTTTGCAGAGAAAAAACAACAACATTGTCTTCTGCCACAGCGGTGTGCACCCGCTTGCTAGTCAAACTAGTGAAGTGGTTCTCGACCCTATTTTTTTTTTATCATTCCATTTGGGCTGTGGGGGTGCTTAAAGTCTGAAGGAGTCGACTGAAGGCTTCTTGTCCTCTGCAAAAGCATGCAATTGGTCCACTGATCGATAGGGTGTTCATTAGATGGGTGAAATCCTCTTTCAGTGCCTCTGTGCCTGTTTTCGTAGGCAGTTAGCCTCTGGTATGCATGCCATTAGCGTTAGCCACGCTTCTAGGCCTCTTTTCTTTTGGAAAGAATGATAAAAAAAAATATATATATATATATATATATATATATATATTTTTTTTTTTGTATTTTATTTTTTTATAATTTTTTAAACAAACACATAAACAAACATGACAACATAAAATTAGATATACAAGCATTAATTAACAGTGCACATCCAATGAAATCACCATTTAAATAAATGTCTTATACAAGATATACACCTAATACCTGCTATCTAATACCCTACACACATATGTTCTCGCTCGCTCCCCCCCCCCCGGGCCCCCCCTTGGATAATCCATCCATTATCATTCGCTCCTAACCAGGCACTACAATTATATGCTAGCTTTTATTCTCTCCACCACTTCTAACCACATTGTAATTTTGGATTCACTGAGACCCAAAATTCTTGCTGTAGATATTTCTAGATAAATCACATCGAGATATGTGAGAATCCAGACCTTCCGGCAAATTTTTTCCGGTTGAAACCATCGTGATGCTATCAGCTTTTTAGCCGCTGTGATACCAGATAAAACCAATCTCTTTAGCTGTATAGGTACTGCACACTCAAAAACATCATTCAACAGTAATACAGAGGGGTGTACAGGTATATTCAGAGTTAAGAGATTTGATTTCCAGGTCTGGTATATCCCTCCTCCAGACTGAGTCTATAGGTGGAGGATTTCATACGAGGACGTTAGTAATTGATGATAAAAATCTGATACAAAACCTCTCGATGTCTCTCTTTCATAGAAGAATTTGTGGTATATGTGGTGTACAATTGGTATCCTTAATGGGACACCGTGAGCCTTCAAACATAACAATAACTGTGCGTAAAAATAATATGTGGAACCGGTGAGAAATTTTTTTTTGTGTATTTCCTCATAACTACAAAAACCCTGTTTGTTTAAAACATCTCCTAATGTGTGTATGCCCTGCTTTTCCCATCTAGGGAATCTTAAAGGTTGTTTTCCAATCAGGAGTGCATTGTTATTGAATAAGGGAGTATGATTATGCCATTTATGTGGGTTAGAATATTTTTTTGTGTTTCACGCCATATCCGGATCGCATGAGTAATAATGGGGCCAAATTTCAGTTCGCATTGCTTAATTGATAATTTGGTGTATACTATGTCCTGCAGTCTATGTGGTGCTACTATATTTACTTCTAGATTTCTCCAGGATACTGATGCTTGGGGATCAAACCAGGTTGTCAGTGGTCTTAAAGTGTACGTCTTAAAATAGTGGAAAAAATCTGGAAATGCCATACCTCCGTCGGCTTTGTTTCTCTGTGCGGTGGATCTTTTTATACGTGGTGGTTTGTTATTCCAAATAAATTTGTATGCGGAAGAGTGTAATATTTTCCAGTAACCATCTGGAGGGGGTAACGGTAGCATTGAGCTGATGAAGTTGATTCTAGGTAGGACATCCATCTTAACTATTGATACCCGTGCCTGTACTGAGTTTTTAAGTTTTGACCACCTGTCAAAGTCGTATTTGATTTTATTTTGGATTTTTAGGTAATTGTGCTTCACCGTTTGGCTTAGGGTAGGGAATACTTCAACTCCCAAACATCTAAAGTGTTTAACCATTGGTATCTCTTCTGGAAGGTGTATATTTTTTTTAGCAGGGGCGTTAAGTGGAAGGAAAGCCGACTTCGGCCAATTTATCTTAAATCCCGATAGATCGCCAAAGTCATCAATCAACTTGAGAACATGAGGCATTGCGGTGTTGGGGTTTTGCATGAACAGTATTACGTCGTCCGCATATAAACTAATTTTATGTTGTGTGCCCTTGATTACGATTGGTTCTATGGATTGGGATTGTCTTATATATTGTGCTAAAGGCTCTAATGATAAATCGAATAGTCCAGGACTAAGAGGGCAACCCTGTCTAGAAGAGCGTGATACCGGAAAGATTTCGGAGGTGATTATACCTGTTGTAATCATGGCCGATGGGTCTTTGTATAATACTTTAATTGTATTGTTACGTATTACTTTCACATGGTGGAGGGATACTTACTGTCTGTGGTGCATATTCACATTGTGGTTAAGTGTGCTGTCACTAATTGGTGGTTTAATTGACACACTGTTTCTTCCTGTTTTGCTTGTGTTTAAAATGGCCGCTTTCTAATTCATCACAGGTGTGGTGATGAGGCACCACGCCCTACAAATGCAGAGTGCAGGCAGCAGTCAAGTCTCCCCCACTTCACAGGAGATGTCACAGCTCTCCAGCATCTCACCTGCTCTCTTTTTGTTTTGTTGTACATTCGGCTTGTTCTTCTTTTTGCTATTAGTTTTGTTATTTAACTTTGGAGTCTGGAACACCCAGCTCCCACTATTTCTGTCCATTTAGTTAGTTGTAAATAAATAGTTATTTTTGATAAACTTTTGTCCAGTGTCCTGTGTCCACCATGTCGCATTCAAGGCCTTGACGAGCCATATTTTAGGCTTGAATGTAACATGGGGGCTCGTGCCGGTCTTTAAGTATGCTCTTAATTTATAATTTGATTTGACTACTGGTATGCTTTAAAATATTTAGTTTAGTGGACACCACAGGTAGGTAATTTCATTGTTTTCTGGCTGTTGTTAGCCTCCTGTGTAACACATACTCCTGGGGCAGTCAAAGAAGTGATTGGTATATGATCTTTGGCTGGTAGCAGGTGTGGTTGAAGAAAGCTAGGTCTACAGTGCATTAGCTTTCAGGATAGGTAGGTTAGGGGGCCGGGAAATGTAATTAGTGTGTTAGGACCTGATGTAAGTGTTTTTTGTTAGATTAGACATGTGGTGGGCCTAGCAGTCCTTCTTTTGACTGCAGTTTAGGTTTTAGAAGCTATTTGTGAGTCAAATCAGATTGTATGGAGCACCTGTTTGTATTAGAATTTGTTTGTTGAATTTGTTTGTTGAGTAACACAAGGGGTTTTGCCTCACTTGGTTTGTTACTGAAGAGCGTTTGTTCCAGTATTTTGGGATAAATGCCTACCACAGGGTTAGTCTTGTGGGTGGTTCGTCTCAGCAGAGGCCTGTAGCTAGTGTCCAGTAGCAGTGTCTGCTGTGATTCTCTAGTATAGGATCTGTGTGCATTATTGAGCTTGACCTTTTGATCCAGTATGTGTTATGCCGTGTGTCTTAAATTGGAGACTCATGTGACTTGGAGACTCGTGTGACTTGGAGACTTGTGTGACTTGGAGACTCGTGTGACTTGTGTGACTTGGAGACTCGTGTGACTTGTGTGACTTGGAGACTCGTGTGACTTGGAGACTCGTGTGACTCTTGTGACTTGGAGACTCGTGTGACTTGGAGACTTGTGTGACTTGGAGACTCATGTGACTTGGAGACTTGTGTGACTTGTGTGACTTGGAGACTTGTGTGACTTGGAGACTCATGTGACTTGGAGACTCATGTGACTTGGAGACTCGTGTGACTTGGAGACTCGTGTGACTTGTGTGACTTGGAGACTTGTGTGACTTGGAGACTTGTGTGACTTGGAGACTCGTGTGACTTGGAGACTTGTGTGACCTGGAGACTCGTGTGACTTGGAGACTCTTGTGACTTGGAGACTCGTGTGACTTGGAGACTCGTGTGACTTGTGTGACTTGGAGACTTGTGTGACTTGGATACTTGTGTGACTTGGATACTCGTGTGACTTGTGTGACTTGGAGACTTGTGTGACTTGTGTGACTTGGAGACTCGTGTGACTTGGAGACTTGTGTGACTTGGAGACTCATGTGACTTGGAGACTTGTGTGACTTGTGTGACTTGGAGACTCATGTGACTTGTGTGACTTGGAGACTCGTGTGACTTGTGTGACTTGGAGACTTGTGTGACTTGGAGACTCGTGTGACTTGTGAGTTTGTTTTGAGATGTTTGTGTAGCAGGGTGGATTATCCCTACTTTATGAGATGTACACTGTCACCAGGTAGGGGGGAACGCAGCAGATCTGAGTCCAACTGAATCCCCGACTTTAGTGCAGGAGTGGAGCTTTAGCAGAGGGAGTGGATGGGGCCTATGATTTACTAACCTAGGTGTAGTGCGCTGGTCCAGCTTTAACAAATTATCTCTGTATCTTTTCAATGTAAATAATAAAGTAACCTCACAAAGATACTAATCTAATTATCTTTAAAGTGCACTATGCAGTGAGCTGCTGGTTAAAGGCATTAACCACGTATTGTTGGAGACTTGTGTGACTTGGAGACTCGTGTGACTTGGAGACTCGTGTGACTTGGAGACTTGTGTGACTTGGAGACTCGTGTGACTTGTGTGACTTGGAGACTTGTGTGACTTGGAGACTCGTGTGACTCTTGTGACTTGGAGACTCGTGTGACTTGGAGACTTGTGTGACTTGGAGACTCCTGTGACTTGGAGACTTGTGTGACTTGTGTGACTTGGAGACTTGTGTGACTTGGAGACTCATGTGACTTGGAGACTCGTGTGACTTGGAGACTTGTGTGACTTGGAGACTTGTGTGACTTGGAGACTCGTGTGACTTGGAGACTCGTGTGACTCTTGTGACTTGGAGACTCGTGTGACTTGGAGACTTGTGTGACTTGGAGACTCATGTGACTTGGAGACTTGTGTGACTTGTGTGACTTGGAGACTTGTGTGACTTGGAGACTTGTGTGACTTGGAGACTCATGTGACTTGGAGACTTGTGTGACTTGGAGACTTGTGTGACTTGTGTGACTTGGAGACTTGTGTGACTTGGATACTCGTGTGACTTGGAGACTCGTGTGACTTGGAGACTTGTGTGACCTGGAGACTCGTGTGACTTGGAGACTCTTGTGACTTGGAGACTCGTGTGACTTGGAGACTCGTGTGACTTGTGTGACTTGGAGACTCGTGTGACTTGGATACTCGTGTGACTTGTGTGACTTGGAGACTCGTGTGACTTGTGTGACTTGGAGACTCGTGTGACTTGGAGACTTGTGTGACTTGGAGACTCGTGTGACTTGGAGACTCGTGTGACTTGTGTGACTTGGAGACTCATGTGACTTGTGTGACTTGGAGACTTGTGTGACTTGTGTGACTTGGAGACTTGTGTGACTTGGAGACTCGTGTGACTTGTGTGACTTGGAGACTTGTGTGACTTGGAGACTCGTGTGACTTGGAGACTTGTGTGACTTGGAGACTCGTGTGACTTGTGTGACTTGGAGACTTGTGTGACTTGGAGACTTGTGTGACTTGTGTGACTTGGAGACTTGTGTGACTTGGAGACTCGTGTGACTTGGAGACTTGGAGACTTGTGTGACTTGGAGACTCGTGTGACTTGGAGACTTGTGTAACTTGTGTGACTTGGAGACTTGTGTGACATGGAGACTCGTGTGACTTGGAGACTTGTGTGACTTGGAGACTCGTGTGACTTGGAGACTTGTGTGACTTGGAGACTCGTGTGACTTGGAGACTTGTGTGACCTGGAGACTCGTGTGACTTGTGTGACTTGGAGACTTGTGTGACTTGGAGACTTGTGTGACTTGGAGACTTGTGTGACCTGGAGACTCGTGTGACTTGGAGACTCTTGTGACTTGGAGACTCGTGTGACTTGGAGACTCTTGTGACTTGGAGACTCATGTGACTTGGAGACTTGTGTGACTTGGAGACTTGTGTGACTTGTGTGACTTGGAGACTTGTGTGACTTGGAGACTCGTGTGACTTGGAGACTTGTGTGATCTGGAGACTCGTGTGACTTGGAGACTCTTGTGACTTGTGTGACTTGGATACTTGTGTGACTTGGAGACTCGTGTGACTTGGATACTTGTGTGACCTGGAGACTTGTGTGACTTGGAGACTCTTGTGACTTGGAGACTCGTGTGACTTGTGTGACTTGGAGACTCGTGTGACTTGTGTGACTTGGAGACTTGTGTGACTTGGAGACTCGTGTGACTTGTGTGACTTGGAGACTTGTGTGACTTGGAGACTTGTGTGACTTGGAGACTCGTGTGACTTGTGTGACTTGGAGACTCGTGTGACTTGTGTGACTTGGAGACTCGTGTGACTTGGAGACTTGTGTGACTGTAGGCTAGCTAAGCTGCATGTTAGCCTAGCACAATGAATGGAAGCGGACATGACTGGGTAGCCGTCGGGAGAGGTGTTAGTTGGACAATGCCTAGGCTAACCAGTCATGCCCGCTTCCATTCATTGTGCTAAGCTAGGCTATCATTGTGCTAAGACTGAGCGAATTTTCCAAAATGTTGGCGTGTTCCTTTAAACTGTATAAAGTTAGCTGTATTGTCTATAAAACACTTAATATTTCATTAGATGATATGTGTACTTATATAAGCAGATAATTTTCTGCAGAAATGTTGTGCCTCTAATTTAATGTGTTTCAGATGTACTCATGTATGGGATGCATGACTTTCATGTTCAGTTTTACTGTAAAAGGTAATGTACAATTAGCAATTCTGTATATTGGGCTAAACCTTTCTGAAGCAGAGACTTAGTTAGTAGCTCCCCTGTTAGCCTCTTTAGCTCCCATGTTAGCTCCCCTGTTAGCTCCCCTGTTAGCCTCTTTAGCTCCCCTGTTAGCTCTCCTGTTAGCCTCTTTAGCTCCCCTGTTAGCTCCCCTGTTAGCCTCTTTAGCTGCGGCTGTTAGCTCCCCTGTTACCTCTCCTGTTAGCCTCTTTAGCTCCCCTGTTAGCTCCCCTGTTAGCCTCTTTAGCTGCGGCTGTTAGCTCCCCTGTTAGCTCCCCTGTTAGCCTCTTTAGCTCCCCTGTTAGCTCTCCTGTTAGCCTCTTTAGCTCCCCTGTTAGCTCCCCTGTTAGCCTCTTTAGCTGCGGCTGTTAGCTCCCCTGTTAGCTCCCCTGTTAGCCTCTTTAGCTCCCCTGTTAGCTCTCCTGTTAGCCTCTTTAGCTCCCCTGTTAGCTCCCCTGTTAGCCTCTTTAGCTGCGGCTGTTAGCTCCCCTGTTAGCTCCCCTGTTAGCCTCTTTAGCTCCCCTGTTAGCTCCCCTGTTAGCCGAATCTGGGTTTAACATGATTTGTGGAGCTCCCTGTGTTGTGGTCGTGGTATTCACTGACCTTTGGGAAGTATTTTGACATGTACACCTGGTACCTTGGTCGTGTAGTGTATCTTGTAGACCAGGCCCATTGCAAGTTGCTGTACTCTGTCGTCTACTAGCCATCCTAGGTTGTCAAAGTGGGCAGGGGTGAGGTGGGGTCTAGGAGTAAGGTCAAGCAGTAGTCTGACCAGTGTGTTTTGTTATGTTTGTGTAGCAGGGTGGATTCCCTACTTTATGAGAGTAGATGTACACTAGGGATGTGCATCTCCTCACTGAGGCCGATGCGATGTGCATCTCGATACGGTGCCAACGATACGATACATTAACGATACATTTGAAGCACCGGGCGATGCGATGCGATATGATTCACCCCCTGTTGAGATACGATACGATTCGATACGATTTGATTCAACATAATGCGATTCGGGGCGATACGATGCGATTCAACATGATGCAAAATAATAATAATAATAATAAATAATAAAATGTTATGGTATGACAGAGGATTTGGTTGTATTCCTTATATGCAGCTTATATTATTATTATTAAAAATAAAAGAATCTACTGTAAGACAATTTATATAAAAACTCTTGGGTGCCTAAGAAGACTTTTGCATAAACTGTCTTTTCTATCCACTTTAGCTAAAAACACACAAGATTTATTTATCATTATTATTATTTTGTTGTTCCTATTTGTGAATAATCATGCACTGAAATGTCAAATCACATTCCATTTGTACCTGTACAATATGGTGAATAAAGTAATCTGAATCTGAATCTGAGAGAGAGAGAGAGAGAGAGAGAGAGAGAGAGAGAGAGAGAGAGAGAGAGAGAGAGAGAGAGAGAGCCCCTCCCCGTCTGAGCTACCCCGTCGACAGTTGATGATGTCACACACTAGACTAGGTCACTAGGATGCGTCTATAGTACTTTCCGAGCGTAGCATTATGTCAACATCACGGAGCCAGGCTGGATGGATTGCATGAAGCGATATAATTAAGAAATGAATAACCAATAAATGTGAAGTTATCTTTGAACCCCTGTTGTCAAGCGTCTTCAATATACCCCCCCCCCTCCTCACTAATGTTACTGGTGTTGCAGAGTCACTTTAGTTAGACACTAGTTTAGCGTTAGCTGAACGGCTAACTGGCGTTAGCCAGAGGCTACTAGCGTTAGCATGTTGAGCAATTCTATTCATGTCTCCTCGACTTCCACTGTTGGTTGATAACTGTGACGCGGCTCTCGCCTTATGTAGTAGCAAAGCAATAGTATCTGCTGTGTGTGTGTGCAGTCACAGTGCACTGCTGACAAGTGGATGAGAGGAAATTATATTAATGCATCGGTTTTTGACCGATGCAAAGACGCTACAACAAGATGCATCGCGAGTTCAGCCTGACATTTTGCCGACGCGGACTTATTCCACCGGTGCACTTGCATCGTGAACGTGTATGCCGGCGCACCGATGCAAATCGATGAATCGTCACATCACTAATGTACACACTGTCACCAGCGGTAGGGGGGAACGCAGCAGATCTGAGTCCAACTGAATCCCCGACTTTAGTGCAGGAGTGGAGCTTTAGCAGAGGGAGTGGATGGGGCCTAGGATTTACTAACCTAGGTGTAGTGTGCTGGTCCAGCTTTAACAAATTATCTCTGTATCTTTTCAATGTAAATAATAAATCAGTAACCAGTATTGTTATGTTAGCGTACTGAGCTGCGGTTAAAGGCCTTAACCACAGTTGTTATGTTAGCTACTGAGCTGCTGGTTAAAGGCCTTAACTACAGTGTTGTTATGCTAGCTACTGAGCTGCTGCAGGCCTTAACCACAGTATTATGTTAGCTATGAGCTGCTAACTATAGTTAAAGGCCACACAGTATTACATATACTCTTGTTAGCTTTATGAGGCTACATCAACACGCTCCTATGAGTGCAGCATATGTTAGCTTTATGAGGCTACATCAACATCCTATGAGTGCAGCTATAATGTTAGCTTTATGAGGCTACATCAACATGCAGGCTCCTATGAGTGCAGCTAATGTTAGCTTTATGAGGCTCTGCCCCCCCCCCCCTTCCACTCCTCTAACACCCACCTCGCTCTGCCCCCCCCCCCTCCACTCCTCTAACATTTTATTTATTAATTTATTATTATTATTTTATTTGTTGCCATTAAAATAATAGGCAAGCATAAGGCTAAAACATTTTCATAAACAATAATTTTTTTTGTTTGTTATTTGGTTATAATAAGGGCTTTTCTATGCATTTGTCTGATTGATTGATTGATTGATTGAAAGCTTTATTGACAGACTGCAGAGTGGGTACAGTACAGCTGTATTCACTTGTTGCGGTGGTCTCAACGGAACAATTTTGATTGACAGAGCCGGTTTATCTTTGGCGAGCCCGAGTCGGCTCTGGCACGGCAACCATTGCCGGGCCAGAGCCGGTTTATCTTTGGCGAGCCCGAGTCGGCTCTGCCCCGGCAACCATTGCCGGGCCAGAGCCGGTTTATCTTTGGCGAGCCCGAGTCGGCTCTGCCCCGGCAACCATTGCCGGGCCAGAGCCGGTTTATGTTTGGCGAGCCGGAGTCGGCTCTGGCACGGCAACCATTGCCGGGCCAGAGCCGGTTTATCTTTGGCGAGCCCGAGTCGGCTCTGCCCCGGCAACCAGAGCCGGGCCCCAGAGCCGGTTTATCTTTGGCGAGCCTGAGTCGGCTCTGCCCCGGCAACCAGAGCCGGTTTATCTTTGGCGAGCCGAGTCGGCTCTGGCACGGCAACCATTACCGGGCCAGATCCGGCTCATCGTTGGCGTGCCGTGCCGGACATGTGCCGAGTGTGCCGACCGGTAGCCGGAATCGGGCCGAGTATGCTGGCCACCTGGGTAGTTACTATAGCTATATCTGTACTCATACCCCCTTATTCAATAACAATACACTCTTGATTGGAAAATAACCTATAAGATTCCCTAGATGGGAAAAGCAAGGCATACACTCATTAGGAGACGTTTTCAACAAACAGGGTTTTTGTAGTTACGATGAAATACGCAAAAAATTTAATCTCACCAAGTCCACATATTATTTTTACGCACAGTTATTGGCATGTTTGAAGGCTCACAGTGTTCCATTAAGGATACCAATTGTACACCACAGATACCACAAATTCTTCTATGAAAGAGAGACATCGAGAGGTTTTGTTTCAGATTTTTATCATCAGTTACTAACATCCTCATATGAAACCCTCCATCTAGACTCAGTCTGGAGGAGGGATATACCAGACCTGGAGATAGATTTTGACTGGCAAGAAGCCTGGGCAAATGTACGACTTGCATCAAGGAACCCGGACCATCAACAAATCAATCTTAACTATATTCACAGGACATACTTAACTCCTATAAGACTGAGCAAAATGGGTCTTAAACAAGACCCCAAATGCTCCTTATGTACAAATGGGGACGAAGGGACATTTATGCACATGTACTGGGACTGCCCACCAGTTAAGATATTTTGGAAAGAAGTGACCCAGCAATTATCAAATCTCTTAACTCTGAATATACCTGTACACCCCTCTGTATTACTGCTGAATGATGTCTTTGAGTGTGCAGTACCTCCACAGCTAAAGAGATTGGTTTTATCTGGTATCACAGTGGCTAAAAAGCTGATAGCATCACAATGGTTTCAACCGGAAAAAATGTGCCGGAAGGTCTGGATTCTTACATATCTCGATGTGATTTATCAAGAAATATCTACAGCAAGAATTTTGGGTCTCAATGAATCCAAAATGACAATGTGGTTAGAAGTGGTGGAGAGAATAAAAGCTAGCATATAATGGTAGTGTCTGGTTAGGAACAAGTTATAATGGATGGATTATCCAATGGGGGGTCCGGGAGGGGGGGGTACGAGCTAGAGCATATGTGTGTAGAGTATAAGATAGCAGGTATTAGGGGTATATCCTGTATAAGACAATTAACTAAATGGTGATTTCATTGGATGTGCACTGTTAATTAATGCTTGTATATCTTATCGTGTGTTGTCATGTTTGTTTATGTGTTTGTTTAAAAAATAATAAAAAAATTAAATACAAAAAAAAGCTATATCTGTACATATCCCTTACCTACTGTTACTAGTAGTTACTATATCTGTACAGTAATAGGATTGGAAATCGAGGTCCCTTCTACCGTCATTCCAACGGCCTCTAACGCCCGTTAACGCCCTCGTCAAATGATTTTATTAGGGTGGGTGCGGCTTCTGTTTTGTGCCGCCAGGAGGCGCAAAGTCAAGTTGGAATTATATCCATCCAGCGCACCGAAAACCCGCCCCTACTCTGCCTCATGTTTACAAAATCAGCTGTTTAGCCATTAGCCATTAGCTGCTAAACTAGCGTTAGAGTCGAGGAAAAGCAATTGATGCTTTGGATCTAATGAACGAGGGCATATTGGACTTTGTTACACAGCTGTAGTCAAGTGGATTTCGTGGAGGGGCGTTTATAGGTATCAAATATCAAATATCAAATATCAAAACATATTGGATATGATCCGTACACGCTGATGAAAATAGATTTTTCTCGCGTCTTGACCGATTTTCCTGGCGTTGAGGCGATTGATATAACCAATTACCTCGTCCTCCAGACCTCCTACTACATGGCTAGCCAGATGAAGGCATACAAGAGTCTGGAGGCTTATAACTATTTGGTGTGTGGTTGGGTCAACGACCTCGGATCGAAAGCAGCATTGAATGACTGTCGTCTTGTTTTTGCGCGGGTGAGTAAATCTACTTGAGAATCACTCTTTTATATTGCTATTTCAACTCTAATGTATGTACATGGATACACCACTGGCGTCAGTCAGGCTATGCGCTAAATGTTAGCTACTATTTTCTACCTTGCCACTAGGTCAACCATTCTCAGAGGTCTGGTGCAACACCGCTAAAAACGTGGATTGTGGCGAAACGAAATGGAGAAGTTGTCACAGCACATTGTGATTGTATGGCTGGGTAAGTCATCATAATAACGCAAGGCATGTTTAACTACATAACGCTGTTGTAAAATGATGCTAACTAGCTGCCATGAAGGTGTCTGATGGTGGCCAGACGTCCAGAACAACGAGCAGTTGTCCCGAATCCTCTCCTGTTTATCCCGATAATTATCCTTTGATTGATTGATTGAAAATGTTATTAACAGATTGCAGAATGGGTACAGTACAGCTCAATACACACAATTGTTAAGGGGATGCATACCAGAGAAAGACTTTCGTCTTGTTTATATCAGGGTCCCCCATTTTCAATTCATCATGACATACAGGTAGACAGTTACTGTACTGTTGCATCTCTAGACATTTATGACATACCAGATCTACAAATCTACCAACAAATTGTCAGAATCCTGCTCGCATGTTGGAGCAGTTCTGTTCGCCATTGAAGTGGGTGTTAAAATGAGAGAGACTGAGTCCTGCACTATGGAAAAGTGCAAGTGGTTAATGCCATCACATGTCAAAAAGGTAATCAAATGCACGTAATTTACTTTTGTTTCAGTGTGAGCTGTATGTAGGGATACATTTAAAACGTTTATATTCTCTATGCCTCTCGCGCTTTCAGATTCCTGCCGCTCCAGTTGCGATGATAGACTTTTCATCTGCAAAATCTAAGAAGCAAAAACTAGATCATGCCATTGCAGGGAGGACAGGTGAGCAGAGGTGTACAGTACTGAATGCAAAATACCTGTGCAATAATATGTTCCAAGTTTCACTTTAAAGCTGCGCAATATCTGTCTTATAGAGAAACAAACACCTGAGAGTTCCACAGTCCAGTGTCCAAGAGTGAAGCAAGGATCAGAACCTTATAGTCAGTTTTTCAAGGCTTTACACCTAAACTCCCCAAAAAGTGCTGCACTGATGTCCAGGTCACCATATTGCAGAGAATTTGTCCCAAAGTCTGTGAGCAAGCTACCTAAACCACTAACTGCGTATAGGACACCAGAGACACTGCAGCTACCTCCAACAGAGTTGCAGAAAGCATGCCAGGATTTCAGACTGGAAGAGCTAACACAGTCACAGGTACAGGCAGTAGAGGAGGAGACCAAAAACCAGAGCTCATCAACAATCTGGTTCCGCCAAAGAGCAGGAAGGATAACAGCCTCTAAACTGAAGCAGGTTCTACACACAAGTATTTCACAGCCGTCAAAGTCCTTGGTCAAGTCCATATGCTACCCAGAGGCACACAAGCTCTCTACAGCTGCAACAAGGTATTTATTAGGGGAAAGTAATTGCAGGACAAGGACATCTGCAATTGACCTATTATGACACATAGGTTAGGGCTGGCTAGGAGTATGTTTAATCTTTGAGGTCTGGAGTAGGATGATGTAAACCAGTGCACTACAATTGTCCCTATAAATGCTGACCTACATCACATTTAGTAAATCAGTTACTAATTATGGTTGTACAACTCTCTCTTCCTATTGCTACTTGTATGCATTACAGGTATGGATGTAAATATGAGGCAACAGCCAGAAGACAATATGAACAACTGCAAAGTGTGGACCATGAGGGTTTCTCCTGCATGGACAGTGGACTTTGGCTGAATCCGAAGTGGCCATACATGGGAGCCTCACCAGATGGAATTGTCACATGCGCCTGTCATGGAACTGGGGTTTGTGATACCAGCTATTTCTTCAGTATGGATTTGGATATGCATTTACCATTCATGTTTTGACGTCCTCAATACCACAGTAGAGCAGGTGTATTGGCATTGTGACGTGACACCTCAATAACACAGTAGAGCAGGTGTATTGGCATTGTGACTAATGGAACTGGGATTTGTGAGAAGAGTAACCTAGTACTTTGTAATTCAATGCACAGTTTATGTTCCTACATGTTGTAAATACATAGAAACATCACGTGGTGCATGAGAGAAATTAACAGATCTTGAAGCTGAACATTTGAAAAGGAGATACTATGCAGAAGAAGTGACTATTTTCATTGTGAACTTTTAGTGCCCACACAGCAAACAGGAGGAGGCCAATCTACACCTGTGTGCTGGAGACCAGGGCTTCTGTCTCATCTTCGATGGGGACGATGTGAAACTGGACAGGAAGCATGCATACTACTCCCAAGTACAGGCTCAGCTCCACATTGTGGGTGCTGACTATTGTGACTTTGTAGTGTGGAACACAAATGACATCTTTGTAGAGAGGATTTTGCCTGATGCGGAACTCTGGGTCAATGTCATTCCCAAAGTTCAAGAGTTCTTCAGACACTGTGTTCTTCCTGAAGTGTTGGGACAGCACTTCACAAAGTGAACCAAAGCATGTTTGAAATGTTTGTCTTTAATCTGTGCATATTCCTGTAATAAATTGCAAATAAATGGTAGTTTATAGAATATGAATATCACAACAGGTCAAAATCTTACAGCTTTAGTTATATAGGCACACATAAAACAAATTGATATCTGAAATATATAGGTAGTTTAGGTTAATTAATTGTTTCTTTTGTTTGTGTAGTTATTCCTAGGTTGTTATATTTTTGTTGTTAACCACCCTGATCAAAATAAACCTTCTAAAGGGCTTCACATCACTTGTTGCTGGTGGTTCTTGGGAGCTGGGAAGAGGAGTTACATTTCCATGTTGTGCCTGGGTTTCCCCTAGGCCGTTTCCTCTGAAAACTACTACATGATATTCACTCAAATGGTCACATGTTGTGAAGAAAGAAAGCGACCAAGTTGGACAATTTTTTACAGGTGTAAGCTACATCCTACTACAACAAGCACCCAGTATTTGCATTGTGACTACATAGACAATGAATATGATTTTCTCAAGACAAAGATAATTTAATAACGGATTCAAAAATAGTTTAACTACAAACAACCATTCAAATCTAATTAGAACAGATTTAAAAATGACAAAGATTAATTGAATGAAATTAATACATTTTTATTTCAATAAAATAATAATGACACAGACAGGTAGAGGGGGACATATACATATATTTGAAATATTATTATTCAATATTATCATTAAACTATTTGTAGTCCGGGCTAGAACTACACACACCCGTTAGTGGAGGTCTGAGAAAACATTGACCCATTATTTATAATCATAAATCTACCTCAAATCATTCAATGCAAAACTATGCAGGGCATGCCTCTTATTTTCCTATTTGACCTTTGGATGAATAGAATATTGCTTACTCCAGTGGGACAACAGAGTCCGAAAGATTGGATTCACAGCAAATTACTCCAATCTTATCAATCAGCGCCAGTGACTCGCCTGTTTTTACAGCCATGTGTTCAACGGGCAGGGTACTCTGCAGAAATTGGTACTTTCTTCTCACTAATCCTATGACCCTTTCCACGTGAATACGCACATTAGCGAGTTTTCTTGTTTGCTCAACTTCATATGCAGATAGCTGGCTCTTCCATTTTGTGAAAGCAGGTATCTTCAATGAAGCACAGTAAAACCCTACACTATCCCCTATAGTAAAGCCACAGTCTGCCAGAACAATGTCTCCGGGTAACAAATTATTTAGAAGGCTACTCTCTTCAGTTATCTGCTTGTCACTCACTCTCCCTCCCCAAGCACGAGAGATGTATGTGACATATCCTTGAGGAGCAATGCCAATGAGAAATGTAACTGTGTTATGGTGTTTACCATAACCTCCACCCCACTGAGCTTTGCCTGTTTCATGTTATGTATATATATGTAGCTCAGTAGTAACTTAACAAGATAGGTTAGTACCACATGAGAGGTTGGAAAGGGTACAGTGTACATATCAGTGACAAGATTCTTTAAAGGGAAAAAAAGGGAAAAAAAATATATACATATATATATAAATACAACTAATTATTCAATATATACATATATATACACATCCCCTTTTTTATTTTTATTTTAAATAATAATAATACCCTCAGTCCAACCTAAAAAGGGGAAAAGAAGAGAGCACTACATAGTAGAAGATAACAAACTAAAAGAAAACTGAAATAAATTGTTCCTCTTAGTATAGAGATAACGAGACTACACCTTGTGACACTTTGCAACACTATGCTACCGCTTTACGGCAGTAGAAAGTGGCCGGAGGCGTCACACTTTCCAGCAAACAAAAAAGTCAGGATGCCCAACCTGTTGGATGCAAGTTTAGAAAACGAAAGAATATCAGCCAAAAAAAAAAGACTGAAAGAAACAAGGCGATTCCACCGGTTAGTTCAAAGAGTCACTATTTTCATATCGATGTAGTAACAGAGACCATGAAGAGGAATGTTCGCAAACGTAGGATATTTTCGAGATACTGTCTTAACGTTAGTAGCGAGTGAATGACTAAAGCTAGCCTGTTGGCATCGATTCGAGTCAGCAACTTTGTCATCCTAGAAGATGAGGCGACATCTTCCAAAGACTTTGACGAGAATGGAAGTTAATTACGCTGTAGTCTTGAAGAAAGCTTCGGCAGTTTTGTGATCACGAAACAGCTCCTCTTTGCCGTTGACGGTCACGCTCAGGGTGCTTGGAAAACGAAGTGAGTATCTTAAATTAAGATCTCTGAGACGCCGTTTCACTGGTAGGAAGGCCTGGCGTTTCCTTGTCAATTCAACACTGTAGTCTGGGAAGATGAAGACACGCAAGTCATTAAGGAACAACTCTTTTTTGTCACGAGCAAGTCGGAGGATCTTGACTTTATCCTGGAAGTGTTGTAGCTTTATCAGGATAGGTCTCGGGTTGGATCTGTCGTCCTGTCGAGAGGTCGGATTGCGATGAGCCCTTTCAATGGATAATGGAGTGGGAAAGTGATCCTGCCCCAGGAGTTGAGGAATCAAGCCAGCCATGAACCCGATCAGGTCCCGACCTTCAGCGGCCTCGGGGACTTTTATGAAGCGGAGGTTCAAAGATCTGCTTCTGTTCTCCATATCATCAATCTTTGTCAGCAGGTAAGAGTTGTCTTTTTCAAGTTGTATGACACGAGTGGTGAGATCATTCACATTATCTTCATTGGCTCCAACATGGTGCTCCATTAGCTGCAGATGGTCTGCTAGTGTGGATACAGAGTTCTGAATGCCTTTCAAAGTACAAATAATAGGTTCCAGCTTAGCATCCAAGAAGGCTATCATATCAGTTCTTATCTGTTGGACGATGGATTGAGATAAGGTTCTCATTGTGTCTTCATCCATTGTTTGTACTACAAACAATCAGTCGTTTAGCCAAGCAGAGTTGCTAAATTTTAGTGATATAAAGCCACAAGTCTTGTCTATAGATATAGATGTAGTGGATGTAGTGGTTTAGGAAGTCATTAAGCTACAGTTTAAATAATGAAAGAGTCAAACAGACATGAGCTCAGACCCAGCTTACTCACTCAGCAGCCATCTTGAAATTAGAACATCACGACCTAAAGCAAAGATAACTTTTAAATCATGATAACAGGCGAGATATCCGACTTCTGCACATGGACGGCTGGTCCCAGTAACACTGCTGAAAAACCGACAGAAAGAAAGAGGCAAGGTATTAGTATAAAGGCCTCAACACAGCCAGCAGACCCACTCAGAACCAGTGACACAAAACACAGGCAGGTGACAACAATCAGGATAATTACAGAGACAGCAGGTGACGACAATCAGAGACATTACAGAGACAGAGTGAGAATTCCAGGATGGCAGCAGACAAGGGCGATGAGAGGAATGGCTTCAACAGGGACACATGAAACGTCAGATGGACCCTCATAGAGGCCGGAAGGCATAGCCTGTAAGCCATAGGATTCACCCGACGCACCACTTTAAAGGGGCCTATAAAGCGAGGAGCCAGCTTTCTGGACTCCACCCGGAGAGGGAGATCACGAGTGGAAAGCCAAACC
The DNA here is from genome assembly GCF_963971535.1 of Notolepis coatsorum. Classification (NCBI taxonomy): domain Eukaryota; kingdom Metazoa; phylum Chordata; class Actinopteri; order Aulopiformes; family Paralepididae; genus Notolepis; species Notolepis coatsorum. The sequence goes on along the minus strand of NC_140173.1, from coordinate 97,306,755 downwards.
CGCTGTCCCGGACGGAAAACCGGAGCCGGACGACGCTTGCGGTTAGCTTGCCGCTGAGCCTTAACCGAGGCCTTCTGCAGCGCCGTCCGCACCCTGTTCCACATCCTGCGACAACGAGCCACATGTGCCTGGGCCGACGGCACCTCCACCTCCTGCTCCTGTTCGTGAAACAGAGGAGGTTGAAAACCATATTGACACTGAAAGGGAGACATACCAGTAGAGGAGGAGAGGAGGGTATTATGCGCATACTCAGCCCAGGCCAACCTCCTACTCCACGTCGCCGGACACCCAGCAACGTAGCACCTCAGAACGCCCTCCAGATCCTGGTTGGCACGCTCCGTCTGCCCGTTCGTCTGCGGATGGAACCCAGACGACAGGCTGACGGAGGCGAACGCCCTCCAGAACCTGGAGGCGAACTGAGGACCCCGGTCAGACACAATATCCACTGCAAGCCCATGGACCCGAAAGACGCGCTGCACCACCAGGTAAGCCGTCTCCCGAGCCGAGGGGAGCTTGGGGAAGGGAATGAAGTGCGTCGCCTTGGAGAACCGGTCCACCACCACCAGGATGGCAGTGAACCCATCCGATAGGGGAAGGCCGGAAATGAAATCCAGGGATATGTGCGACCAGGGGCGCTTGGGAATAGGAAGCAGTCGGAGGAGACCCGCCCGTGCACGGCGAGAGGTCTTACTGCGCGCGCACACCGGACAGGCCGCCACAAAGGAGCGTGTATCTCCCCCTCTGTCGGCCACCAAAACCTCCTACGGATAAACTCCAGGGTTCTGGTGGCCCCAGGGTGGCCGGTGAGAGAGGATGTATGTGCCCACTGCAGCAGGCGCGAGCGTGCCGCCTTGGGCACATACATCCGGCCCGGAAGACCCCCATAGGGATCGGGCTCCCGTGCCTGAGCCGATCTTACCACCCTATCTATGCCCCATGACACGGGTGCCAAAATCAAGGCCTGTGGAATAATAGGGTGGGGCTTCTCCTCTCGACCCGGAAGATCAAACTGGCGTGACAGGGCATCAGGTTTGATGTTCTTGGAATCGGGTCGATAGGAGATGGAAAATCGAAATTGAGTGAAGAATAACGCCCACCTGGCCTGGCGAGCGTTAAGGCGTTTAGCCCCTTGGATGTAAGCCAAGTTCTTATGGTGAGTCCAAACAATGAAAGGATGTGCCGCCCCCTCTAACCAATGTCTCCATTCCTCCAGTGCCAACTTGATTGCCAACAACTCCCGATTACCCACGTCGTAGTTACGCTCGGCCGGAGACAGCCGGCGTGAAAAGAAGGCACAAGGATGCACCTTACCGTCCTTTAAACATCTCTGCGAGATTACCCCTCCCACCGCGGTGTCAGAGGCATCCACCTCCACAATGAACGGAGCCTCTGCGTCGTGACGGATTAGTACAGGGGCGGAGGTAAATCGACGTTTGAAGTCGCAGAAGTACGACTCTGCCCTAGGCGACCATTCAAAGCCAGGGAGAGAGGACTTAGTGAGAGCTGTTAATGGATTGACTAAGGCGCTAAAATTGCGAATAAAACGCCTGTAAAAATTAGCAAAGCCCAAAAACCGTTGTAACTCCTTGAGCGACGAAGGCCGTGGCCAATCCAAGACTGCACTCACCTTGGCTGGATCCATGCGCAGATCACCCTTCGTCAACACAAAGCCCAAGAAGGAAACGGTGTCAGTGTGAAACAAATAGTTGATGCTTAAGGAGACGTTGAAGCACCTCACGAACGTGCAGTTGGTGTTGCACCATATCGCAAGAAAAAATTAGGATGTCATCTAAGTACACAAATACTGACACCCCAATTAGATCCCGCAGCACGTCGTTGACCAGGGCTTGGAAAACCGCCGGAGCATTAGCTAAACCAAAAGGCATGACCAAATACTCATAATGCCCATTAGGAGTATTAAAAGCAGTTTTCCACTCCTCTCCTTCTATAATCCTGACCAAGTTGTATGCATTACGTAAGTCAAGTTTAGAAAAGACCTGCTCCCCCTGTAAGCACTCAAAGGCGGTATCCATGAGGGGCAAGGGATAACGGTTCTTGATGGAAACGTCGTTCAACCCCCTATAATCAATGCACGGCCGCTGACCTCCATCTTTTTTAGCCACAAAAAAGAAGCCAGCGCCTGCGGGGGATGTGGACGGTCGGATATGCCCCGCAGACAGTGCCTCTCGAATGTAAGTGTTCATGGACACCGTCTCAGGGCGAGAGAGAGAGAACATCCGCCCACGGGGCGGAGAAGCACCGGGTAGAAGATCAATAGGGCAGTCGTAAGGTCTATGAGGCGATAGTGCGTTAGCACGCGTTTTACTAAAAATGTCCGCCAGGTCACAATAGACCGCAGGCACACCTGCCAAATTGGGGTTGGGAGATAATAAAGAATCTGCAACGTCCACCGTCACCCTGGAGAGAGACAAAAGAGGGGGACGGGACGGATGAACTCTCGCCAACGTCACAAGCCAAGGGTGACCTAAAACAATGTCAGAATGGGGAGACATGACAACAAAAAAATGCAAATATTCCCCATCGCTACCCGCTACCTGAACCCACAGTTTCCCGGTGCGCTGGGTAATAAGTCCACTGCCGAGCGGTTGGCCGTCTGGCGATCGGACAGGGATGGGCACCTCTAGTGTCTCTAAGGGAACCCCCCATTCTAGAGCCACCCCCACATGGATCAAGTTGCCCGCAGCCCCCGAATCTACTAAAGCCCTGGCCGTCTTAGAAGAATCCCCCCACCCAACAGTCATATCAAAAAAGGTACGTGAGTCGTCTATGACAGGAGAGAAATGCCCACCTGCTAGCACCTTCCCCAGGTCTAGCGGGCCCCTCCATTTCCCGAGCCACGACAGGCGGCGAAGCGATGTCCCGTGCGGCCACAACGAAAGCAGCGCCTCTTGTTGACCCGCCTCTGCCTCTCCGCTTCAGAGAGGCTCAGCGCTCCCAGCTGCATGGGCTCGTCGTCGCCCCGGTGCTCTCTCATGGGCTGGTATGCTGGTCATTCGACACTAGGAGAGGGGCGGAAGAGTACCTGTGACGAAGCTTCCCTCTCGCGCTCCCTCTCCCAGTGACGATTATCCAATCGTATGGCCAGGTTGATCAGCAGATCCAGGTGCTCGGGTAGCTCCCGTGTAGCCAGCTCGTCCTGCATGCGAACGGAGAGACCATGCAGGAAGTGGACACAACAGGGAATCTCAGGCCAGGCCGCCTCTCGAGCCACAATGCGGAAATCAATGGCGTAGTCTGCTACAGCGCGAATGCGCTGCCGGCAGGACATAAGTCGACCGCCGGCCTCGTAAATGGAAATCACCCTGGAGGTATCGAATACACGACGTAACTCCAGGGTGAAGGCATCCGCGCTGCGGCAGACCACAGACCCACTCTCCCACTCCGCTGTGGCCCAAGAGAGAGCACGACCTGTGAGGAGGGTTATAATGTATGCTACCCGAGACACATCGCTAGGGAAAGTACAAGGTTGTAATTGAAAAATAAAAGAGCACTGGGCGATGAACTCACGACAGCCGGCTGGAGCCCCTCCATAACGATCCGGCGGCGGCAGGCGTGGCTCTCGGTATTCCTCCCGATCTACCGGATACCCCAGCTCTCCGTCCCCGCCGATCGATGACGCTCCTGCTGTTGATCTCATTGCTGGTGTCGTCCCAGCGGCTGCAGAGCGGGCCTGGTTCGCCGCCGGCAACGCTGTTTCCGCCGTCTCCTGAGATGTTAGGGAAAGATCTCCCAGTCGACCCAGCTCGACCTCGACTGCCATCTGTCGATCCATCAGGATTCTGAGCTGGTCCCGTAGAGCTACGACTTCATCCCGCATCTCCTCGTTGGAACTCATGGTTGGCTAGAGCTTCTGTTACAAACGATAGGTAAGTGAGTTCCAAGTTGTCAAGGAAATGAGACAGAGAATAGGGTACTCTCTCTCTGTTTATTACAAAGGTAACAAGAGTAATTCAAGTACACAGAGAGAGAGCTTAGGTCAGCGCTTGTTCCAGCAATCTTGTCCGTAGTGTAAGGTGAAGCTCTAGCAAATGACAGAAGATAAGAGCAGACATTAAATGGGCACATACCAAACATTCCACGCTGTCAATTAGTGACAGCAGTCTGACAGCCAGTGACAGCACCCAGGTGTGACAGACAATTAGTGTAGACATACAAAGTGAACCCAAAACAACAGGAAGTAACCCAGGCAGACAGTAGGATACTATCCTAAGGAGGATAGGATCCAGAACGTTACACATATGGTGAAGAAACGGTCCATGTTGTGCTCATTATATATCTATATAATGATCTATATAGTGTGTATAGACTAAAATGGCGCTGCTAAGACCGGCCGCCGTTCTGTTAGCTCCGTCGAGACTGTGCTTACTTTTGTAAATTTTTATAGTTTTAAGAGTTTTATTTGCACCAAATGTTGCATTAAATGTGTATGACCGTCAGTCACTCATTGAAATTGGATTAAGGAAAACTTACCAACTGGATTGCTCTCTGGATCGGATTGCTGAACAACAACAGTGGCCAGCGGAGATCCTTTGTTGTGGCCGACGCAAGGAAAAGGGGAGACGGCGAGGAAGGAGAGCTGGGGTCCGAAACGGATTGAGATCCAGGCGACACAGAACCACATTGCCCAGCATATTGTTGGCCAATGTGCAATCAATAGGAAAGAAACTGGACGACATCAGAGCACGGATTCAATTCCAGAGGGACATTCGGGACTGCAACGTCCTTTGTTTCACCAAGACTTGGTTGACTCCGGATGTCCCAAACCATGCAATAGAACCGGCAGATCACTTCTTCGTTCTCTGCAAGGACCGAACGGCAGAAGAATCACTAAAGACGAGAGGAGGCGGCATAGCTTTCATGGTAAACAAGGAGTGGTACGATCCAGGCAACGCAAAGGAATTGTCTAACCACTGCTCCCCAGACCTGGAGTTTATCACCATCAAATGCCAACCCTTCTTTCTCCCGAGGGAGTTAACGTCCATCATCATGATCGGAGTGTACATCCCACCACAAGCAAACACTGGGGTCGCACTCTCGAAGCTTCACGATGAGGTAAACAAACAACAGATAGCTAACGTTGACGCTGCCATTTCGGTTCTGGGCGATTTCAACAGCGCAAGTCTTAAAAAGGTGTTGCCAAATTTCTATCAGCATGTGACCTGTCCCACCAGAGGCGAGAACATATTAGACCATGTATACTCGCAATTTAAGAATGGGTACAAGGCACAGGCTCTTAGTCCATTCGGCAAGTCGGACCACGCTGCCATCTTTCTTTTGCCAAAGCATAAACAGAGTGTTATGTACTAGAGGCCTGATCACTCCTGTGTCACCGGGCATGCAGGTGAGGCCTGCCAATTAGCCAATTAGTGCTGATTGGTTACTTGCTGGGGAGCTTTAAAGGCAGTCCTAGTAACACACATGCAGAGTCTGTGCTTAGAGAAAGAGCTGTCAGGTTCTTCCAGTCCATGTCCGTTGGTTTACCTTAGTACTTTAGTTTACATTTACATTAATAGTTCCTTGGTTTAGTAGCATTTTGAGTTAGAGCACAGGGTTTTGGTGTTGGTTACACATAGGTTGCGTACCCATGAGCCAGGGTCGTAACAGTTGGGCGCTTGTCCGGGATCTTTTACCCCTAGAACTTTGTTTGGTGTTTTTTTTTGTGTTGCACGGGGTGTCATCGTATTATGGTTTGGGTGGTGTTCGTTACATATGGTGTAACGTGGGGGCTGAGCCATTTCATCAAACAGGTGAGTATGCCGTATTTGTTTGTAATTTGATGTGACTACTTATGCTGTTAAAATATATAGTTTAGTGGGCACCACATGTAGATAGGGACATTATTTTCTGGTTGTTGGTTAGCGTCCTGTGCACCACGTACTCCTGGGGCGGTCAATGAAATGATTGGTATATGATCTTTGACTGGTAGCAGGTGTGGTTGAAGAAAGTTAGGTCTACAGGGCATTAGTTTAAGGGTAGGTAGATTAGGGTGGCCAGAAAACACAGGTAGTGTGGTAGGGCTTGATTTAGTGTTTCTTAGGGTAGACATGTGGTGGGCCGGTTTTTTCTGCAGTTTAGACGTAGAAGCATATGTAGTCATATCAGGTTAGAAGGCGCACCTGTTTGGAATTGTTTGTTGGATTTATTTTGTTTGTTTGAGTGTTTGGTGAGCATACCTGGTAGCACCTAACACCCTGCGTGTATGACACGTCTATTTGGGGTGGGTATGTTTTATTTTTATGTTTTTTTTGCGTCTTAGAAATGTGCGCTCCGTAGCACACATTGCCACTGCGTCCCTTTATGGTTATTATTAGTGGCTTTGGCATTCTTTATGTTTATGGTTCTTCAGTGGTTCGTCGTGGTTCTTTAGTCGTTCTTCAGTGGTTCTTTAGTGTTTCTTTAGTGGCTCTTTAGGTAGGTTGTGTGTGTGCTAGGGTGCTTTTGGCAGCTTTTGTGACTCTAAAGTGAACGGGTTGTGTCTGGTTCAGTGACAATGGCTTCCATCAGGGACTTTGTTGATCGCCCGTCTCATGACTTGTTAGACAAGTTTTCCAAAGAACAACTGCTGGAACTTGCTGTACACTACAGGGTAGAGCTTTCTGCAGGGGAGAAACATTTGAAGCCGTCTGCCTTGAGTGCTTTAAGGGTGTTACTCATTAGAGAGGAGGTGCTTGAGGAGAGGGTGGAGGAGCCTCCTTCGTCTGGCGCGTCTCCGCTATTACCTGGGGTAGAGGGTGAGTGGAGGATTAGGGAGTTGGAGTTTAGGGAAAGGCAGCTAGAGCGTGAGGAGAGGAAAGAGGAGCGTGAGCTTAAGGAGAGAGAGAGGAAAGAGGAGCGTGTGTTTAAGGAGAAACAAATGTTGCTGGAGCACGAGTGTGCACAGAAGGAGCTTGAATATAAGCATGCTGCCTTGCAGGCGGGTGCTCTGCATCCAGAGTCACGTTCCGGGTTTGATGTAGGCAGGAATATTAGGATGGTGCCACCATTTTTTGAGAAAGACGTGGAAAGATATTTTCCCCTTTTTGAACGGGTGGCAACCACATTGAAGTGGCCTGATACCGCCTGGACACTGCTGCTGCAATGTGTTTTGGTTGGTAGGGCACAAGAAGCCTACACTGCTCTGTCCCTTGAACAAAGCGCTGATTATGAGCTGGTTAAAGCTTCCATTTTGAGGGCTTATGAGTTGGTCCCTGAGGCCTATCGTCAGCGTTTTAGAGGTTATCGTAGGTCGGAGGGGCAGTCTTATGTTGAGTTTGGAAGGGAGAAGGAGAACCTGTTTGACAGGTGGTGCACTTCTCAGAAGGCAGAGTCAAGAGAGCAGCTTAGGCAGTTGATTCTCCTAGAGGAATTTAAAAGATGTGTTCCTGATACCGTTTCCACACATCTAAATGAGCGTGGGGTATCGAAGATAGGCGACGCCGCTGTCTTCGCTGATGAGTTTGTGTTGACACACAAGTCCGTGTTTTTGGAGGACTACCGTGTTGAATCCGGGGATAGGCGTCCTGCTCAGGGGGGCCGTTTCCCAAAACCTGTGTCTGCTGGTCAGTTAACTTCACCTCCTAGGCGGGGTGGTTCTGCTGGTGCATTCCCAGAAGGGATTATCTGTTTCTACTGTAAAGAACCTGGTCATATCGTTGCTGCATGCCCGGTGCTTGAGCAGAAAAATTTCAGAACTGTGGCTCTGGTAGAAACCATATGCAGGACGCCTATACCAACGTTAGATGGGGAAAGTATCAAACGTGTGGACAAAGAGCTCGAGGGTTCCTCAAGGTTTATGATGAATGGATTTGTTTCCCTGACTAATGCACTAGAGTCCAAACAGGCTATAACAATTTGGAGAGATACCGGTGCTTTTCAGTCCCTCATTCTGGAGGGGGTTTTGCCGTTTTCAGAAAACTCTTCTTTGCATTCCGGTGTCATTGTTCGGGGCTTTGGGGGTGGATTTGTGGATGCACCTTTGCATGAGGTCACGCTCAATTCTCCCTTAGTATCAGGCAATGTTGTTGTGGGGGTATGTTCTCACATTCCCATAAAGGGGGTGTCCTTCATTCTAGGGAATGATTTGGCTGGTGACAAAGTGTTGGCTACTCCGGTTGTAACTCCCATTCCTGTGGTTTCTGAGGTCTCTAATGAGCTGGCACAGAAACACCCAGGAGTGTTTCCTGTGTGTGCTGTGGCACGAGAAATGTCAAAGGACAAATGTGATGTTGTTGATACTTCGACTTGGGACATTACACTTAGTGACACATTCTTTGTTGAATTAAAATGTGTACCTGTTGAGGATTTTGGAAAGCACACTGTGGATGTACCTCTGCATAATGATTCTCTTGATTGTGGTTGTGTGTTAGGCCCGGTGGTGAAACCAGAGTTGACATGCGTGCCGGAGAAGCATGTGACAGGAGATGATATGGCAGCGCAGTGTCTCAAGGTCTTCCCAGCCTGTACGGTGGCTGAGTCCACGAACGAATTGGAGGATGAGTGTGGGAAGGATGCTATGAGAGGTGCTGTTGTTTAATGTGACACCGTTCTAGTTGGAGAGGCTACTAAGCTTGACTTAGGCTGCCAGCCTTCCCACAGTAGCTCTATTGTCCCTAATGTTTCACTTGTGGGCAGGGATGGTCCCAGTATGTCAGTTGATGATTCTGACATTGATCCACATGTCCACACTGATTCTCTGCCATGCACTAGGTGTGATGGTCAACCTAGTTACCTGTGTCCTGTGGAGCAGGAGCCGCCTTCGCGACCTGGTCTGTTGAGTGGCAGCCATTTTGATTTTGATCAGGACAATGTTACTTTGGGTGACGCCATTTTAGATGGTGTTCCAGACGTTATTGTGACTGTCGTACTGCCATGTTCCCGGTACACTGGGGTACAGCCTACTCTGGATGTTCACGGTGTGCAGTATCCTGAACTGCCAGTGCCAGGTGGGATGGATATGGGTGCAGTGGTGGTATCAGTGATCTATGGTTTTGTTGTGCTGTGTTCTGTTCTGTTAAGCGCAGTTCTCAGGTTGATTTCGGTTTGCAGTATAATTTTGACAGATCGGTATCGGTGGTCATGTTCGACAGGGGCCGACCCGGTTCTTGCCTTGAACCATTTTGATGTTTACGTTGGATCCTCCAGTTTACCCCTTGTTGTGTATACAGACCATAACCCTTTGGTTTTTCTTCGCAGCATGGTGAACTCGAACCATCGTTTGATGCGATGGAGTTTGTTCCTCCAGGCGTATAACTTGGATATTCGCCACATCGTGGGAGGGACAACGTGCTAGCAGACGCCCGCTCACGATCATAGTACCGGTGTTTGTGGTACCCGTTATCGCTGTTGTGGTAGTGGCCCTGACAACTAAGGGGTCACAGTTGTTTTTTGTTTTGTTTATGGGTTGTTGTGTAGTGGTTGCCTCTTGGGCAACCAGTTTGGTGGGGGAGGTGTTATGTAATAGAGGCCTGATCACTCCTGTGTCACCGGGCATGCAGGTGAGGCCTGCCAATTAGCCAATTAGTGCTGATTGGTTACCTGCTGGGGAGCTTTAAAGGCAGTCCTAGTAACACACATGCAGAGTCTGTGCTTAGAGAAAGAGCTGTCAGGTTCTTCCAGTCCATGTCCGTTGGTTTACCTTAGTACTTTAGTTTACATTTACATTAATAGTTCCTTGGTTTAGTAGCATTTTGAGTTAGAGCACAGGGTTTTGGTGTTGGTTACACATAGGTTGCGTACCCATGAGCCAGGGTCGTAACACAGAGTCTTAAGCGCGCACCGGTAGTATCGCGAGAGGTTAAGCGTTGGACTGTGACCTCAGAGGAGACACTCCAGGCTGCACTGGAATGCACAGACTGGAGTGTGTTCCGTGATAACACAGCCAATATTAACGAATACACTGAAACAGTGCTTGACTTTGTCTGTACTCTTGTAGAAGAAACAATCCCCTCTACCACAATTAGAATTTACCCAAATCAAAAGCCCTGGGTAGATAAATCCGTCCGTGAGGCTCTGAAAGTGCGCACCTCAGCCTACAACGCCGGGCTTGTGACAGGCAACATGAATGAACACAAGATGGCGAGATACAACGTCAGGAGAGCAGTAATAGAGGCAAAACGGCATTTTAGGGATAAAGTTGAACTTCAGTTTGAACAGGCTGACTCTAGAGGTATGTGGCAGGGCCTCAGAACGATGACAGATTACAAAGGCACCTCCCTCAAACTGAACAGTGACATCTCCTTAGCAAATGATCTCAATACCTTCTATGCAAGGTTTGAGGCTGTGAACAACAACACCAGCCTACAAACCACTGCAATGGGGGGGGGGGGAGGGGGTGCTGCTGATGGAGATTCAGTGTTCAGAATAACAGAACATGAGGTGAGGAGGACCTTTAAGAAAGTGAATATCAGGAAGGCAGCAGGACAGGACGGCATCCCCGGCCGCATCCTAAAAGTCTGTGCCGGCCAACTGGCCCCGGTATTCACTGACATATTTAACCTGTCCTTAGAACAGGCTGTCATCCCCACCTGTCTGAAGAAGTCCACCATCATCCCTGTACCCAAAGAATCTATGCCCGCTTGCCTCAACGACTACCGCCCTGTAGCTCTCACCTCCATAGCCATGAAGTGCTTTGAGAAGCTAGTGAAGGGCTACATCTGTTCCTCCCTCCCCATCAACCTGGACCCCCTGCAATTTGCATACCGCCCCAACAGGTCCACGGAGGACGCCATAGCCCATGTGCTGCACACAGCAGCATCACACCTGGACAACAGGCAGGGGAACTATGTGAGAATGCTGTTCATCGACTACAGCTCAGCATTCAATACCATAGTCCCCTCCAAATGCATAGCCAAGCTCAGGGACCTGGGCTTGAACTATGACCTCTGCCAGTGGGTCTTGGACTTCGTGACGGGTAGACCCCAGGTGGTAAGAGCAGGCAACTACACCTCCTCATCCATCACGCTCAACATAGGGGCCCCCCAGGGCTGTGTTCTGAGTCCCCTCCTCTACTCCCTGTACACACATGACTGTGTGGCACAGCGGAACAACAACACAATCATCAAATTTGCTGATGACACAGTAGTGGTGGGCCTGATCTCTGCCAACGACGAGAGGGCCTACCTGGAAGAGGTAGAGAATCTGTCGCAGTGGTGTCAGGAGAACTGCCTCTCCCTGAACGTCAGCAAAACAAAAGAGATGATTGTGGACTTCAGGAGGTCGGGGGTCAGGGACTACAGCCCCCTCAGCATCGACGGGGCACCAGTTGAGAGAGTGAACAGTTTCAAGTACCTAGGAGTCCACATATCCGAGGACTTGACATGGACCACACACATTGACAGTGTTGTGAAGAAGGCACGGCAACGCCTCTACTTCCTCAGGCGCCTAAGGAAGTTCCAAGTCAGTCAGAAGATCCTTAAGAACTTCTACTCATGCACAATAGAGAGCATCCTGAATGGCAATATCACCTCCTGGTTTGGGAATAGCACCGCACAAGACCGCAGCAGACTACAGAGAGTGGCCCGTTCAGCCGAACGCACAATTGGAGGTGGGCTTCCCACTCTCCAGAACATTTACAACAAGCGGTGCATGGGTAAGGCTAAGAGAATGATCAAAGACTCCAGCCACCCAAACAACTGCCTCTTTGAACTGCTGCGGTCAGGCAAGCGATACCGGAGTCTCATGGCTAGCACAGAAAGACTCAGAAGAAGCTTCTATTCCCAGGCCATTAGGTTGCTCAACGAACAATAGCACCATGCAACAACCATCAAAAGCACTCACAGCACACACATCCACACGCACACACTCACTTTAAACAAACAACTCACTGCAGCACCCACTCTACACACTTTAGAACACCTAAACACACTTTATATTTATTGGCAAATAATTTGCACTACAACCCATACCTCAGTACACCTTACTGTAAATTGTACCTAAATTGTACCTCATCCCATTTCTGCTTTGCACTATAAAGTATATTGTAATTAGTATATTGTATAGTATATTGTATGGTAACTCAGTTTTCTTCTACTCTGCATTGAACATTGTACATATGTACATACTGAACACTTGTGTCTATGTACGTGACTTCTATTTTATACTTGCTATACTTATTTTATTTTATACTTATTCTTTTGTCTAGCACAGTCTCTGGAGCGTAACAGAAAGAAGCATTTTGTATAAAAGTATTCTGTACTTCTGTATGACAACTAATAAAGAAACTTGAAACTTGTGTGTGTGTGTGTGTGCGTGTGTGCGTGTGTGCGAGTGTGCGAGTGTGTGTGTGTGTGTGTGTGTGTGTGTGTGTGTGTGTGTGTGTGTGTGTGTGTGCGTGTGTGTGTGTGTGTTTGTGTGTGTGTGTGTACTGGTATGTGTGTCTATATGTGTGTGCTCACTACGTGCCCAGTCATAATACTATATATATATTATATATATATATATAACACTGTAAATCTCAGCTCTCTGTTCAACAGCTAATCAGGAGGATCTCACTCTCTCTCTGTCTCTCTGTGCAGGGGTGGCTGTCCTGTTCTCTCCTGGACTTGGGGTCAATATTACATCGCAGAAGGAGGTGAAGGTGTGGTGGGACAGAGTGATCCAGAGGCCGGTTACTCAGGGCGACAAGACTGGCCTGGAGAACCTCCAGACCCTGGTGAAGTGCATCACCCTCCGGCGCACCAAGAGCAGCGAGGTGAAAGAGCTGCGGGGGGGTCTGGGGGAGCGCCTGGGGCGGGGCCTGTCCAGCGGTTCAGACGAGGAGTGTTCTGTCTGCCTGGAGTCGGTCCGCCTGCCTGTCATCACATACTGTGCTCATGTCTACTGCCGCTCTTGCATCACTCTGGTCGTCAGCACGGAGCAGGAACATGCGCGCTGTCCTCGCTGTCGAGGTGAGATCAGGGCCGGTCGGCTGGTGGAGTTCCCACAGGAGATGGAAGAGGAGGAGGTTAAAGCTCTGATGGACAACCTGCTCAGGGTGCGCGATGAGGACGGCAGCATCAAGAGTCTGGTGGTCTCTCAGTTCACACGTTTCCTCACCATACTAGAGACCCCATTCAGGGACCATGGTTTCAGTTTTGTGCGTCTGGACGGCAGATTGACTCAGAAGAGGCGGGCCCAGGTCATCAGGGAGTTCCAGAGCCCCGGCCGCGGCCTCGTCATCTTGCTCCTGTCACTCAAGGCTGGAGGGGTTGGGGTTAACCTGACCGCTGGCCTGCCTCCCACGTCTACCTCATGGACCCGGCGTGGACCCTGCATCGGAGCAGCAGGGTGTGGACCGCTGCCACCGTTTTGGGTAGACCAGGAACGTGGGGGACTCTGTGGAGGAGAGCATGGTGGAGATCCAGAGGGAGAGGCAGGACCGGGTGGAGAGTGCTTGGGGACTGGGGAATGCAATGGGTACTGTGGGGGGGGAGGGGCTGAACATATGCATTTGAATGTCAAGTGGTTTTTATGTGCTGGAGGAGGTTTTTGGAGTTTGTAGGGGTGGTTGTGTGTGTGTGTGTGTGTGTGTGTGTGTGGGTGTGTGCGTGCAGGTGTGTGTGTGGGTGTGTGTGCGGGTGAGTGTGTGGGTGTGTGTGTTGTTTTTATGAAGATGCCGTGAGATTTTTGTGTCTCTATTGACTGTTTTTAGTTGACATGTTTTAATAAAAGAACATCAAAAGTCAAAGTCTCTCTGTCTCTCTCTCTCTCTCTCTCTCTCTCTCTCTCTCTCTCTCTCTGTCTATATCTCTGTCTCTGTATATCTTTCTTTCTTTCTTTCTTTCTTTCTTTCTTTCTTTCTTTCTTTCTTTCTTTCTTTCTTTCTTTCTTTCTTTCTTTCTTTCTTTCTTTCTTTCTTTCTTTCTTTCTTTCTTTCTTTCTTTCTTTCTCTCTCTCTCTCTCTCTCTCTCTCTCTCTCTCTCTCTCTCTCTCTCTCTCTCTCTCTCTCTCTCTCTCTCTCTCTCTCTCTCTCTCTCTCTCTCTGAATTTGTCTAGAGTGACATTGATCACATTGAATTCTGGGAGTGTAGTCCTTTCATCAAATAGCTGAGTTGACGTTTTTCCTTTCAAAGCCCTGTACTGAGATTTTGTTAGAATGTTACCAGAATGTTTCACATGACATTGATTGAAAACTATCGGCTCAAATCTTACAATTGATGGCTTATTTTGAAGGTATGAACCTGTAGTTTCATATTATGTAAAACATGTTTAATTCTGAGGGAGGAGGGGCCACCAGCCCAGACTCTAGAGGGTTGGGGTGTTTGTGTTGCACTGGAATCACATGAATAAAAGAAATTTGTCAGAACGAAATGCCAAGGTCACAGAGACTCTGACATCGCTTTTCTTCTGCATTCGTCACAGAGAAGAATGTAAGAAAGTGGTTAACACTGTCGCCTCACAGCATGAAGGTCCTGGGTTCGATTCCCGCAGAGTTATTCTTCTTCTCACTGACATCGACTTTCTTCTGCATTCCTCACAGAGACTGCAAGAAAGTGTCAAAGCATCATGTTATTCTTCGCTGTTGCATAACGATTGTTGGATCACATTGATCCCTCTTTGAAAATCAGTTTTAAACCTTAACCCAACCGTGACCGTGATAATTGAATTGTATTATGTCTGTGGCAGAGAGATATTGACAGTAATATGGATCACCAAGAGCTCGTTCTCTTGAGTTTTCTATTTCAAATGTATGTTGTGGCCTCATCAGAGGCGGAGAGCTGCTTCATGAATCCCAAACCTGATATTACAAGCTTTCCGATGAGACCAATCTAACAGAATTGGATACTGGATAAGTCCAAGCGCTGAAGTTAAAATGCCTAATGTAATTTCCCATTCCACGTATTCTCTCCTCATGTCCCATGTCCTATGTTACACATACATAGATAATGGATATATGCAGCCTCACCAGGTAGTATCATATTGTTGGACACAGTAAAGCCCAAGAGATTATTTTCATCATGGTCCTTTACCTGTTTGTGTGTGTTTGACTGTGTGAGTGAGTACATGAGAACATAAGATAAGATATCATTTTATTGATCCTGCACTATTGCACTATTTTACTCTGTCTATTTTATCTTACTCTTTTTATTATTGTCTATCTAAAACTGAATCAAACCATATACAAGATGCCCTGTTGTGATGTTAGATCCTAATGTGAAGAATTGTGATTTTATATATCTGCACTTTATGTGCTCATTTTATGCCTGTCTTTTTTCTGTTGTGAAGCACTTTGAGCTGCAGTTTCTGTATGAAAGGTGCTATACAAATAAAGTTTATTATATTATTATTACAGTCAGCCAGCTGGGTCTCCACACAGGAAAATTCGCAGAGTAAAATTTACTCAAATTGAGTAAAATTTTACTCCCAAAAAGAGAGTATTGGCTCCTAGTCCAAATAGAGTTCTTCAGTTATTTCTACTCCATTTAGTGTTAACATTTAACTCTACAAAATGTCAATTTGCTCCATTTAGCATAAAGTAAAAACAACTCTAACATCATTTCACTCAACACAGAGTTGTATTTTACTCCGTAGAGTTGTGATTCCATCAATAGAGTTGTATTTGACTCTGTATAAGAGTAGTAATTGCCTCAATATAGAGTTATAATTCCCTCAATATGGAGTGTTATTTTAATCTATAGAGTTATTTTTCACTCAATATAGAGATATTTTAAGTTATATTTCACTCAATATAGAGTGGTATTTTAATCAATATAGAGTTATATTTCACTCATTAGAGTTATATTTCACTCAATATAGAGATATTTTAAGTTATATTTCACTCATTATAGAGATATTTTAAGTTATATTTCACTCAATATAGAGTGGTATTTTAATCAATATAGAGTTGTAATTCCCTCAATATGGAGTTGTAGTTCACTCAATATAGAATAGATTTCACTCAATATAGATGTGAGGATTGGTCCAATACCGCACGCTTCCAGGTACCAATTGCCCTCACGCACCTGAAGTGAGTTTCAAATCAGCTCGGTGGAGCCCTTATATACTCTGGGGGTCTGTAGGTTCTGTGTCAGGTCGTTTTGCTTACCACTACCTGCTGCTTGTTCCTCCTGTGTGTTTCTCCGTCGTTTCTCCAGAACGTCTTTGGAAGTCGCCGCTCTTGCTCCTCTCTGCCATCCGTGGATCTGTGCCTCGTAGATCGTTTTGCGCAATTGCGCCTTGGTGAGTTTTTGGAAACGTACTTTTTTGGATGCTCTGTTTTTTCCTCGCATTTTCCTGGACTCGGGAACTTTCTGTTTTTGTGTGTTTTGGTAAACACTGAAGATGTGTCGCTTGTGTTAGTACTGGACTCAGCTAATAATACTGGACTGCCTCGTATTCCATACGCTCGTTTGTTGACATTCTCTCTCTCTCTCTGTTCCTCCCCGAGTGGATCTGTTCCTCCCTGAGTGGATGTCCAAGTAGCTGCAGAGCCGCGGAGTCAGAGGCGCAACGCCACAGTGCCGTCTCTGCTCTGAGCCGAGCTGCAGAGCCGCAGAGCCTACTCTGCCCAAGGACATTTTCCCCTTATGCTTTTTGTTGTTTTTGCTCTTCTCTGTTTTGGAAATAAATACGCCCTGGTTTTTGGCTAACTCTGAACTACCTGTCTGTGCCGTGCTGTTGGGGTTGTTTACAAACCATAACATTACGACCCGACCATGTCGACCCCAGCCGACACAGACAGAGTTAGAGCAGCGTTGGCGGTCCAGATCCAGCTGACCAACGACCACACCCAACAGTTAGGTGCGGCTGCGGCTGCTGTGCAGGACCTCCGGGCCCAGGTCCAGCCAATTCAGGATTCTCTTGACACTCTGGCCACCCAGCAGACTACCCAGGGTAATCAGCAGGCTGATATTCTGCACCAGCTACAGGCTCTCAGTGCAGCATTTAACACCCTGCTTTTAACCCCACCTGTGCCAGGAGTCCCAGCCAGATCACCACCCGCCGCCGCGACGGACCCCGCACCTCCCGACCTCGCACCTTGGGAGCCCCGTCTCTCCAACCCACGTTTGTTCGACGGTAACTTCGAGGAGTGTGCCACATTCATCATGCAATGTGAGTTGGTTTTCATTCATCAACCCAGCCGATTTACGTCAGAGGGAGCCCGAGTAGCGTACATGACTAACCTGCTCACAGGCCGAGCAGCACAGTGGGTTACTGCCTCCTGGTCTATGAGGGCTGATTTTTGTTTCTCATACCCAGACTTCGTGGCAGAGCTCCGAAGGGTTTTCCACCACCTAGCTCGTGGCCAGGACCCGGGAGCTCGGTAGGGCACCTTCCGGCAGGGCAGTGGCAGTGTCACCAACTACGCGCTGGAGTTCAGACTGGCCGCAACCGAGAGCGGTTGGAATGATCGGGCGCTTCATCTCACCTTCCTGAAGGGGCTCAACGACGCTGTAAGGGACCAGCTCGCAACCCGAGAAGAGCCCGATTCTCTCGAGGGCCTTATCAGCCTCGCCATTCGCATCGACGGACGCCTCCGGGAGAGAAGGCGTGAGAGAGCACGACTGGGACCCCCAGAGGTTCCCCAGACCCCCCGTACTCGTGACTGTTCTGCTGACCGTCCTGCCCCCTCCGCGACTGGTGACCCTTTTCCCTCCCGAGCTG
Organism: Notolepis coatsorum; assembly: GCF_963971535.1. Classification (NCBI taxonomy): domain Eukaryota; kingdom Metazoa; phylum Chordata; class Actinopteri; order Aulopiformes; family Paralepididae; genus Notolepis; species Notolepis coatsorum. Next base: position 97,289,175 of record NC_140173.1, on the reverse strand, counting down.
TGACCAAGGAGGAACCCATGCAGCTGGGACGCACCCTCCTTAGCCCAGCCGAACGGGAGTCCAGGCTCAGGTCCGGCCTATGTCTCTACTGCGGCCGGGATGGACACCGTATCTCCAATTGCCCTACCCGGCCAAAAGACCAGGCTCGCCGGGACCCCGGGAGATCCTGGTGAGCCGTTTTTCCTGTTCCCACACCCGTGCACCACCTAACCGTCTGACGAGCGTCACCCTAGCCTGGGCGGACCAGCGGGCGACGGTGGGTGCACTCATTGACTCGGGTGCTGATGAGAGTTTCCTGGACGTTGAGTTTGCCACCCAGGCCAACATTCCACTTGAGGACCTCGAGAGGCCCTTGGAGGTTTTCGCGCTGGATCAGCACCGCCTGGCTGACATCACTCAACGCACCTGTCCTGTCCTCCTCACCATTGCTGGTAACCACGTTGAGAGACTCCAGTTCTTTATTACCAGATCCCCTCTTGTCCCAGTAGTCCTGGGTCGGCCCTGGCTCGTGCTGCATGAGCCCCACATCGCCTGGTCCTCCGGCACCATCATGGGGTGGAGCTCCTCCTGTCATGCCCAGTGTCTTCAGGCGGCGTCCAGTCCTTCGCCCCGGAGTTCCCCTTGTGTGCCGCCTTCGGACCTCTCAACTATTCCCCCAGAGTACCACGACCTCGGGGAGGTTTTCAGCAAGTCCCGGGCTCAGGCCCTTCTTCCTCACCGGCCTTACAACGGTGCCATCGACCTCTGCTCAGGGGCCCCCCTTCCCGGCAGCCGCCTCTACAGTCTGACCGTCCCTGAGAAGGCAGCGATGGATAAATACATCTCTGAGTCCTTGGCAGCAGGCCTCATTCGGCCCTCGTCCTCCCCGGTGGCGGCCGGTTTCTTTTTTGTTGGGAAGAAGGATGGAGACCTTCGACCCTGCATTGACTATTGCCAACTCAACGAGATCACCATTAAGAACAAATATCCTCATCCTCTCATGAACTCCACCTTCGAGCCCCTCACCCAGGCTACCGTCTTCACCAAACTGGACCTCCGGAGTGCCTACCATCTGGTCCGTATCCGAGAGGGCGATGAATGGAAGACCGCCTTCATGACTCCCAGGGGTCATTACGAGTATCTGGTGATGCCGTTCGGCCTCACCAACGCTCCGGCGGTATTCCAGGCGCTCATGAACGACGTCCTCCGTGACATGCTCGAGGAGTTTGTGGTGGTATACCTGGACGACATCCTCATCTTCTCCAAGACTCTCGAGGAACACGTCCAGCATGTCCGCCGAGTACTGGAGCGCCTCCTCCACAACCGGCTCTTCATTAAGGCAGAGAAGTGCCGTTTCCACTCCGACTCCGTCGATTACCTTGGCTTCATCGTGGAGAGCGGCCTGACCCGAGCCAACCCTCGCAAGATCCGCGCCGTGGAGGAGTGGCCGGAACCCACCTCTCGGAAGGAGCTACAGAGCTTCCTCGGGTTCGCAAACTTTTACCGGAGGTTCATCCGGAACTACAGCCAAGTGGCGGAACCACTTACCAGGCTGACCTCTCCCTTCCTGCCGTTTGACTGGTCTCCAGCGGCCTGCGCTGCGTTCCGTTCCCTCAAGAAGAAGTTTACCACCGCCCCGGTCTTGCTCCACCCAGACCCCAAGAGGCAGTTTATTGTGGAGGTGGACGCCTCGGATACTGGACTAGGGGCTATCTTGTCTCAGCGGTTGGCGACGGACCAGAAGGTCCATCCGTGCGCTTTCTACTCTCGTCGTTTCCTTCCTGCCGAGAGGAACTATGACATTGGCAATCTGGAGCTGCTGGCGGTAGTGGCTGCCTTGGATGAGTGGCGTCATTGGCTGGAGGGGGCCGAGGAACCGTTCACCATTTGGACGGACCATAAGAACTTGACGTACATCCGTGCATCCAAGCGCCTCAACGGCCGGAAGCCAAGGTGGCCAGCTTCCTCAGTCGGTTCGACTTCTCGTTGACTTTTCGCCCTGGGTCCCGCAACACGAAGGCCGACTCTCTGTCCCGGTTACACTCCAAGGGAGCTCCAACCACTGAGGATCCGACTCCCATCCTCCCAGAGGTCAGGGTGGTGGGAGTGGTCACCTTGGCATCGAGACCGTGGTCAGGCGTGGCCTACGTTTCCATCCCGCTCCCAGCAACGTACCTGTTCGTCGCCTCTTCGTCCCCGACTCAGTCCGGTCCCGGGTTCTCCAATGGGGCCATACCAGCCGGTTTGCCTGCCACCCCGGCGTTCATCGCACTTTCTCCTTCCTGGCTCGTTGATTCTGGTGGCCCACCATGAGGAACGACGTCAAGGAGTTTGTTCTGTCCTGCACGGTCTGCGCCCGCAGCAAGGCCTCCCACCAGGCACCCTCCGGTCTATTACAGCCACTTCCCATTCCGAGCCGCCCTTGGTCCCATGTGGCGTTGGACTTCGTCACGGGTCTTCCACCGTCCCAGGGAAACACAGTCCTTCTGACTGTGGTGGACCGGTTCAGCAAGGGGGTCCACCTCGTGGCCCTTCCCAAGCTTCCCTCAGCTTCTGAGACAGCGGACCTCCTGACAAGCCACGTGTTCCGCCTCCATGGTTTCCCCCAGGACGTCGTCTCGGACCGGGGTCCCCAGTTCACTTCCCAGGTATGGCGGGATTGGGGGCAACTGTTAGTCTCTCGTCTGGTTACCATCCACAGACTAACGGACAAACAGAGAGGATGAACCAGAGCGTGGAGTCTGCTCTCCTTTGTGTTGCCGCCAAGAGACCTGCTTCCTGGAGCCGGTTCCTCCCCTGGGTCGAGTACGCCATCAACTCCCTGGTCAGTTCTGCCACCGGCCTCTCGCCATTCGAGGTATCCCTGGGCTACCAACCCCCTCTTTTCCCTGCACAGGAGTCGGAAGTGGCAGTTCCCTCCGTGCAGGAGCATCTCGACCGGTGTCGTCAAGTCTGGGAGATCACCAGGACAGCGCTGCTCCGGGCATCGGAGCGCGCCAGTCGGGGAGCTAACCGACGCCGGATCCCTGCGGCGACGTACCAACCTGGGCAGAGGGTATGGTTGTCCTCCAAGGACCTTCCGCTTCGATCCACGGCCAAGAAGCTTAACCCCCGGTTCGTCGGTCCTTTTGAGATCCAGAAGGTGCTCAGTCCCACGGCGGTGAGTCTTAAGCTTCCTGCGTCCATGCGCATTCATCCCGTTTTTCATGTGTCCCGGGTTAAGCCCGTCTCTTTCAGTCCCCTGATGCCTCCTGCTCCAGATCCGCCTCCTCCCGAGATGGTGGACGGACACCCCCAGTGGAAGGTCCGTCAGCTCATGGACGTCCGACGGTGGGGACGGGGGTTCCAGTACCTGGTGGACTGGGAGGGATACGGTCCAGAGGAACGGAGCTGGGTCTCCCGCCAGCTCATCATGGACCCCGCCCTGGTCACCGACTTCCATCGGTCCCATCCGGGGAGGCCGAAGCCGGGCGGGTCGCCGGGTGGCTCCCGTGGAGGGGGGGGTACTGTGAGGATTGGTCCAATATCGCACGCTTCCAGGTACCAATTTCCCTCACGCACCTGAAGTGAGTTTCAAATCAGCTCGGTGGAGCCCTTATATACTCTGGGGTTCTGTACGTTCTGTGTCGGGTCGTTTTGCTTACCACTACCTGCTGCTTGTTCCTCCCGTGTGTTTCTCCGTCGTTTCTCCAGAACGTCTTTGGAAGTCGCCGCTCTTGCTCCTCTCTGCCATCCGTGGATCTGTGCCTCGTAGATCGCTTTGCGCAATTGCGCCTTGGTGAGTTTTTGGAAACATACTTTTTTGGATGCTCTGTTTTTTCCTCACATTTTCCTGGACTCTGGACCTTTCTGTTTTTGTGTGTTTTGGTAAACACTGAAGATGTGTCGCTTGTGTTAGTACTGGACTCAGCTAATAATACTGGACTGCCTCGTATTCCATACACTCGTTTGTTGACATTCTCTCTCTCTCTGTTCCTCCCCGAGTGGATTTGTTCCTCCCAGAGTGGATGTCCAAGTAACTGCAGGGCCGCAGAGTCAGAGGCGCAACGCCACAGTGCCGTCTCTGCTCTGAGGCGAGCTGCAGAGCCGCAGAGCCTACTCTGCCCAAGGACATTCTCCCCTTATGCTTTTTGTTGTTTTTGCTCTTCTCTGTTTTGGAAATAAATACGCCCTGGTTTGTGGCTAACTCTGAACTACCTGTCTGTGCCGTGCTGTTGGGGTTGTTTACAAACCATAACAATAGAATATCATATTTCACTCAATATAGAGTGGTATTTTAATCAATATAGAGTTGTAATTCCCTCAATATGGAGTTGTAGTTCACTCAATATAGAATAGATTTCACTCAATATAGAATATCATATTTCACTCAATATAGAATTAAATAATAATTTACTCTGGAATAATACATTTAAAATAAACAGGGTCAAAGCAGAAATCAGTATTTAACAATGCACTTTTATTTGCAACAGGCATATCCTTTTGGATGCAAACAGTTTTACAACAGCGTGTGAACAAGAATCATGACTTCAAGGGGCGATCGATAGAAAAAAAGGTCATAAATAAAATAAGATTTATCAATAAGCTTGTGCAATCTTGTTTTGTCTTCAGTTGCCAAGAAATGTGAAATTCCTAGTACCTTGGACTTAAAGGTCTATGATGACTTAAAACACTGAAGTCGACAAGGAGGCGTTTCAGTTTGTTATAAAGAAATCAGACATGGGTGTGTTGGAGATTTGTTCACCCCATGTTGCTTATTAACATGGAGCCTATAGCCTCATCCAAAATGTCACACAGGTACTGTATATGTTTGTACTTTGAAATGATCTTTGTTTCTATACGCCCAATGTAATGTAACATAGTAAAAAAAATAAAAAAGAACGCGTCTGAGGAAGAACTTGCTTGGTGTGGATCCTTCCTAATCTAATGTGATCTTTTTACATTACACTTGTCACAAACATTCCTCTCTTGCTAATCACACTTGGTATATGTCTACGTGATTGTTAGATTCAGTGAGCCCCTCTGCAAACAACTCCATTATATACAAAAATCACCATGACTTCAAGGCTTCATGGGGAGAGTAATCGATAGAAAAAAGGTAATAAATAAAAGACAATTACATTTTGGCCTCTGTAAAGTGACAGCAGCATCTGTTAGGGATAGCTCACCCAAAAAAGAAATCTATCAATTACACACCCCATGAATCCTTGAATTCATGGAGATTTGTTTGTTTGTCGCATTCCTGAGCCAATCATTCAAGCCAGTCATCAAATTATTGGCTCAGGAATGCAACACAAAGAAATCACCATGACTTCAATTAAGGCTTCATGGGGAGAGTAATCGATCAATTACATTTTGGCCTCTGTAAAGTGACAGCAGCATGTGTACACCCTTTTAAAAAGGGATAGCTCACCCAAAGAAAGAAATCTATCAATTACACACCCCATGAATCCTTGAATTCATAGAGATTTGTTTGTTTGTCGCATTCCTGAGCCAATCATTCTATCCAGTCATCAAATTATTGGCTCAGGAATGCAACAAAAAGAAATCACCATGACTTCAATTAAGGCTTCATGGGGAGAGTAATCGATCAATTACATTTTGGCCTCTGTAAAGTGACAGCAGCATCTGTACACTCTTTTAAAAAGGGATAGCTCACCCAAAAAAAGAAATCTATCAATTACACACCCCATGAATCCTTGAATTCATGGAGATTTGTTTGTTTGTCGCATTCCTGAGCCAATAATTCAAGCCAGTCATCAAATTATTGGCTCAGGAATGCAACAAAAAGAAATCACCATGACTTCAATTAAGGCTTCATGGGGAGAGTAATCGATCAATTACATTTTGGCCTCTGTAAAGTGACAGCAGCATCTGTACACCCTTTTAAAAAGGGATAGCTCACCCAAAAAAAGAAATCTATCAATTACACACCCCATGAATCCTTGAATTCATGGAGATTTGTTTGTTTGTCGCATTCCTGAGCCAATAATTCAAGCCAGTCATCAAATTATTGGCTCAGGAATGCAACAAAAAGAAATCACCATGACTTCAATTAAGGCTTCATGGGGAGAGTAATCGATCAATTACATTTTGGCCTCTGTAAAGTGACAGCAGCATCTGTTCACCCCAAAGAAATAAAAGAAAACGAATAGTGTTCATCCCCAGTGCAATAGTTAGCTTAGTGATTTTCTCTTTTCCTTTTTTAAATCACAGGAAACAGTATGGAACAATAAATTAGCTTGAATCGTCATGTATATCGAATGCTTTGTAAAACAAAAGCTCTTTGACATCCACTACATGAGGTCCATCTGTAGTACACACAACTTTAAATGCATAAAAATGGTCATCCAGAGACACGGTTTGTAGTGCAAATGTAAACAACAGTAACCTCTCATCTTTAACACTTTCAGTGCCACCAGGGGGCGCACGACTTAGTGCTTGAATGCCACCATCGGCGCCAATGTTAATGTTAATATCGCCTAATATATGTTTTAAATTATGGCTATGTGTCTAATCTGCCCGTCGCTTATCAAAGAATCATTTTCCAGTCAGTGCTGTCAAGGCAGATTGGTTTTTTTATCGCTTCATTTCCGTTTGAGAGCATTTTGAAAAGCACCCGTTTTGAGGTAAAAAACAGCCCATTCTGTGATAATCGCCTTTTACAGGAATATTCCAGAACGTTGATATTTGTCGGCCTATTTATGAATCGTTTTCAAATAAATGCTAGATGATCAATAGTATGTGCGCGCACGCACATTCGAGGCGCGCGCTGATAATAGCCGTTTTCATTTCCTCATGGATTTTACAGTGAAACCGCTGGAGCACATATCAGAAAAAAGCTTATATCTTCATAAAAACGAGTCTGATTATCCTAACACTGATAACATAGATTCCTTACCTGACTTCAGATGGTATCCAACTGGTATATTCCAATTCCTGATCACCATTCGAAAAAATCGATAAGTGTATAGATCTAACGTGTATACAGCACAACTCATGCTTGCCGCGGCTCAGAGTCTCCAGAATGAACTCTGGTAACCCCCGGCTGCATCAGTGGACTGGACAATGTGGACTGGAATATTTTTTTTCCCCCATCCATTTTCATTGAGTCCATTCCAAAATCCCTGATGTCATCTGGGAGACGATAGGGGGCGCTTTTTCAAATCTGATCGCCGGCGGCCCTTGGGTAGGCTAGGGTAGGCTCGCGTGATGCAATATGATTTCAGATCGCTAAAAAAAAAGAAAAAAAGAATTCAGAGAAATCTCGTGAGTGGCTTTCAACGTAACTATCGTAAACACAAGTTTAGCCGTGAGTGGCAATCAAAGTGTTAACACTATGATCGCCGTGGACGAGTTTAGACGTCATTCCTAGCCATGCTCAATCTGCCGAAGACGCCGTAACTCGTCTTTGATGTCAATATTTCTGTAAATTTCAATTTCAAAATCTGTAATCGAAATCATGTTTTCCCTCCGGAGCCCTGAGACACACTGCAAAGCTCTACTCAACTCTCTAGCGGTTCAAGCGCGCCATCTGGTGGCCGATCGGCAGATCACCAACCGGAAATAACCCTTTGAACCGGTAGTGCTCATCCATATGTGGTCCGGGCACTCGCTATCGTTAGAGAGACTCTGTCTTGAGACAGTGAACATCGATCGGTGCAAATAACTCGAGAAAACAACATGATTTGGACGTATATACTATTATACAACCTGGAAATGGATCGGGCATTTCTCCATCCCATAATAAAAAAAATTCTGTTCCACGCTCATCTGCCAGCGGCGCGAGGAAGCCACGGTAAGATTCAGCGTTATATTCTAACGTGTTCCATATAAACTGCTACAGTATGATGAACATATGACCCACTCTGGATGAATCATCTAACGCTGCCCACGGAATTATAAACGATCCCCCGCCCATCCGGTCATCATCAGATGATATGTAGTAACTCCTAGAAGCACATCCAGTTGACATTTTTATCTCGCACAGATTCCTACCAAACTGTATTTGATCATCAATATAATGCATTTAGGGCTATAAATCACATTCTGAAGAAAGCTGCAGAAAACGATAAAAACATACTTATACTTTAGACCATGTTTTAGTATGAATATGTGAATGAAAAAGTTTAACGTTGCTACACCCTGAACAATACATATAGGACATTGAATGGGCCATAATAATGGCAATTTAGCAATAGAATTTAAAAAGTTATAGCCCTGCAAAGAAGGGGAACTTCTCCATAGACAAATAGAGATGGCGAGGGATGGTAAATTATGAATTTAACCCCGGCGATCAAAGTGTTAAGAACAACACAGTGGATTTTGTGAAAAACTGGAACCTCACTAAGAACTTTAAGACAAACAACTAAACCTGGACGATACATATTTCCATGGTGTTTGGCCCATCTAACATTTAACACCTTGGTGTCACTTGGTACCTGAAGAGTCTCCGCTATCTTACAGCCTCTGTCCATCACATTTAATGTTACCATTTTACTTGGACCAAGCACCAGTCTGTTGGGATCAAATGTCTGCCAATTGTATGCTACTTGACTTTGGTGTTTCTTTGCCAACGTTTTAGTTATATTTTTGAAGCTTTTTAGTTGTTTTTTAAAGAAATTATGCTTTGCTTCATAGCGCATGCACCAGACATGCAAAAGTGGTCCAATTTTACGAATACATGTAGGATAGTGCACCATAAAATGATGCTTTGGTAGTAGCCTCCTGTTGGGAAACAAATGCTTGAATAACCTGTGGTGCTCTGCAATCAAGTGTTTTAAATAAATAGTAATGCCAGTTATATAAACCTGGGAGAAAATACAATATCTGCTATTTGAAGCAACAGCAGAAGCAAATACCAGTGTTGATCATTTGGACAAACCAAGTCTCCAAAGATAAGTGGTAGATTTGCGAAGTAAACACCAAGATTGGATTGCATTTAACCCCAAGTCATTTGAGGTCTCTACTAACTTCAATACAGGTGGCTTGTTGTTTTGTTCCAGGTAACCATAGTTAAAGCTCTTAATTCTCAAGTCTATTTCCTTTGATGTTGTGTAGTATTAGCAGTTTCATTTCATATTGTGCCACGCCCTCCAAGATATCATGCATAATATCGACAGAGAAATTGTCACATGTATTGAAGTACTGCAAGGAATTTAGAATGCAAGAACGTTTAACTCCCATCAGGAAGACCAATAGTCGTCTCCATTTTTTGGCAGTGTTCTGCATGAAGTGCTCGAGTTCGCATAACTATCTTGGGTGAATCTTCTTTGAATTCTGTCTGAAAGTCCTCTTTCTCAGCAAGACAAAAGCTGCAACAATATCTGGCACTGAATGATTCTACGAAACCAAACAAACCGTGAATACCAAGGTTGTCACCTGTAACTTGGACAATAGTTCCATACACTGGCTGATCATACAATGGGACCTTAATTACATCCTTCTCCAGTATTTTAATATCTTACACAAGTGGAGCAAGTATTTTAGAAAAGTCGTGTGTTTTAATGTCTTGGGCATGGAATAAAGCGACCAAATGAATATTAAGCAGAATTGAGTTGTACTTTGGAGAAAAATTACGCAAGGTGAAATAGATTGCTCCTAATTTATGTATTCCCTTTTTACTCCCCAACGGATTCGCGCATTCAAAATCATCATAGAAAAGCTGCACCTGAATTGCATGCTTCTGTTTTGAAAATAGAGGATGACTCTTGAAAAACTCTCCATCACACAAGTCATTAAGAAGATCTTCTCTTAAACTGGAATCACTCTGCATCATCTCCTTTATATTAGGGTGTTTGTAAATAAAGTCTAATGTTTTCAAAATTGGGATATAAACACATTTATCAGTAACAACAGCCTGATCATAAGTTCCAGTAGTCCGATTGCGCAGGGTATCAAATCTTGTACCAAGGACATATTCAACTGGGTCTACCCTTCCCCACTTCTCTGTAAAATATTGCCTTCTCTTAGTTTCAGAATTTAAGATACAAAAAGGATTTTCAATTTCTTCAAAACACTGATCAATTTTACACTCAACCTCACTTTTGAGGTAAAGATAGACACTGCTTCACATATTGTTTTGCTTGATTATGGATATCATCAACAATCTCTTCCATTGAAGTTACCAAAGAGTTGATTATTGTTTCACCTACACCTGCCACTTTAAGTTCAGCTACTGTTGCAGCACAGCTGTCTACAAGACTATTATTAAGAAGGACTGTGTCAGAAGGGGCACTGCTTGATGGAAAGTCATCAACATAACTTTCAGCTAAATGTTCAGCTGTAGAGCGGCCTTCACCAGGATCATCACATTGTTGATGTGCTTTAAGATGCTTTCGAAACCCAGAAAAAGTGCCAAAGACATGTAAACAACCAGGCTGACCACATTTAAGACGAAGTGTCCTTCCTGAACAAAGTCTGTGGATCATCCTCAAGTGCCTCATCAGTGAATTGGCATTTGCCTGAGAGCTTTTGCAAATGAAACACAACATCTTAGTATCAAAAAACACTGGAGCATCAGAGGCCTCAAGATAAAATATCTTCTCAGTATCAAAAGTCTGTGCAGCATCAGAGGCCTCAAGATAAAATATCTTCTCAGTATCAAAAGGCTGTGCAGCATCAGAGGCCTCAAGATAAAATATCTTCTCAGTATCAAAAGTCTGTGCAGCATCAGAGGCCCCAAGATAAAATATCCTCTCAGTATAAGAAAGAAATCAGTGCAGCATCCGAGCCCTCATCTCTTTAACCCTGAGGTTCACATTAGTGGTAGCAGCATCGATCTTGTAAACGGCGGCTTGCAAGAAGTTGTACACATTGGCCAGATCCCGGTTGTATGAGGCACCAAAGACAAAATGAGCTTTGAAAAGCTCATCAAAAGAGGCAAGAGAGTCTGGTGACTTACAAGGGATTGCATGTTTGTCAATCACAATGAAGTACTTGTGAATCACACTCCTCTGGGTCCCCACAGCAAGCAGATAGGGTTGAAGGCTCTCCGTGATGCTGTCCAGATGCCCCTGGACACTGGTCCCAGTCTGTGACAAGAGAACTTCATTAGTCTTGCTATTAAAATTAGTCACGGTTTGCAAACAGTGGTCTTTGCATGATTTCACAATGATCTTGTTTTAAGGGTCAATATTAGGGACAGAACTAGGGATGCACGATAATTATCAGGCCGATATCAGCAATTATGACGTCATCCCGATAAAAGTATTGATAGCTCCGATAATAAAAAAAAATATATATATATTTGTTTACTTTTTTCTTTTCATGTCAACGTTCACACACACAATATATGCTTACTTAGGATTTTACTTGATTCAACAACAAAGCAGTCGGGGCAATGGCAAGCCAAAAACTGTCAAAAATGTGGTTATTTGAAGTTTGGATTTTTTTCTTCTCACAACTGAGGTAGGTAGATTACATTTTTAGAGACTAAAGTACCGAAAAAGGTACTATTGGGTACCAGTATCGATTCACAGGTACCGGTACCGTATCGTTTTCAAATGTGAACGGCATCCCTACTGACAAAGCACAATACCTGTTGGTTTTTAGTTCACTCATTGTTCAGGGCACATTGTTAATGACATTGACGGATTGTGAATTTTGTGATCGACTCAAATTATATTTATTTGGAAAAATAAATATAGTCACTTTATTTGAAGAGTCAAAACTGTTCTCTTGGCTTTGTTTTGTTCATAGTAGTAACGCTCATGTCATGATAAATCTGGTTAGGTAAAAACTACAGGAATATACATAAAAAGATAAATAATTATAATACAATAAATATATATATCGGTTATCGGTATCGACCTTGAGGAGCAGTAAGTTATCGGTATCGATATCGGGGTCAACAAATCAATATCGTGCACCCCTAGACAGAACAGTGATCCTTCTTATACTTTAATTTAACTGTAACTAGGGATGCTCGATATTGGCTTTTTTACCGATATACCGATATTGTCCAACTCTTAATTTCTGATACCGATATCAACCGATACCGATATATGCAGGGTTTCCCCCCCAAAAAACTGAATAATTTCAGGTAATTAACATTACATATGTCTTGTTGTGGAATTAACATAACATTATGCATACTTTTGACAATAAATAAAATCAGAATTTGTTCTTACTTGCCTGGGTAAATAAAGGTTGGTTATAGAAATGTAAAAAAAAAAAAAAAGAAAAAAAAAATTACAGATACCGCTATTTTCCTATATCACATTTTAATGCCAATATCGGCCGATAATATAGGTAACTGTAACCTTACCTTTATGAACTTCACAAGGTAGTCAATGGCTTGTCTGGCTGAGAGCTTTCCCGGTCTTTTGTTGCGGCCCTGAGGTGATGGTGGCATGAGGTGGACAAGCAGCAAGAGGGAGGACATCTCACTGTCCCATCCTGAAAATACAAAAATTAAATAAAAAAAATCAGAAATACATTTGACTAAAAGCTGTGTTTCCATTTGTTTAAAAAACAATTCACCCTTCCATTATTATATTCCTTTAATTCAAGCATACCATTGTTCAGTTCTGTTGTGGATTCAGCATTCTGAAGCAGGTCTTGAAGGTCGCCGGTCTGCGTGAGGCCATGGCTTTGTTCAAGGACTTTCTGCCTGCAGAAAGTAGGCCACTTCTCCAGGAACTTTGCAGAGATGTCATCACCAAACATCAGACTGAAATCCTGCTCAATCTGCAGACAAGATGGAATAAAACATGGTTGAATTTTTTTTGTCATACATTGTTAAATAGTAGGGCTGACCCCTATTAATCGATTAGTCGACTAATCGGTCGAAAGGGGCCGTAGTCGACTGGCCAACCTCTTAGTCGAATATAATAAAAAAAAAAAAGAAAAAAAAAATTTTTATTTAAATTTTTCTTTATCATTTTTTTCAAAAGAAAAGAGGCATAGACGCGTGGCTAACGCTAATGGCACGCATACCAGAGGCTAACTGCCTACGAAAAGAGGCACTGAAAGAGGATTTCACCCATCTAATGAACACACTATACTAGACAAATATTAAGATGTATCCATCAGTGGACCAATTGCATGCTTTTGCAGAGGACAAGAAGCCTTCAGTCGACTCCTTCAGACATTCAGCACCCCCACAGCCCAAATGGAATGATAAAAAAATATATATATATATACTTTTTTTTTTTTTTTTTTTTAGTCGACTAATAGTCGACTAACGGCAAATTTTGGCCAATCCTAGTCGACCATCCAAATCCTTAGTCGGGGACAGCCCTATTAAATAGGTTCACCCTATGACCAGGGATGTGATCTAAATTGTTTAAAAAGGTCATTTTTAATTTCAGTTAGACTTTAATGCAATGCAGTTAAGAGCCACATACCATTCCTGTGATGTCTAGGAATCGTGGAAAGGTGGTGAATATTTCAGAGGACTTAATTGGGTTATGTACCATTTCTTGGCAATGGGTGAAGGTCTGTTTCATCTTCGCCTTGATGATTGCTTCATCAGTTGTATGCTTCATCAGTGCACTGGCCTCACGACACTGGGTGTCTGTGGTTAGCTGGTTTTCCTCACAGAAGGGGGCTCTGTCGCCAGAATTTGGACCACCTGTAATAGTGTAGAAACCACACATACTGCTGCAATACTTTCCAGTGATATGCATTTACTATAATGATCCATCTTCACAGTTGCTAGTGGACTGGGACAATCAAAATTACACACCGATCAGTGGCTGAACATTTCGGCTCTTCTTTTGTCCCTCTGATGCTACTTTTTGAAGTGATTTCACTCTCCATGCCAGAAACCCACTCCCATCTACTGGATTGTAATACTGCTCAAAAAACACAAGAAGAAAAGAGAAAAAAATAAGTGTTATTTGTTTTAAATGGGCATGTGTAAATGTGTTTATTTCTCTCCTTAAAACTTAACACATGCCCTTCTCTGAAGAATTGCTAAAATCAAGGTCAACAGGTAGGACATCTGTGGTTCTGAAATTGTTGAGGTTAGGAGAAATGGTCAGCATACAGAAATGTTAACAAATATTTAGTTGAAATCGTACTCCGCACAGCCCTATTTTAAGCAATTCCAGAGAAGTGAGGAATCAAGGGGTTAGACTTGGTGTTTTATGTACCATGCATGTGATTGGATAATGTTATGCATAATGTTGTGTTAATTACACGACAAGAGATATGTAGCCTAATGTTAATTACCTGAAATTATTCCTTTTGGGGGGGGGGGGGGGGGGAGAAACCCTGCATATATCGGTATCGGTTGATATCGGTATTGGAAATTAAAGAGTTGGACAATATCGGTATATCGGATATCGGTAAAAAAGCCAATATCGAACATCCCTAGAAATTATATAACAAGAATGAACTATAAACATAATAATTGTTAGACTAGAAGTCTTTATTTGTCATGCAGTTTTAACACACACACGCGAGATGGGCGACCCACAGGAACAGACACACACATGCACTGAGTCGCCGATGAAATGTCTCTCTGCACTTTTCCCTGATGTACTTACATATCCCAAATTGCCTGGGGATCAGCCAGGTATGGGAATAAGGCAGTGATGCCCTTTGCGTAGTCTTCTTTAACGCGCCTTGAAGGACTCGTCCTACAGTGCACACACAAACACACACGTATGAGATCCAAACAAAAGTATTGCTGTGCCAATGCCTTCTGCACAATCTATGTAAAGCGCTTTGGATAACCATTTATCATTTACCATTTCTGCAAAAAGGAGGATCTTAGTAAAAACCAAAAATGTGTATTGGGTGCGTAATGTTTAGATGACAACATACCCATACTCTTTTGCCATGTGCGCAACCAATATCTTGACCATGTCGCGTCTTCTGGTATCCGTTAGGCTTTTTGTCCGAGCATAATCGGCAATGATCCTCTCTCCTCCAGGTGTGTCCCTCAGAATCTTTTCAGTCATCTAAGCGGGAGTAAAAAGGGGGGGGGGGGGACACATGGATAGACAGTCATATTTTTAAGCATTGTTCCTGTTATGGTTTGTTACCAACCCCAACAGCACGGCACAGACAGGTAGTTCAGAGTTAGCCAAAAACCAGGGCGTATTTATTTCCAATAACAGAGAATAGCAAAAACAGAAAGCAACAGGGGAGAAATGTTCTTGGGCAGAGTAGTCTGCGGCTCTGCAGCTTGCTCAGAGCAGAGACGGCACTGTGGCGTTGCGCCTCTGACTCTGCGGCAGTGCAGCAAGCAAGGCCTCAGATCTTAACTCTCTCAGAGAACTCATTCTATTAGAAGAGTTTAAGAATCGTTTGCCAGAGCGTATTGTCGTTTACCTGAGTGAGCAGAAAGTGTCCACTCTGCAGCAAGCTGCTGTATTAGCTGATGAGTTTGCGCTAACCCATAAAACTGTGTTTGTAGATAGGCGTGACTCGTTTCTCCCCCATGATTTCTCTCAGAGACATTCTGTCCCCAACCATTCAGAATTCACACACCCCGACCAAAAATGTCACCTCCACGCTCAAAAGAGGAGCGGACATGTTACTACTGTCATAAACCTGGTCATGTTATTTCTGACTGTTTAACATTGAAACGTAAGCAGCAACCGTCCTCTCAGAACTTTAGACAACCCAAAGGGGTTGGTCTGATTAAAATGGCACCTGATTCCGATCAACAGATGCACAATGATCAGGATGTTCTCGATCCTTGTTTCAGGCCATTTACTTCCAAGGGTTTAGTTTCCTTGACAGGGGATCCAAAAGATCAGTGTACAGTTCAGATCTTACGAGATACTGGAGCCTCACAATCCTTTATCCTCTCTGATGTACTACCTCTGTCTGAGAAATCTTCCTGTGGTTCTAGTGTCCTAGTTCAAGGTATTGAGATGGGTTTCGTGCCAGCCCCGTTACACTGTATTCATGTACAATCTGATTTGGTCACTGGTTTCTTTAAAATAGGGGTGAGACCTTCCTTGCCAGTTAAAGGCATTTCCTTTATCATGGGAAATGATTTAGCTGGAGGACAGGTGAACGCTGTGCTGGAAGTGTTGGATCACCCAGACACAGATTCTCTGCCTGATGACTTGTCACAGAACTTCCCTGAAGTTTTTTATGCAAGTGTTGTCACTCGGGCTCAATTGAAAAAGAGAGGTGATGAAATTAATTTGTCTGACTCTGTTTTTGCTTCAGCCTTTGTCAGGGAGGAGTTGCTGGCTCCAACTTCTGATACCGCTGACAAACCACCGACTCATAGTAAGGTACCCCCACAGACAACTGTAACTAGTTCCGACGCATTGAAGTTACCCGTTACTCGTGAAATGCTAATTACTGCCCAGAAGGCTGACCCTTCTCTTGCAAAATGTTTCTCTTCTCTTGAAACAGAACAGAGGAGAGAGTTGCATTCTTATTTTGTGGATGAAGGAGTTTTGATGCGTACATGGAGGTCCCATGGTACTAGACTGGCAGAGCATGCACAATCGGAGATAGGGCTACCAGATCAGGTGCCAGACTGGAGCACTGTTTATCAGATTGTTGTCCCTGCAGTTTATCGTCAGCATGTACTGTTCTTGGCCCATGACCACCCTTGGTCTGGACACTTGGGAGTCACTAAAACATACAACAGAATACTTCAACATTTCTTTTGGCCCGGTTTGAAGTCCGATGTAGCACAGTACTGTCGTACCTGTAGTACTTGTCAGATCACCGGAAAGCCAAACCAGGTAATTCCACCTGCTCCCCTCTGTCCTATACCAGCGGTCGGTGAACCATTTGAACATGTCATAGTTGACTGTGTTGGTCCGTTGCCAAAGACCATAGCCGGCAATCAGTTTTTGTTGACAATAATGAGTAGAAAGCGCACGGATGGACCATCTGGTCCGTTGCCGACCGCTGAGACAAGATAGCCCCTAGTCCAGTATCCGAGGTGTCCACCTCCACAATGAACTGCCTCTTGGGGTCTGGGTGGAGCAAGACCGGGGCGGTGGTGAACCTCTTCTTGAGGGAACGGAACGCAGCGCAGGCCGCTGGAGACCAGTCTAACGGCAGGGAGGGAGAGGTTAGCCTGGTAAGTGGTTCCGCCACCTGGCTGTAGTTCCGGATGAATCTCCGGTAGAAGTTTGCGAACCCGAGGAAGCTCTGTAGCTTCTTCCGACAGGTGGGTTCCGGCCACTCCTCCACGGCCCGGATCTTGCGAGGGTCAGCTCGGGTCAGGCCGCTCTCCACGATGAAGTCCAGGTAATCGACGGAATCGGAGTGGAGACGGCACTTCTCTGCCTTAACGAAGAGCCGATTGTGGAGGAGGCGCTCCAGCACACGGCGGACATGCTGGACGTGTTCCTCGAGAGTCTTGGAGAAGATGAGGATGTCGTCCAGGTATACCACCACAAACTCCTCGAGCATGTCACGGAGGACGTCGTTCATGAGAGCCTGGAATACCGCCGGAGCGTTGGTGAGGCCGAACGACATCACCAGGTACTCGTAATGACCCCTGGGAGTCTTGAAGGCGGTCTTCCATTCATCGCCCTCTCGGATACGGACCAGATGGTAGGCACTCCGGAGGTCCAGCTTGGTGAAGACAATAGCCTGGGTGAGGGGCTCAAAGGTGGAGTTCATGAGAGGAAGAGGATACTTGTTCTTAATGGTGATCTCGTTGAGTTTGCGATAGTCAATGCAGGGCCGAAGGTCTCCATCCTTCTTCCCAACAAAAAAGAAACCGGCCGCCACCGGGGAGGACGAGGGCCGAATGAGGCCTGCTGCCAAGGACTCAGAGATGTACTTATCCATCGCTGCCTTCTCAGGGACGGTCAGACTGTAGAGGCGGCTGCCGGGAAGGGGGGCCCCTGAGCGGAGGTCGATGGCACTGTCGTAAGGCCGGTGAGGCGGAAGGGCCTGAGCCCGGGACTTACAGAAAACCTCCCCGAGGTCGTAGTCCTCGGGGGGAATAGTTGAGAGGTCCGGGAGCGGCACACAAGGAGAACTCCGGGGCGAAGGACTGGACGCCGCCTGAAGACACTGGGCATGACAGGAGGAGCTCCACCCCCTGATGGTGCCGGAGGACCAGGCGATGTGGGGCTCATGCAGCGCGAGCCAGGGCCGACCCAGGACTACTGGGACAAGAGGGGATCTGGTAATAAAGAACTGGAGTCTCTCAACGTGGTTACCAGCAATGGTGAGGAGGACCAGACAGGTGCGTTGAGTGATGTCAGCCAGGCGGTGCTGATCCAGTGCGAAAACCTCCAAGGGCCTCTCGAGGTCCTCAAGTGGAATGTTGGCCTGGGTGGCAAACTCAACGTCCAGGAAACTCTCATCAGCACCCGAGTCAATGAGTGCCTCCACCGTCCCCCGTTGGTCCGCCCAGGCTAGGGTGATGCTCGTTAGACGGTTAGGTGGTGCACGGGTGTGGGAACAGCAAAAACGGCTCACCAGGATCTCCCGGGGTCCCGGCGAGCCTGGTCTTTTGGCCGGGTAGGGCAATTGGAGATACGGTGTCCCTCCCGGCCGCAGTAGAGACAAAGGCCGGACCTGAGCCTGGACTCCCGTTCAGCCTGGCTAAGTTTTGTTCGTCCCAGCTGCATGGGTTCCTCCTCGGTCACAGACCGGGAGGGGAAAGGACCACCAGTCACGGAGGGGGCAGGACGGACAGGAGTACTGTCACGAGTACGGGGGGTCTGGGGAACGTCTGGGGGTCCCAGTCGGGCTCTCTCACGCCTTCTCTCCCGGAGGCGTCCGTCGATGCGAATAGCGAGGCTGATTAGGCCCTCGAGAGAATCGGGCTCCTCTCGGGTCTCGAGCTGGTCCCTTACAGCGTCGTTGAGCCCCCTCAGGAAGGTGAGATGAAGCGCCCGATCGTTCCAACCGCTCTCGGTTGCGGCCAGTCTGAACTCCAGCGCGTAGTCGGTGACACTGCCACTGCCCTGCCGGAAGGTGCCCAACCGAGCTCCTGGGTCCTGGCCACGAGCTGGGTGGTGGAAAACCCTTCGGAGCTCTGCCACGAAGTCTGGGTAGGAGAAACAAAAATCAGCCCTCATAGACCAGGAAGCAGTAACCCACTGTGCTGCTCGGCCTGTGAGCAGGTTAGTCATGTAAGCTACTCGGGCTCCCTCTGACGTAAATCGGCTGGGTTGATGAAGGAAAACCAACTCACATTGCATGATGAATGTGGCGGCGGGTGGTGATCTGGCAGGAACTCCTGGTACAGGTGGGGTTAAAAGCAGGGTGTTAAATGCTGCACTGAGAGCCTGTAGCTGGTGCAGAATATCAGCCTGCTGATTACCCTGGGTTGTCTGCTGGGTGGCCAGAGTGTTAAGAGACTCCTGAATAGGCTGGACCTGAGCCCGGAGGTCCTGCACAGCAGCCGCAGCCGCACCTAACTGTTGGGTGTGGTCGTTGGTCAACTCGATCTGGACCGCCAACGCTGCCCTAACTCTGTCTGTGTCGGCTGGGGTCGACATGGTCGGGTCATAATGTTATGGTTTGTTACCAACTCCAACAGCACGGCACAGACAGGTAGTTCAGAGTTAGCCAAAAACCAGGGCGTATTTATTTCCAATAACAGAGAATAGCAAAAACAGAAAGCAACAGGGGAGAAATGTTCTTGGGCAGAGTAGTCTGCGGCTCTGCAGCTTGCTCAGGGCAGAGACGGCACTGTGTCGTTGCGCCTCTGACTCTGCGGCTCTGCAGCTACTTGGAGATCCGCTCGGGAGGAACAGAGAGAGAGAAAATGTAAACAAACGAGCGAACGGAATACAAGGCAGTCCAGGATTGTTTAGCTGAGTCCAGTACTAACAAAAACGGCACATCTTCAGTATTACCCAAACACACAAGTACTAACAAAAACGGCACATCTTCAGTGTTACCCAAACACACAAAAAACAGAAAGGTCCCGAGTCCAGGAAGATGCGAGGAAAAACAGAGTATCCAAAAAGTACGTTCCAAAACTCACCAAGGCGCAATTGCGCAAAGCAGGCAACGAGGCACAGATCCAACGGATGGCAGAGAGAAGCAACAGCGGCGACTCCATAGACGTCCTGGAGAAAAACAGACGAGGTACAGCACGGGAGGAAAACAAGCAGCAGCTAGTGGTAAGCCCAAAACGACCCGACACAGAACGTTAGGAACACCAGAGTATATATGGGCTCCACCGAGCTGATTAGAACTCACTTCAGGTGCGCGAAGGTAATTGGTACCTTGAAGAGTGCGGAATCGGTCCAATCCTCACAGTTCCCACAGGCCCCTAAATTTGGTGGCCAAGTATATTTAACCCTTTCACTACCACACTACAGAAGGTTAACCCTTTACTATCACACTACTGACGGTTACGGCCATCCCCCCTGCTACCCCTTTATCAGAGTCACCATCTCCATTTCAAACAGTCATATGCAAAGTTTACCAGAGCGAGACGAGTCAGGTCAGCACCGTTTCTTGGAGCAGGACTAGACTGCAAAATGATGGTGTCATCAGACTCCCCCTCATTGTCTGCACCAGAGCTGAGAACGGAGCTGTGGCTGGAGTTGCTTGCAGAGGTGCTCACTGAATCTAACAATCATGTAGACATATAAGTGTGATTAGCAAGAGAGGAATGTTTGTGACAAGTGTAATGTAAAAAGGCCACATTAGATTAGGAAGGATCCACACGTTACATTACATTGGGCGTATATACAAAGATCATTTCAAAGTACAAAAATATACAGTACCTGTGTGACATTTTAGGTTAGCCAGGACACGTGTAGCCTTTTTACAACGCATCCGCGTTTCCGGCGCTCTGATTGGCCAGGTCATGTGACATGTGCGCCCAATAGCGTGTTTGCCCATTTCCGCGTCGAACAGCCTGCAAACTACCTGGCGTTCTATCGTCATGCTCTAAGACAAACTCTAACCTTAACCAACTTCGAAAGAGTGCCTAAGCTTAACCGGCGAAAGAACTTGCCATCACGCTCTAAGACAAACTCTAACCTTAACCAACTTCGAAGAGTGCCTAAGCTTAACCAGTGTAGAAACTTGCCGTCCCACGATTGCCGCTCATGTCACATGACCTGGCCAATCAGAGCGTAAAACAGGGAACCCGGAAACGCGGATGCGTTGTAAAAAGGCTTCAAGCAGCCAGGACTGTATGGATGAGGCTATAAGGCTCCATGTTAGCAACTCACCTTCAGGATTTGGGTCTTGGGGTGAACAAATCTCCAACACACCCAGGTCTGGTTTCTTTAGAAAAAACTGAAACGCCTCATCGTCGACTTCAGTGTCTGAGTCATCATAGACATTTAAGTCCAAGGTACTAGGAATTTCAAATTTCTTGGCAACTAAAGACAAAACAAGATTGCACAAGCTTATTGATAAATCTGTTGTGCAATTTATTTAATTTGTATTAATTAAAATGTCATAAAAATGGGATATTAAAATAGCCACTGAAAATGTGATCATATGAGGAAGAGTGACAGCCTTAATTGACATACTTAACACCGGTTCCTGACAGGCAGCGAGCGAGCGAACTGGAGACGAAATCGCGCGCAACACTGTCCTGATATGAGGCGGCGCGTGTCCGGGTGTGTCTGTGTGTGTGTTACCTGGAAGCACACGGGGGCAAAGCAGCCTGCGATTCTTGACCAATAAAAAGTGTTTAGGGGCGGGAATCGGCCGCGTAATCGCTCAACTAGAGACACAGCGAGCGAATATTTGAGGGGGGAACGACATCGCCGCTCAGTTCACTGTCGCTCGCGGCAGGTCAGGATAGTCTGATTGAAACAAATACATTTTAATCATTTTCGCAATCACGCTCGCTCGTGTCGCTGCCTGTCAGGAAGGGGTGTAAGACATTGATTGGTTCACTCTATCCTAAAGAAAATGGATTGTGCTTTGTACTGTAGGTGGTTCTCAAACATTTCATGTCAAGGACCCCCCAAATTGACAATTAGCCCACAGACCCCCATTTGAAAAGATGTGCCATGGACCCCCATAAGACAATATTTGTACGGCTCTAGCAGTGATTCTCAACCATTTTAATTCCAAGGGCACCAATTTAATGGCATTTCTATCTTGGGGACCCCAATTTATATTGTAAAATCAATGTTAATTTAACTCTTGACGGTGTACAATGGACGTTGGGGTCCATTTGTACACCGTCAGAGTTACAGACCAATAAGGGTCCATTTGGTTCCTAACTATCAAGGCGGACGCCATTTTGAGAACCAACGGCACGCTGTGCAAAATGTTTCACTCACCACACTCCAAAAAAGTTGTGAAGGTCAATTGGCCCTCAAAACAGATGAATTTCTGCCGGTCAATGTGTTTAACACGTACAGCCTGCATCTGATGGCAAATAAATAATAACAGTTACTAAGATGATATAGGGCACAACAACTAATGCATTATGAGGAGTGTTACAATTAGAAAATATTACAAAAGCACCATCTACAGTAAATTTCGCTGAGTAAATTTACATTTTACTCAAACTGAGTACAACTTTACTCACTTGGGCTCAAATTGACTTGAGTTTGAGTAAAATTTACTCTGTGAAATGTACTGATATAGGCTATCTAGTTCCACAAGTTTCCATTATATTATACATGGAGGCAGAACACACATACCTAACATTACGGTGATGGAGCGTCTTTCACAAATCTAGCATGTGCACCTGTTAGCACGAGCGACAGTGAAAAGTGTCTGGGCGGAAACAAGCGATTGACAGTTTGGTTCCGCATTAAGAGTCAATCCACAATCTAGAGGCGAATTGTTGGGCATTCATTCAAATTAGTCAACCCAGTACAATGGTTCAAATAAACACTTGATGAACCGAACAGTGCGTCAAATTAACTTGTTATGTCCATTTACAGCTAGTAAAACAGTCAACCTACAGCACATCGCGGCAAATTTACGTGACTCTATTTAGAGTAAAACACACGTTGTCTCTGCCACCGTTTCAGCAAAGTCCGCAAACATGTAACATATAATTGTTCCGTCTCCTGTACTATGTCTACTTGTCTTGTATGTTCTTAATACGTCCGTTTTTGTATGGATAGTTATATCACTACTTTTAACAACAGCCTAGGCCTACAGGTATGGTCTCAGGCCTATACAGGTATAGCCATGCAGGTGAAAATTAGCTTCTGGCTAACACTAGCTCATATACATTTTACATGAAAACCGACATGTTGATTAACACTTTAAGGACCAGCCACGAGTTTATACGTCTTACGGTGCCATGCGTTGTGGACCAGGGCCCTGTTTCTTGTACCTGGTTCAACTAAGTCGATCAAGATGTCATTATCCAGCTTCAGTTAACCCGATGTTCGAAGCCGGGATTTTCCTGTTCCTCGAAGGTGGATTCAGTCTCGTTAACTCAAGCCAGACTTGCGACTCAGGCTAAATGCGCGCGGCCGCTTCAGGCGAAAAGCCAGCACGTATCGATGGCAGAGATCCTGATTCTCTAACGGCATTGATTGATTAATTGATTTAAAACTTTATTGACAGATTGCAATACGGCTCAATCGCCTCGCCGACAAGTTAAATGCGTTATCTATAGGCTAATTTTAAGTCCCTCATTACCTCAATCAATCAGATTATATTTCTTTAAACTTGCCTGCTGGATTGAATAATCAAATGAGATCTTGCTAGCGAAAATAATTAGTTAAACTTATACAGAATTACGATACGGCTCTCTTACCCATTGATTGATGTATAGTCGATCTTTAACTTATCTCCAATGTGGTCTAACGGGTTGTTGTTTTGACTATCACGCAGACGACCGGGGTTCGAGACCCTAGTCTTTTCCTTCTTTTTGCAATATAGGAATAATTCAATTTGGTGCACGTTGAGAGCTATATAAAGAATGACATCCTCAATGCATGTAGATTTATAATATTTTAACTTAAAACCAGGCTACTTTGGCGTATAATCATTAATATTATATTCAAAAAAATCATATTGGAAACACCGGGTTTTGAACCCCGGTTGCTGGGTTGGCAGGCTTGAGCACTACCGCTGCACCACTGTGCCAGATGGGATAAATTCATTGTTTATACATTAATGAACGAGAGACCTGTGTTTAGAATATCCTTTGTTTTGAATGAAGTTTATCTCTTTATCCTCATTCATTAATGTGACGTCAACGGCTCATTCAATTTCTCAAATCCGTCAAACAGCGCATCTCATCAGACATCTTAATCCCAGTTACAATTAAAATAACCACATAATGTGTACATCGCACGAGCGAGCGCCACGGTATATATAACGTGCATTATTTAGGACAAAGTGAATTTAGTATCAGCATTTTGGGTATATTTTACATTTCAAAAGCCCCCTCTGGAAGAATGGAGCACAGAAACGTAATTCAGAATGGTATAATGCAGATCGTAGACTGTGGGAATAGTTTCAGGAAACGGGCTGTCACTTCTTTGCGGGGGCGTGGCGATGGTTCAGGCTAACTTGAACTTGAACTCTGCTTTCGACCAGGCTCAAACTTTTGGATCTGTTGTCATGGTGATTTGGAAAATCCACGTACGGGGAACCGGAAAGTCCGGCTAACTCAGTTATCCAGTTAAAGTTATCCGGCTAACTCAGTTATCCAGGTACAAGGAACGGGGCCCAGAGCCACGAGTTAACTCGTGGCGAGTTGTTATTGTTTTATTCCATATTAATAACGCTATTAACATCACCGATCGACTTGCAGGACCTACCCGCATATTTGATTTTCGAAACATGCAATACCGGCCAGATCCGCTTAGGGGCGACATCGCTCCACTGCAGTATCATTGAGGGCGATTGAAATTTTTTTTTTACTGTCTGTGGACGTTTCATATGAGCCTCGATCCCAGCCAAACATACTCCATCTTTGATCACGTTACCGAATGCAGATTTCAGCCTGGAATAATGGGATTTATGATCAGCCAATGGACATATCGATCTACCAGATTCCGATGACTAATGACGAAATGCTGGCGGCGATCACATGGGCTGACGGTAGGATACTATTCCCCCAAATTACAGCTGGATTGGACATTGTTTTAAAACGCAACGTGATCGATCAGTGAAAATGGCTACTTGAACGCACACTGTATTGCTAATCAATAATAGTAATCGGCATCCCTGCCGCACCCATTTAATCCATAGATGCTCTGTAATAGTCCGGATGCTACGCAGTTTGTTTTATTTCATTCGTATATATACAGCAGAAATGGCGTTTGATATAACGTGACTAGCCTTTAGCCTATTATCTAGCTCCCCAGAAAAAAGACGAGGCGAAAACTGCGATAAACCTTATATTCACGGCGCTATAAAATGACAACCAACGGATGGATTTTTATTTTCTTTAAGCCATTATGAAGGCACGGTTTATGCACTCAAGTGACAATGAGAATGGACAGATAGCAATACTATAAAGTATATATATAGCTGTTAGAAAGTACATCGGTTTGTTGACAACGCTCGGTCCTCTGGACTATAAATCGCCGCGGGACTTTGGTCGCCAAAGTGTTAATGTGCACTGTCCCTGATAGCAATACTGTTGATAATTGAATACT
Source organism: Notolepis coatsorum (assembly GCF_963971535.1). Lineage (NCBI taxonomy): Eukaryota > Metazoa > Chordata > Actinopteri > Aulopiformes > Paralepididae > Notolepis > Notolepis coatsorum. The sequence continues at coordinate 97,263,736 of NC_140173.1, read as the reverse complement.
CGTGTTGCACCGACGTACCTGTTCTTAAGTTATTGTCCATAAAACTGTAAAACATAGCGTGCCCAGCACAAAACGTAGCAGCTAACATGCTAACATCATCCTGCATGATAGATGGCTCTGTGGCTATAGCTGTAATGTTGCAAATTAGTTACACACATTGCTGTTTAATAAATTAACAAATAATAATAATAATCTTACCTGGTATTTGGCATCCAAGAGAAGGAAAATATCGCTGTATTGCGCTCTTGCTGCTACCTGAGCTTGAAGCGAGGACTTGCCGAGAGAGAAAGATGGCGTCGTCACCTTTGGGAATTATATGGATAGTAGGCGTGACCAATGCTGTATTACTCCAATAGAAACTCTTCTGGAACTTTACTCTCACTCTATTGGCCACAGGCAATGGGTCTCAATCCCGAACGAAGTTACAACAAAATATTTAGTCTTAGCCAGATTTCGGCCCATTTAAGACATATTAGGGCTGGGAGTGGGAGTCCCCAAACTTTCCTGAGATCTTATTTGATCGTGGCTGAGAGCAAATTTAAGAGTGCTGAGGAGCACACTTAAATATGCTCTCTCAGCCCACGATCAAATCTCATGATTGATTGACTAATTTAAAATGTTATTATAACTTGACAGACTGTGTTCTCATAGTGATTCCTTCACGTCAACGCTACAGGCCTCCTTGAAATTAATTACTTAATCATAATTAAAATAAATATGACAATATTTGTACGATAAGAAATTACGCGTTTGATGTCGGAAAAATAATTGATTGGTATACAATGGGACAGACCTTTGTTTGATTGATTGATTGATTGAAAACTTTATTAACAGATTGCAGAATGGGTACAGTACAGTACAGCTCAATTACATAAGGGGATGCAGACCAGAGAAAGAATTTCGTCTTGTTTACATTAAGGGTCCCCCATTTTCAATTCATCATAACATATATGACACACACGACACAGATAGACAGTACTGCTACATCTATACATTTATGACATACCAGATTTGCAAATACAGTACTGTTTGTGATACAAAAATAGTCCAGAAAAGAGAGTACATTTGACGTAGAAACTGTTGGAGGAGGTTAGGTAGGAGGGGTGGGTGGGAGATAGACTTACACTGTACAAGCAAAACTGTACATTGGAATATTGACAAAACCATACTTGGTCATTTACTGTACATTGGAGGGGGTTGATATAGCTATAAACCTGCATTCCTTCGAATATATCATTAATCAATTAAACTTATATTGAAATACACTATATAGCCTATACACCAACACTGAAATGACAGTGGATAAATAAGAACTAAAGCTAATCGGTGGAAATAGACTGCATTAATATTCCATAACAAGTCTTGTGTGCGCCTACGAATGAACAGTAGCCTATAGGCTTAATTATGGAATAATAAGCCATACTGCGTTCATTCATTACGCCCGCCGTAGGCTATAAATTATATGTCATTCATTCATTCATATACAGTACTGCGCGCGCGCATGTGTGTGTGCGCGCGCTGCGGCAGGTGTGTACCGCGAGCTGTATATGATGCCAATACATTAATCTAATCTAGTTTTGATGGGCGCAAGCGTGATTACGAAACCTAGCCGCATTTCTCGGAGACGCTCTCTGATTGGCACTGACTGACGCTAGGTTTCGTAATCACGCGGCTCGCAAGACTCGCAAAGCACTTCCGCCATTCCATTTCACACAGCTGCGTCACCAGTTCCCTTATAAGGAGCTATGGAGGCGTTGTTTTGTATGCAAATGAGCTGAACGGGGACGCGCTTTCGAGTTTAAGATAGAATGCCATTCTCCAAGCAGATATCAGATAATATAATTTGTGCAACCTTTTCAGCCACTTAAGGTCGCTTTCACATATAGTTTTGGTGGACTCGGTGCGGTTCTGGGGGTGAAGTTGCAACATTGTTGCATTCTTCATTTGGTTCGCCTGCGTTCACATAGAGAAATCTGTCAGCGGACCGAGACCTTCTGAACAATGTCACGCGGTCGAAAAGGGCGCTTGTCTATTGGACAGTGGAAATGTGTGTGTGGCTGCAAGCCCGTGTGTGCGCGCGCGCGTGTGTGTGTCTGTGTGTGCTGTCTGCGAGCCCTCCAGATCAGCGGAGCGAGTTTTGACATGGCATTGATCCATTGTTCTATTGAAGCACATTACCACCATCCTCTCGCTAAACAACTTGTAGACCAATAATAATAATATAATAATAATAATAATAATAATAATAGTATTGACGTGGCATTGATCCATTATTAATGCCGTGCGCCTCGGTAATAATAATAAGCCGCGTGTTTCTTCCTTCTTCCCAAGATGCACAGTTAGATATCAGGGGCGTTTTTAGGGTTAGAAAACATTGGGGGCTTCAGCCCGGGTGAGTGGAGGGGGCTCCCCCCCTTTTTTTTTTTTTTTTTTTTAAACACAGAAATACGCAATTTTAGAGTAATTAGAGATGAATACTGAAGAACTCGAATCATTAGAGGTTCTCAAAGTGAGGTCCATGTCCATGAGAGGGATCTGGGCAGTTCCCATAGAAAATTCAAAGTTAACGGGACCAAATCATCAGTTTCTTATTTATTTATTTAACCTTTATTTTGCCAGATAAAACATTGATCTGGTCCAAGAGGCCCCAACAGGAGTACAAATATACATATATACACATATATATACATATATATATATAATATATATACATATACTGTACATACATACACACATATACACCAATAACAAAATAAAAACAGTTAAGAATCATACACATAAGCAAATAAACAAACAAACAAACAAACAAACATTATGCACAGCCTATGTACAAAAGAAATAAACAGTTCATCTCTAGTCTTTACAGTTTTCTTCAATTGCATAAACACTCAAATCAAAAGTATTACACAATTATCAAAACCTTACACTCAAGGAGCAAAACGTAGGCCCAGATTTGCACCCCTATAAGCACAATGTCAGCCTCACACTTTTTGCAAAACAATACACACAGTGATTTGCAAAACACTAAACACACTTCCATTACATTAGACACAGAATGTCAAATTACCACACATATGAGCCAATTGGTTAAACACAGCCATCAGATGCACAAACACACCATTGCTTAATTGTAGATACACCAATCAGGTTTAAGCACTATAAAAATGCAGCAGGTGAGTTCACCTGTCTTCAACCAAAATGGAAAGAGAGTGAAGTACTGTACACAGAGAACGTGAAAATATACAATACATTCACCAAACACTACACAAGACAACCAATGATGCAGAAAATATACATTTTCTCCCATTTTCCCAAATCCGTCAACATGTCAACATGGAGAATCACAACAAAAAATTATCTTGCCAGATCCATAGGCAAAGAGATAATGTCTAGTATTTTCTGTACTCTATTTAAATTTTTTCAAAATTGTTTTTGTTTTACTGTAATTTTAACCTGTACTGGATACAGTATTTTATGTTTGTCTGATATTTGCTGAGCTTACAGTGTTATGCACATAGTAGCATGAAAACTGGGACATGTTTTGTTGTGATTCTCCATGTTGAAATGTTGACTGATTTGGTTATATGGAGAGAACATTTATATTTTCATCAGTCTGCATCATTGATTTGGGTATATGGAGAGAAAATGTTTTTTTTAGCAGTCTGCATCATTGATTTGGGTATATGTAGATAAATAAATTATATTTTCATCAGTCTACTCTACAGCATTGGTCTTGTGTAGTGTTTGGTGAATTTATTGTATATTTGCACATTCTCTGCATACTTCACTTACAGTACTCTAATCACTGAGAAGTAGAATTGCTAAATGTGTTTTAGGTTAAGCACAGCAGTGTGTGTAACTGGTTCAAACAGAATTGAGTCATATGAAACGTGTGTTTCATATGGTAACAAAATGTAGTTTTTATAAATTAGTGTATGGTTTTGACAAGTGTTTAATTTAGCAAAGGATCTGAGGTGTTCTGATAATTGTGTGTGTGGTTGTGCTAATTGTGTGTTTTGAAACACCGGGCCCTGTTTTCAAAATCATGCTTAAGCAATCGAAAAAAAACTATTGTGTGTTTCATTATAATTATGTTTCAGTCTTCTCATAAAAGAAATATTCGATTTTTGGGTCTTTTCCTGCCTTTGGTCCGCTTTGCATTCACATCTCAAATGAACCGTAGCAGGGTTCACTTGCAAGAGTGAATGAGCTTTCACACCACCCCAAACCAACCGGACTATCCGAGGAAATGAACCAGGGTTCGATTAAAGCTTATTATAGTTTATCACAGTATCATGAGCATGTCTTTGTCAGTGGACACTGGACATGGGTATGGATGGCTCCAGGTGCTGCTGCGTTAAAGTGCACATCTTCAAGTCCACAAATCGGTGAATGAAAGAATGATAGGATCAAATGGAAACTTTACTAAAAATGGATTAAAAGTACTAAAAACCAACAAAAAATACCAAACACTAACAAACATTCAGCACATACAATGGGGATGCTGACAAAAAAAAAAAAAAAAAAAGTAAAAAAAAAAAAAAAAAAAAAGGTCCGGGGCTAGGAGAAAAACATCCGGGGCTAAAGCCCCGGAAGCCCAGGGCTAACGACGCCACTGTTAGATATATAGATAGATAGATAGATAGATAGATAGATAGATAGATAGATAGATAGATAGATAGATAGATAGATAGATAGATAGATAGATAGATAGATAGATAGATAGATAGATTAGATGCAGTGTGCTTGTTTTGCAGTGAGTGCTGCAAGCAGTGGTAATAATAATCACTTCCTATATTTGGTTCGCGTTTGGTCCGCTGAAGCCGAACCGAGACCTACGTTTTCAGGCGGACTAGAGTTCGCCTGCTTGGTCCGCGGACCGAGTTCGACGCGCAATCACACAGACCCGAAAAACCGGACTATCGAATTCTGGTCCGAAAGTCCGGACCAAACAGCCCCTGTGTGAAAGCGACCTAAGACATATTACCAGCACGTTCAGGACTCAGAGTGTACTTGTCATAGATTATGTCTCAGTGGTTCCAAGATAAGTCTTCCAGATTATATCTTTGAACATTTTTCGGGAATGAGACCCAATGATTATGCCCCAAATGGAGTAAATATGACTACTTGAGAGGAAAATAATAACTCCGTAATAATTACTCTGGGAAAATGGCTCCCAAGCGAAGACAGACCCACTGCACACAAGATGAGGTGGAAACCGAGCTCCACTTCTTAACAACCTGCCCACTATACCAAGACATACTTCCCACAAATTGCAAACACCCAAAGAGACTTTGAAAACATCGACAATAACTCAAAACTCCCATACCTACTGGGAGTAATACAAGAATGTGAAATAAAGCCCATTTGAATTGAAGAGAGAGAGAGATAGATAGAGCATGTCTGTGTGTGTTAGAAAGAGAGAGATAGAGAGAGAGCATGTCTGTTTGTGTGTGTGTGTTAGAGAGAGAGCATGTATATGTGTGTTAGAAAGAGAGAGAAATATAGAGAGAGAGAGCATGTCATTTTGTGTGTTAGAGAGAGATATAGAGCATGTCTGTGTGTGTTAGAAAGAGAGAGAGAGAGAGAGAGAGAGAGAGAGAGAGAGAGAGAGAGAGAGAGCATGTGTGTTTGTGTGTTAGAGAGAGAGAGCATGTCTGTGTGTGTGTGTGTGTTAGAGAGAGAGCATGTATGAGAGCGATAAGCAAAGATGAGCCCCTAAAGGATATTCAACTTTTAATGGAAGAACAAAACAGACGGAAAAGATAACTTCACAAAGGCAACATGAATATACATAGATCCAAAAGGACAAAGATCAACACTTAAATCCAAAGAGAAGAGGGTCTATACCAGAGAAAACAAAGTAGCAAGGAGCCAATGGCTGACATCAGCTAAATAGGCTAACTGCAAATAGAGTAGCCAGGTACTGACACCAGGCCACACACTGTTAGCTACTACAACAGCTAGCCGGCCCGTTTTGCTCTATATAACGTTAGCTACGTTAGCTAGCCGGCCCGCTTTGGCTCAATATAACATTAGCTACAACAGCTAGCCGGCCCGCTTGGCTCCCGAGAGAGAGAGAGAGAGAGAGAGAGAGAGAGAGAGAGAGAGAGAGAGAGAGATATCCACGGCGGGAATAGAATAGAGTGCATTAAAAACTCACCAAACGTCCAAGAGGATGGAGACAACCGCGTGGAGTTGACGAAGTTCATCTGCCGAATGACCGTCCTCTTCATCTTGGCATAACAATACTGCACGCGCTCTCTCTAGGTTAGCTAACGCTAGTTAGCCTTTAGCTAAGCTAGCTACTAGCCGACATCATCATGGCTATCCAGACTGAACCACACGTTAGCACTCGATATTATAACGTAGCTAAAGCTAACTAGCTGTCCCTGCCTTTAGCTAAGCCGACATGGCTAGCCTGACTGAACTGTCTAACATGCAACAACTTTCATCTTCAGTCCATCTGCCGAATGACCGTCCTGAGGGCGTCCTCTTCGTCTTGGCTGGCATAACTAAGCATAACCTCCAAAGCTGCACGTGCAAAATAGTCAAACGCAGCTGACGCACGCCGGCGTACACATGATGTAACCCCTCCCTTCATTGAAACCAATAGTATGTCTGCTGCAGAGCCCCAGAGCTCCAATAGTGAGTATGTCTGCTGCAGAGCCGCAGAGCGAGGAACAAGTCAGACACATTCTACAAACGTGTCTAATGTGAAATATATAAGCATATAAGCAAAACTAGATTTTAGGTCTGTGATGAAAAAGGGCCTCGCGGGAAAATAAAAAAAAATAAAAAAATAATAAAAAGAAATAATAAATAAAAAATATTTTTATTTTATTTTTTTGTATTTCTTTTTGTGCGAGGCCCCCCTTCCCGCGAGGCTCTGTGCGACCGCACTGCTCGCACACCCCCTGAGGCGGCCCTGCCTGTAGTATCCAGTAGTATCCTGTAGTATCGTGCAGTAAGTATCCTGTAGTATCTAGTAGTACCATTTATTTGATGATGGTTTCCTGACAGAAATATGTAAGTTAAAATGTGAGGCCGAACTTGGGATGAGCAATAGCCCTACAGGTTGTGAATTATTAAATAGTGACATTACGTTAGACGAGGTACAGAGTGTAGTGGACAGAGCGAAACTGAAGAAAGCTATGGGTATTGAGGAGTTGTCGAACGAGGTCCTTAAAACTCCCTATCTGCTGAATGTATTACACTGTTTATATCAAACTTGTTTTAACACAGGCACCATCCCCTCGATATGGAACAAGTCCATTATTAAGCCCATCCCCAAATCTGCAAAAGCTGACCCTAGAGTCCCACTAAATTACAGAGGTATTAGTTTGATCAGTACAGTTTATAAATTATACTCAAGTGTTCTTAATAATAGATTAAATAAATACTTAGAATATAATGAAATGTTGGTGGATGAGCAGAATGGGTTTAGGGCTAAGAGAGCTTGTATTGATCATGTTTTTGTTTTATCATCGGTGGTGAGAGCCAGATTGGACGAGGGCAAGAATACATTTGTTTGTTTTGTTGACTTTAAAAAAGCCTTTGACTGGATTAATAGAGAGCTTTTGGACTATAAATTAATCTGTTCTGGTATTGATGGACTATTTTATAAGGCTATCAAAAGCCTGTATAAGGCCCCATCTGCCTGTCTGCAGCTGAATGATGTTAGGACCGGCTGGTTCCCCACACCATTCGGTGTAAAACAGGGAGATGTGCTTTCTCCTACTTTATTCGCCCTTTATGTTAATGACCTGGCGCAAGAAATCAAGCAAGCCAATCTTGGTATTCCAATAGATAATATAATCCTAAGTATTTTATTGTACGCTGATGATATTGTTTTGTTTGCAGAAAATGAAGCAATTTACAAAACATGTTGAATATTATGAGTTCTTGGTGCATGCAATGGAGACTTGCGATTAACAGTGAAAAAACACAGATTATGCACTTTAGGAAAAAACACGAACAGCAGAGTAGTCATAAGTTTCAATTTGGACCAACGCCCCTGATTTACACACATTCTTATAAATATCTTGGTTTCACCTTTAATGAGTACATGTGCTTCATAGAAGGAAGGAAAATAATGTCTGAGTCAGCAGGAAGGGCGCTAGGGGGCGTGTTGAGTAAAATGAAAGTGTGCACTGACCTTGGGTTTTCAACATATACACAATTATTTGATTCAATGGTGGGTTCTGTTTTGTTTTATGCTGCTGGAGTATGGGGTTTTGATGATGCTCCTGAATGTAATGCGATCCAGAACCGGGCCATAAGATACTTTTTAGGAGTCCATAAATACACACCAAAAGGGGCTATAGAAGGGGACATGGGGTGGGATTCTTGCTTGGTCAAGCAAAAAGGTGAAATGGTGAGGTTATGGAACCGCCTGGTCCAGCTGCCAAATGGCAGGGTGACTAAAAAGATTTTTAATTGGGACAGAGCACACGGTCATCCCTGGTCAAGAGAGATGTCTATGATTTTTTCTTCTACTGACTTGAGTATGATTTTTATGAACAATTTGCAGTGTAAGGTTCACATAATTAAAACAAAATTATCAACAATCCATCAGGATAAGTGGAAGGTGGAGATTTTGAAAAAACCTAAACTTAGAAAATATATTGCAATTAAAAATGAGTATTTTACTGAACCTTATGTAATGTTAAACTTAAAGAGAAGACGGAGGTCTCTGTGTGCCCAGTTGAGGTCTGGCACCCTGCCATTGGCTGTGGAAGTGGGTAGATTCCAGGGTAAACCTGAGGAGGAGCGGTTGTGTGTTCTGTGTGATCTGGGAGTGGTGGAGGATGAATATCATTTTGTTTTTTATTGCCCTTTGTACACCACTTTGAGGAGGGCTTTATTTGAAAAAATTCAAATTGTAAACCCAGATTTGTTTTGGCAGTCTGAGAGCTGTATGTTGAGTTGTTTTTTTGTGGAGGACATCTTCGGTTTTGCAGGATTTTTGGAGAAGGCATGGCACCTGAGACAAAACACACTGTATCCTATATAATTGTATTTGAATTCACCTTGTTTTTCTGTTTATTTACATTGAGTACAGCTTGTGTTATATTACGTTTTATTGTATTTTCTTGTATTTTTCTTTTTTGTATGGCCATCTTGGTCTATGTCATTTGTTAAGTAATTGGTAAAGTATATTATTATATACTTATTGTTATGTGTCTTGTAAGCCCATATGGGCTGGGCATACATCTGTATGTAAGACACGAAAATAAAAAATATCAAATCAAATCAAATCAAAAAAAAAAACCATGTAGTAGCCTTAGGGCAATCAGTTGAAATAAATCATATTTTTGATATAGGAAAGTTGTAGTCTATATCGGACCACAACGCAAGGGTAAAAAGCGTAATATCAATAATTAATTTAATTTATATAGCGCTTCTCAATGACCCGAAGTCGCTGACAATAGTCGGGAGCAAAGTAAAAACAAAGAAACAAAAACAAATAAACAAAAACAAATAAACAAAAACAAAGAAACAACAAAGAAACAAAAACAAAAGGAACATGAGACCATGGGGGGAACAGGGAAGACAGCATGATAGCACAAAAAGACAGGAGACAGACATCAATCAGGTTGGAGGGGGGGGGGGGGGGGGGGGGGTATGGGTGGGGGGGGTTGAAGGCAAGGGAGAACAGGTGGGTTTTGAGGCGAGCTTTGAAGGTGGAGAGTGTAGGGGAGTCTCAGATGGACTGAGGGAGGGAGTTCCAGAGTCGGGGTGCAGTGCGAGAGAAGGCCCGATCACCAACGTTTTTGAGTTTGGATGTCGGGACAGTGAGGGAGGCAGTGGAGGAGGACCGGAGGGAACGGGTGGGGCGGTAGGGAAGAAGGAGATCAGTCAGCTAGGGCGCCGCCCCCACTCAGGCCCTGCTCTGGTTATATGAGAGAAGAACAAGAACAATTATTTTTTAGTTTTTAGTTTTATAGCCCTATAAATAATATAAACATGTTTAAAATGAATAACATTTACTCATTTTAAGTATGTTTGTGTTTCCAATGCACAATATAACGTTATTATATAAAATAAAAAATACTCGTTTTCCTGAACTCACTTTTTTTTTTTTTTCTTTTTTTTGGCCCGGGCTAGACGCGATAGCGCTCTGAGTGCGCGTCACTGTGTGATCGCTGTATCCGTCTCAGCCAATCAGTGCATAACGCGTTGTGCGTTGAAATATGATGTTTATGATGGAAGCCGGGCGCGATTTGAAGCGGTCTAAGCAGCAGCGTCTATTATTTTTTTCCGTAGCAGCATTTTTTTCCTTAGCCGCATTTCGCGGAGACGCTCTCTGATTGGCCGAAGCGGCGATGCCAGTTTTTTCCTTAGCCACAGTTTGCAACATGTTCGAGGCTGTGTGTTGTGAACTTGTGATTCAGTCTGGAGTCTGGACAGTGGGCAGTGAGTGGAATGGATATACATCGACAACAGTCTGGGGGACAGTCAGTGGACATACACTTTATTAAGCCCTCCGGCTGGACCACGTTTCAATTAAACAAAGTGAGTTAATT